>NC_139574.1:27834334-28274334 GCF_946808225.1 Silurus aristotelis | reverse complement strand
ATTTTCCAGGTACCGGAAAAGTCAGGGATTTTGCGCTCCATGATGCTGTCTAACTGTCTTTCCCTAATTCACTCGTTATTTCTACAGCTGTGATCCTATTGTATTTTCTGGTGTTTTCTTTCAGTTTTTTCCACCTAGTATTTTGAATCAAGTTTTGTTGTGTTTCCTATGGCAAAATGTTCAAATCTTTCTGTTTTTTTAATTTCTTATCAATCAACAAACACTCCGGATAAAATTGTTTAAAGTGGACCGCACGAGCTGCACAACTCTCTTATCCTCCACTATAACCGCAAGGACTCGCACCTTTCAGCCGAAAACTCCGCCCCTAACCACGCCCATTGAATCAAAGAGCCAGTCAGAACTCGAGATGAGGACATTTGTCCGCCCCCGAGTCACGCCCTCTTAGAACACGCGCTACTTTCTAAAGGCGCACTTCTCATATATATATATATATATATATATATATATATATATATATATATATATATATATATATATATATATATATATATATATATATATATAAATATATATATATATATATATATATATATATATATATATATATATAAAAAAACTATATCTTTCAATGACTTTGATATTGTCAATAAACACATTAGTTTATTCGATACCATTTTAATTAGTTAGTTTAAGATATAATGCATGCTGTGCCAATATAAAGGTATAATATGCATGTAAGGGTTAAGGGTCACGGTCATAAATACTGGCAATGGTGTTAGTAATTATGACCGTGACCCTTAACCCTTTCATGCATATTTTGTTTAATAAAAAGAAAAATGCTTAAATGTTAAATTATTAATGTTTTTGCACATCTTATAATATATATATATATATATATATATATATATATATATATATATATATATATATATATATATGTGTGTGTGTGTGTGTGTGTGTGTGTGTGTGTGTGTATGCAAATATATTAATTCATATATAAAACATTTATCATATTACTAGTACACGTTTTAAATGATTAATTTTTGAATGAAATTATTGCATATATCATACAAAATGTAAATTGACTCACCATAATGCAGAATCAGTGCGAGCTTGAAAATGTTGCAGGAAATAGGCACAGGCAGAAATGGTTATTTAAAAAAAGAAAACACCATGCAGACCGCCAATGTTAATAAAAATGGAAATAAAACAAATGTTAGAAAGTTTGTATTGTTTTTGTGCAGCTTGGTATCAAATGATTCACGGCTCAGTTGTATTTTGTTATATAAGCTTAATAAGGTCTCTGTTTGACTTTTCTCGCTGACAGACCTGAATCCTGTCCAGTAGAATGTTCCTACTGTATTAGTGCACTGGTTGGGGGAATTTTGCTCTTAGCCCAAAGCATGAAGAATCTTGTGCACTTTATAAAGCTGCACAAATAAGTGCATGCAGCAGACACACAAAACTCATTCTGGTGTAGAGGATGCACACATTCAGTTCTACAGAACTTACAGTTCACATGGCATTTCTTGCTAGTTCAATAAACTCTTTCGCTCAATGAAGTTCTGCAGTGTGTGTAAGTTCTAATTGATCACTGGATACACAGAAAACACGGGGGATCCTACAAAATTCAGGGAGGTATTATTTACCCAGAAGGCACTGCGTTTTGGCCCCCATGCTGCTCTGACGGAAGAAAAGCGAAGGGGCCACGGGGGCAAAAGAAGTTTTTTTTTTTGCGGGTGAGGGTCTCTAACTTCATGAAGACAGGGGGCTCGGGAGACTAAGATGATGGATGATGGACTTTAGCTGTACAAAGAGGTCGTTAAACATTGACTTTTGATGGATAGTGCAAGAACGTCGCATTTAGTGCACGCGCGTTACCGAGGCGACTGCAGCACCCCGAGGCTTCCAGATCCTGTGTGCGCTGAAACATTGTCCACTTCCCGATGCTTTCCCTGTACCCCCCCAAACCCCCTCACCCCGCCCCCCGCCTACCACACACATACACGGAAGAGAGATGTTTCCACCCAGTGAATAGGGACATGCATTATTTTAAAAATGACAAATTGACACTGCTCGTATTACAGCCGACCTGAGCCACACAGCAGTGAGCTACACGCCATAACCCGCAACAGGTATACACAAAAACAAAGACTTCATGTTCACACTAGTTCTTCCTTGTCCAACACACAGCAAGTCATTGCTCTCAAATATCACGGAGACTATCTATCTATCTAACTTGTCTGCCCCCACTTTCTCCCGCCGGCTCTGTCATACACATGCTTTGTTCAGGTGTTAACTCTTTGGCTGCAGGCTTACTTCATGTCCTGTACTACAGTAGGATGAATTACAACTAGAAACCAGCGGCCCTCCCAAGTCATAAATACCTGATTTAATCTCTCTCTCTCTCTCTCTCTCTCTCTCTCTCTCTCTCTCTCTCTCTCTCTCTCTCTCTCTCTCTCTCTCTTTCTCTCTCTCTCTGCTCTCTCAGTTTTTCTCCCTTTCTCAATATAGGGCTAAATGTGCAATGAATTGTTCAAGAAGACACATACTGTATGTGTGATGGGCATTAGACTGATTCAACAAATTCCTAATTTGACTCAGTCATATCACATAATGAAATTTTTTTTTGGCTTTTCTGAAATCACTGCTGTACTTTTGGGTGTGTAGCAAGAAAAGTACTGGGGCATCATCTCTAGGTTACTTATGTAGCCCTGGTTCCCCGAGGGAACAAGACGCTGCATCAACAATGCTTTAGGAATGCCTCTTCGTGTACACACTCTGAACCACATGTGCAATCAGTCCAACGTAAAAAGCACAATGCCCCCGGCGTGGTGATGTCACAACCAGGGATGCACTGAGACACAGCGTCTTGTTCCCTCTGCGAACCAGGGGGACATATGTAACCTTCGGGAACTCGAGCTGCATCAACAATGCTTTGGAAACTAGTGTACAATACTGCCAGACTGATCAATCCCTACCTAGTGTGGATGGGCACAGCTCGGTCGAAGGACAGAGGAGCCAGAAGTGGCACTACTGTCTAGGCTATAGGACCTGACAAAGGTCAGTGGTGTAGACCAGCTGCAGTGTTGCAAATGTCTTGGAGAGACACTCCAGAGGAAAAGGCCCTAGGTAAGTGGATAGCATCCACAATCCACCTGTTAAGGTTGTGCTTTTTTCGCAGGGAGACCCTTCTTATACGGACTCTAGCAGACAAACAGCTGGTCTGACTTTCTCCATAAGGCAGTTCTGTGGATGTATGTGTCCGGTGCTCGGTTAAGCTTCTCCTGTTCAAGGGCCTAAAAAGAAGGAGGATAGAATGCTTGGATCACAACTAGTCGTGGGACAACCGAGGGCACCTTGGGGACATACCCCGGCCTGGGGTAGAGTAAGACACTGGCCATGCCTAAAGTGAACTCCAGACAAAAGGGGCTCACGGAAATGGTGTGAAGGTCCCCAACTCTCTTTAGAGATGAGATGGCCAGTAGTAGAACAGTCTTGACTGTTAGAAACACCAAAGGCACCTCGAGAAAGGGCTCGAAGGGAGGCATAGACAGGGCCTCCAGAACGACGGCCAGGTCCCACAAAGGCACTCTGAGTCGCACCTGAGACCTCAGCCTCAGGGAACCTCGAAGGAAACGTATCACCAGCGGGTTTTTCCCTACTGACTGCTCAGCAAGCGGAGCACGATAAGCCGCAATAGCGGACAAGTAAACCTTTAGGGTGAAAGGAAACAACCCTTTGGTTCCAGCACTGGGCCAACCTGGCAGTAAACTGGGTCTAAGTGAGCAGGTGCTACTTTGCATGGAGGGAGCTCTGAGGGAGCTCTGTATTGGAGAATGGTCTCTACCACCTCGACCGAGAGTCCAGTGACTAAGAGCTGTGTCCCCACAGCTCGGGGCGGGGGTGAAGCAAAGCGCCCCTGCCTGAGACAGCAGATCCCGCCTGAGAGGAATCTATCAAGTAGGGTGTTTTCCAAAAAGGTTTTCCAGGTTGGTGAATCATGGCCAGCCTGGCCAGCATGGGGCTACAAAGAGGAGATGTACTCCATCCTGGCAAACTCTCTCTAGAACTCCCGGGAGCAGCGCAACAGGGAAAAAAACCGTACAGGTGCGAATGGCAATGCTGAGCTCCTGGACCTCTCGAAGCCCTGTGAGAGCGATGAGGGAGGAAGCTCTGAAATGCTGCAGACTGTCTTTTTGCCACTATGTTTGAGTAGAGGGAGACATTGGAACTGTAGAGGCCAGCCGAATAAAGGCTGCCACAGGATCTAGACACCTCAGTGTGCAGATCTGGTAGGGCTCAGTGTGGAGGCAGTGACCTCGATAGCAATTTATTTAGAGGACGCTGCCCGTGATTGTCAGCTGGCCAAGCGATGTTAAGCTTAGAAATAGCATGAGTCACTACCTCCAAGAGCTCCTCGAACTGGACTGGCTGTGGGTGCATGTAGATGGGTTCGTCCAATATGGCACCCCCTCTTGTCCTCCTCTTTAGAAGAAGAGAGATGGAGTGCTGTACCCTCTCCAAGAGAGGAAGAAAACACCAAAGAGCGAGCTTCCGAGCCCTGGAAAAAGGCACTGGATCTGACAGGTGATTCCCGTTTCATTTATTCCAGTGAACCGTAGGTGAATTGAGATGCAGCACATTTGCTGTGGTACAAACTGTTAAGGGTTGCTCTAGATGTAAAAATGAAGATGTTAGCAGAAACTTGTTCAGAATGTAGATTTTAAGCTAGAAGAATACTAGAGCTCCAGTGTGTCATTTAGCGGTTATAAAGTTTAAAGAAGAGTGTAAAGTTGTTGGGTGGCTGTAACAGGTAGTGAAAAATTTTTTCAGGTGCATGTTTAAAGTTTATTTCTAATGTCAATCTGTGGAGTGTGTATAAATTTCCGTCTCTTGAGAAATTAAAGAGGACCAGTTTGTCAGCATATCCACTAGCAGTTCCTGCAATGATCTTTGCACAATAGGAGACCTTTACCTGGGGGTATATTATTCATAAATATCTGAAGGACAGAGGGAGTGGAATGAAGAGTGTTGTCAGACAATTATTCTCTGCCCTGTGGGTCTAATGAGCACCAGGGCTTTTCTCAACGTTCTTGTTCTTCTCTGTCCTCATTCCTTCTTTTCTTTGGTTCCAGTTCACCTCACCCACTTTCTCTCCATCACTCCCTCCCTCCCTGTCTCCCACTGTCTCTTCTTTTGTTCTTTTGTGATGCTGGGACTGCATTCCAAAGGCACACTGCAGAGATGCTGGGATTGCAGAAAAAAGAGAGTCGGGGGGAGGGAGAGGCGTGGACTGGTGCTTAGCTCATTTTTTATTGCATTGTTCTAGGCTTCAGAAAATAAGAGTGGGAATGATTCAGATCAGAAGATCAAAGAAAGAAAGGGAATGGCAGTAAGCGAATGGGAGCAGAGAGAGAGAGAGAGAGAGAGAGAGAGAGAGAGAGAGAGAGAGAGAGAGAGAATAGTTATTGAAAGAGTAGAGGTACTTTGCAAGCAGACAGTATATCTATTTCTGTCTTTTCAGAATGGGATTTGAGTTTTGTTTAATTCCATTTCCAATGTGTTTCCAATTTTTTAATGGACAAATGTAATGTAAAGTTTTTTTCAGTGCTAAATTAACCTCTGCAGGAGACATGAATACATTTGATACTGGGTTATTTTAAACTGATGCCTGATTGCTTTTGTGACTTCTTTGTAGCTCCTGTTCTCTTTTCTTTTGTCCATCTCTCAAATATATAGTTCTGTCCTTTCTTTGCAATGTGTATTATTTACTCTCCTAGCAGCACTCTCTTTATTCCTTCCTCTATCCCTCAGTCAAATCAGGCAGTGGAGGAAGTTCAAGCAAAACTCATTGCTTATCCATTATCCACGCTTATCCATTTATCTCCCAAATCACTTCCTTCTGTGGTCTAATCTCCTATTTTTTTCTCCCTGAGGTAACACACACACACACACACACACACACACACACACACACACACACACACACACACACACACACACACACACACACACAAATTAATTCAAACAAATACTTTATGTGAGCCTGTTACAAGGTTCAGCATTGATTTGTGGTGCTTGTTAAGTCCCTGGATGCATTAACCCATGCCAGTCAAAGCATTAAACCTGACCTTGAGCCCTCACCTTTACCATCTGATCCCCATTTCCACCCACTTCCATCTCTCTCTCTTCTAACCTCTTTGCCCCTTTCTTTCTTTCTTTCTTTCTTTCTTTCTTTCTTTCTTTCTTTCTTTCTTTCTTTCTTTCTTTCTTTCTTTCTTTCTTTCTTTCTTTTACTTCCTATTTAAAGGGATTTCTGACTCATGATGAGTCATGTGGATTTGATTCAGAATGCAGATGAACTGAGCCCTAGATGGATGTGTGCGTAAAAGAGATCATTTAAATTTTTTTTATTTACATACACCATCCATCTAAGGCTCAGTCATTTGAGACCTACGTGTGAGTGTGTGTGTGTGCGTGACTCAACATGTGGAATGATTTTTCCTCAGATGCCTGGGTTACTTGCCCAGTGTTTCCTTTTTTCTCCTCCCTGTCCCTTCTTTTCCCTTGCTTTCAGCAAATCTAATTATCAGGCCCATTTATTAAGAAAGAAAGAAAGAAAGAAAGAAAGAAAGAAAGAAAGAAAGAAAGAAAGAAAGAAAGAAAGAAAGAAAGAAAGAAAGAAAGATTAAGAGTCAAGAAGATTACAAGGATGCACAGTGTAACACATGCACACCCACAAACATTGAAATGTATACACAAACCCCATTTACTTTCTCACTTGACCTGGGCAAATGGTGGAGGCCTTCTTGAAACTTCCATGTACTGGAGTGAGGGCTTTTGTTAGTGCCCTTATGACAAAGGCATCATAAACCCTCTGTTCTCTTCCAACTCCAATCAAACATCTACCAGAGCAATAAAACATGCAAAACACCTGCAACTAAGGGGAGTGTGGCAAAGACTCGGGAACAAAAGAAGAAGAGTAACCAAAGAGATAAAGATAAAAAGATTAGACATACAAAAGTACACAAAGGAAAGATCTGATGGTGGAATTGGATTATCCATTTTTCTTTGTCACTCTGATGGGAATCTCAGAATACTTACATCCTCATATTTGATGTTTTATTAGTTTAGTTTTTTTTTCTCCAGCAAATGAACCCTTTTACCCATAACAGCCTTCAGCAGCTTAGGCTTCTGAAGCCAGGGTGTGTGTGTGTTTATGGTTTAGTTTGTGACTCGTCAAAGCTGCCAGTGAGTTGTATCTTGGAAGCTGGAGTAGTCCTTGTGCTGCTGATTACTGCATGTGGGTCAGCTTTTAACAACCTGACTGAAAGAAAAAGTGTGCAAAAAAGATTTAATAGGAGGAGAAACAAAGAGGAGTCAGAGCTGGATGAGAAGGAGGTAGAATATAGAGAGGCGATATAAAATAAAAGATGATGACAATAAATAATAGGAAATGTTTTAGTAGACCTCTGGAGGAAAGAATATAAAATAAAAAAGGCAAAAGACATCTGAGAACAAATCAGCCAGACGTGGTGATAAAAAGGGAAGAACTAATTGGTTACACACTGTAGGGAACAAACAGGTAATGGGAAATACGCTTAATGGGCTAACTGAATGGTTTGATGCTTTGAGAATGAAAATAATGTAAATCATATCCTTTAGCCTTCACATACCACTTACCAAAACACACAATGAAACACTACCTTTGGACTGTTTGTTAGACATGTTTCTCTCCACTACCATGATCAAAACACCAGAATAGAATAGAATATAGAATAGTATATTAGAATATACTCTGAAATATACCTGGAAGAATGTTGTTGTCCAGTCCATGGTTTTAAAGAATCTATACCAAGGCACTTTGAAGCTATTGTTTAATATTGCGATAGCCAAATGCATTACTAAAACACTTTAACTTCATATTTCCTGTAATATATCATTTGTCTGTATTTGCCATTAGCTGTAGACTCTGTTAACTCAGGCTCATTTTTACTAACTATGTTACACCCTAATCGCATACATGAAAGTAGTTCATAAATCTTTCTATAAAACTTTCCATGCACTTGGAATTTGCATGTTGCAAAACTACACCAAGGTGTAAATCGAGCAGTACTGTGCATGCGTATGTGAAATAAGAAATACAACATTCAATATGCCAACCATACTCTACCAATCGCTTATTATATGCACTCTGAAAGTCAGATTGCATTATGTTATAAGACTTTGCTGTAGGTGTAAAGGCCATATGTTATATGTTGTTGCTCACTTGTAGCTTCTTACGATGGTTTTCCAAGTCAAAACTTTTCAGGCAAGACACATTTAAGTTGTAGTTTGTAACTAATATGGAATTAATAGAGTGCGAGAGCAAGAGAGAGAAAGAGAGAGAGAGGGATGTGGGAATGAAAACAGACTGTGTTTCCCAAGCTCACACCTTATTTTATATACAAACTCAGTTTTTTTAAATTCTGTTCTTTTTGGCCAGAACGTGCGAGTTTAAGTACAGAGCAGTTCCACACATTCTCTTCACCCTGCTCTGACTGTCTGGTAGCTTTCCTCCACCCATCCATGGCTTTTCACTCCACACTCATTCTTTCAGCTTCTGCTTATGTTTTCCTCCTTTTTCCCAGAGAGAGTTTGCTCTGTGCACTGGGTCCCCTTGTTGCCATGTGGTTTTCAGGTCATTTTTTCCACTGTAACCTGCACTGTACCAGCCTGTCTGCCTTGCTTTGGTGGTATACCTGTGCTGTGAGCTCAAAAAACACAAAAATATACAGTAAAAACACGTGAAATATACAGTTTAACTATACTCTGAGCACTAAAAAAGGCTAAAAGATAAAAATGATAAAATATATTACAGGCTTGAACGGATTTCAGATGATGGGGTAAAAATGTAAGACATTCAGCGAAAAGACTGAAATTTCAGTGCACCACATTATAAAAGAAGCACATTTGGATTTGAATAAGTTAAAAGGGCTTCCTGAAAAAAAGGACAGATATAGAACCAGAGTGTAGCAAACGTGTAGTAGTATAAAGGTTATCCCCTAAAATCCTCTGGGTCCCACAGCTGCAGTCATTCAGCCTGGTATGCCTTAAACATGACTGCTGAGTCTCTGGCCATCATTTGGATAGTGGTGCCATCTAGTGTCGCTACATGGTTCAAATATTTTAACAGACATAACATTACTTTGCATTTTTTTTCCTTCCTTAGAAGAAACCTACTTATTTTGCAGAAAATCTGCATTTGACACGATTGTAAAAGACTATCAAAATATAAACTATAAAATTATATTAGACATATGCATATAAAACACCTGTTTGATTGTGTGTGCATTTTTGCAATTAAATTCAATAAATGGGTTTAGTTTTCACAGATATTCTTGTATGCATTTTCAGCAAAAAGGTGTTAATTTTTCTAAAAAGGAAACAAATTACTTGTTCATGTTAAGAGACCCATCTTATTTTCTCTTATATATTTAGTATTGCTCTTTCATAAAGAATAAGTACTTTTTAACTGACTCAATTACTAAAAAAATCGATAGCTACAGCCCTAGTTAATTACAATATGTTGAAAGATCTTGTGCAAGAAATTTTACATGCACATTCACCCGCACTGTCAAAAAGGAGAATTTCTCCTTGCTGATGCACAGGTCGGCAGAGTGCTGTTTTCCACCAGCCTTGGTGCACATTGCATTCAGACGCTCTCTGTTATTCTCATGGAATCCCATGTCTTTGGTAAACCATCAGGCAGATGCCGCTTGAGGATGGTGGCGTGAGCATTGTTGTGCTTTGCTCGCATACATGGTTTCTCAAAGACATCCAGAGATGAGAAGAGAGACAAAGCAGTGGTCAAAACAAGCAGGGCAATGGGCATCATTTTGACAGACACCTGCAAAAAATGGAGGACTGCTTAGAATCATAAAATAATTATATTTTCGCAAATTTCAAATGTCCTAAAACACAACAAAAAACTGTCCAAATAAAAATTTCAAATAGTAAAGTAATTTACGGTGACCTGACATTACATTGCTGTTTTTCATACACTGCCACAGCCTATTTGAGAATTGTTGATGGACATGTGTATCCCTTCGTGGCCACAATTTACCATCTTCTAATGGTTATTTCCGCCATGTTAAGGCACCCTGTCACAAAGTGTGCACTATGTCACCATGGGTGAAAATTTCATTTAACAGTAGGGGGACACAATAAATATAAAGATTTCTCATGAGCAATTTTTTGAAGGGGACACAAATAATACAGTCAAATTGTACTTATAAAGATATAGTTTAGGTGCACTGAAAAATGATCTTATGTCCATTTTCCTTTTCTCTGCCATTTTATCTAATAATTCAAAGTGTTTACATAAAGAAAGTAAATCTATCATAAAAAAATAATCACAATAATAAAACCAAGTAATTAAAAAAAGGTTTAAAATTGTATTTAAAATTAATTAAGACACTTAAGAACAGAATAGAAATTGATTTATAAAAATACAGTGGGGTCAGTTCAGACGTAGCACAGTGCTCATTTAGAAAATGCACAGATAAACAATATGCTAATTGTGGCCGTTAATGTTAAATTAACATTATACCAAGTCTTCCCAAATAAAACACTGCATGGGAAATGGCTTTGGTGTGTTAGTGTCAGTGCACTATGCTACAAGCTATTGTAAACAAGCTAACGTTCACTAGATAAGTCATATTTTAATCGCTAATATAGCAGATTCATGGAAAATTACATCGGTAATCAGCATTTTTGCCGCAACTAATTTATGAATAAGTCTCCATCAACTACATTAAAGAGAATCACTTTATTTAAAGTGAATAAAATCCCCTAGTTAATGGAGTTGAACATTAATTGAGCCGCAGACACACACCTGACTCGTGTGTGTAGAGTAGGTGAGATGAACTGGGAAAGCAGGCAGTGGGTCAAACCACTGTGAGGTAAGGGAGGGGGGAACTCAACTGTTTCTAAATGCATTTTTGCGGGTTTTTTCTACTTACACAATTATTCAGGTATACATACATATATTTTTTACAATAGAGAGTGCGATATTTTTTTAATATTTTTTGGGGTTATTTTGAACATCCCAATAGTGTTTAGCTAAATTCAGATCTGGTGAAAGGGAAGGCCACTGAAGAACTCAGAATTCACAAATATTATGAACGGAAAATTCACAAAGTATTGTCAATCAGCCTGTTCCCACTCCTTTACTGTGGCTCTTTTACTGAGTGCTCGACTCAGTCGAGTCGACTTTACCAAGCTCTAAATAAGGAATGCCTATGTTCCTAGATGACATCAAACCATTTGTTTGTCAGTGCTAAGAAATGAGAGTTTCACATTTCTTCTGTCAGCTTCTTGGAATAATTCATTGAAGGTGAATGAATCAAAGCAATTCTTTAGAAGATGTGAGCCCCTAAATGTGAAGCAGCTACAGTCCTTCCTAGGCTTCACAAAAACTCTTATCACAGATTCACCTGTGATTATACCCAGGTAGAAGCTCCTCTCATGACCTGTCCAAAAGCTTGCTTTATTTATTTATACTTGTTCGGCCTACTTTTAATATGAGTTACATGGTGTTGAAGTATGGCAAAGAAGCCATACTGGTTCATTAGGCTTATTCAATGCTTGCCCAAGTCAGAAGTGGCAGCTCAGTGGCTTAAGGTATTAGTTTACCAATTAGCAGGTCCCTACAAGGTTGTAAATTCAAGCCCCAGTATTGCCAAGGTAAGATTTTTCTTTCTCTTTTGAAATCTAATAGTTTGTCTACTTTGTGACATTAAAATGTAAATCGATTTGTTAGTTAAAGAGATAAAAGATTGTTTTATTTATTTGTCTTTTGGGAAAGACTTGTCGGGCCTGCTTTTAATGTTACATGGAGTGGAAGTATGGCAAAGAAGCCATATTGGTTCATTAGGCTTATTGAATGCTTACATAATTCAGAAGTGGTAGCTCAGTGAGTTAAGGTACCGGTTTACCGGTTAGCAGGTCCCCACAAGGTTGTAGGTTCAAGCCCCATTTTCGCCAAGATAAACTTACATAGTGGAGAGGATGGAAAAGAAGCCATGTTGGTTCATTAGGCTTATTGACTCCTTGCACTAGTAGAAAGGGATCGCTCAGTGGGTAAGGTGTTGGTTTACCGATCAGCAGGTCCCCACAAGGTTGTGGGTTTAAACCCTGGTGTTGCCAAGGTAAAGTTTTTATTTCGCTTTTTTTTTTGTTGTTTGGCCTACATTTAATGTAACATAGTGTTGAAGGATGGAAAAGAAGCCATGTTGGTTCATTAGGCTTATTGACTCCTTGCACTAGTAGAAAGGGATAGCTCAGTGGGTAAGGTGTTGGTTTACCGATCAGCATTTCACCACAAGGTTGTGGGTTCAAGCCAAGGTGAAGTTTTTATTTCGCTTTTTTTATCTAAAAGTTTTTTTACTTTGTTACATTAAACTGTAATTCTAATTGTTCATTAAACAGACATGTTTAAAAGATTGCTTTATTTCTTTGTCTTTTTTGAAGACTTGTTTAGCCTTCTGTTAATATGAGTTACATGGTGTTGTAGTATGGAAAAGAAGCCATGTTGGTTAATTAGGCTTATTGACAGCTTGCACAAGTCAGAAGTGGTAGTTTAGTAGGTAAGGTCTTGGTTTACTGATCAGCTGATCCCCACAAGGTTGTGGGTTCAAATCCCAGCTCTGCCAATGGAAGTAATGTTTTCTCTTTCAAAATCTAATAGTTTGTCTACTTTGTGACATTAAACTGTAAATCTATTTGTTAATAAGTGTGATCTATTCAAAAGATTGCTTTTTATTTGTCTTTTTAGAAAGACTAGTTTGACCTAACTTTAATATGAGTTACATGGTGTTGTAGTATGGAAAAGAAGCCATGTTGGTTCATTAGGATTATTGACTGCATGCACAAGTCAGAAGTGGTAGCTCAGTGGGTAATTGTTTTACTGATCAGCTGGACCCCACAAGGTTGTGGGTTCAAACCCCAGCTCTGCTAATGGAAAAAAAATTTTCTCTTTAAAAATCTAATAGTTTGTCTACTTTGTGACATTAAACTGTAAATCTATTTGTTAATTAGTGTGACCTATTCAAAAGATTGCTTTGTTTATTTGTCTTTTTTGAAAGACTTGTTTGGCCTAACATTAATATGAGTTACATGGTGTTGTACTATGGAAAAGAAGCCATGTTGGTTCATTAGGCTTATTAACTGCTTGCACACGTCAGAAATTGTAGCTCAGTGGGTAAGTTCTTTGTTTACTGATCAGCAGCTCCCCACAAGGTTGTGGGTTGAAACCCCATCCTTGCCAATGTTAATTTTATTTCTCTTTTGAAATCTAATATTTTGTCTACTTTGTCACATTAAACTGTAAATCTATTTGTTAATTAGAGTAACCTATTCAAAAGATTGCTTTGTTTATTTGTCTTTTTGAAAGACTTGTTTGGCCTAACTTTAATATGAGTTACATGGTGTTGTAGTATGGAAAAGAAGCCAAGTTGGTTCATTAGGCTTATTGACTGCTTGCACATGTCAGAAGTAGTAGCTCAGTGGGTAAGGTCTTGGTTTACTGATCAGCAGGTCCCCACAAGGTTGTGGGTGCAAACCCCAGCTCTGCCAATGTTAATTTTTATTTCTCTTTCAAAATCTAATAGTTTGTCTACTTTATGACATTAAACTGTAAATCTATTTGTTAATTAGTGTGACCTATTTAAAAGACTGCTTTGTTTATTTGTCTTTTTTGAAAGACTTGTTTGGCCTAACTTTAATATGAGTTACATGGTGTTGTAGTATGGTAAATAAGCCATGTTGGTTCATTAGGCTTAATGACTGCATGCTCAAGTCAGAAGTGGTAGCTCATTAGGTAAGGTCTTGGTTTACTGATTAGCTGGACCCCACAAGGTTGTGGGTTCAAACCCCAACTCTGCCAAGGGAAATTTTTATTTCTCTTTAAAAATCTAATAGTTTGTCTACTTTGTGACATTAAACTGTAAATCTATTTTTTAATTAGTGTGAGCTATTCAAAAGATTGCTTTATTTATTTGTCTTTTTTTGATAGACTTGTTTGGCCTAACTTTAATATTAGTTACATGGTGTTGTAGTATGGAAAAGAAGCCATGTTGGTTCAATGGGCTTATTGACTGCTTGCAGAAGTCAGGAGTGGTAGCTCAGTGGGTTAATTTTTGTTTTACTGATCAGCAGGTCCCCACAAGATTGTGGGTCCAAACCCCAGCTTTGCCAAGGGAAATTTTTATTTCTCTTTTAAAATCTAAAAGTTTGTCTACTTTGTGACATTAAACTGTAAATCTATTTGTTAATTAGTGTGACATATTTGAAAGATTGCTTTATTTATTTGTCTTTTTTGAAAGACTTGTTTGGCTATATTTAATATGAGTTACATGGTGTTGTAGTATGGAAAAGAAGCCATGTTGGTTCATTAGGCTTATTGACTGCATGCACCAGTCAGAAGTGGTAGCTCAGTGGGAATGGTCTTGGTTTAATGATCAGCAGGTCCCCACAAGGTTGTGGGTTCAAGCCCAATCTTTGCCATGGTTAATTTTATTTCTCTTTTAAAATCTTATAGTTGTCTACTTTACGACATTAATCTGTAAATCTATTTGTTAATTAGTGTGACCTATTCAAAAGATTGCTTTATTTATTTGTCTTTTTTGAAAGATTTGTTTGGCCTAACTTTAATATGAGTTACATGGTGTTGTAGTATGGAAAAGAAGCCATGTTGGTTCATTAGGCTAATAGTTTGTTAATAAGTGTGACCTATTCAAAACATTGCTTTGTTTATTTGCCTTTTTTAAAAGACTTGTTTGGCCTAACTTTAATATGAGTTACATGGTGTTGTAGTATGGAAAAGAAGCCATGTTGGTTCATTAGGCTTATTGACTGCTTGCACATGTCAGAAGTGGTAGCTCAGTAGGTAAGGTCTTGCTTTACTCATCAGCAGGTCCCCACGAGGTTGTGGCTTCAAACCCCAGCTCTGCCAATGTGTGTTTTTATTTCGCTTTCAAAATCTAACAGTTTGTCTACTTTGTGACATCAAACTGTAAATCTATTTGTTAATTAGTGTCACCTGTTCAAAAGATTGCTTTATTTATTTGTCTTTTTTGAAAGACTTGTTTGGCTATATTTAATATGAGTTACATGGTGTTGTAGTATGGAAAAGAAGCCATGTTGGTTCATTAGGCTTATTGACTGCATGCACCAGTCAGAAGTGGTAGCTCAGTGGGAATGGTCTTGGTTTAATGATCAGCAGGTCCCCACAAGGTTGTGGGTTCAAGCCCAATCTTTGCCAAGGTTAATTTTATTTCTCTTTTAAAATCTTATAGTTGTCTACTTTACGACATTAATCTGTAAATCTATTTGTTAATTAGTGTGACCTATTTAAAAGATTGCTTTATTTATTTGTCTTTTTTGAAAGATTTGTTTGGCCTAACTTTAATATGAGTTACATGGTGTTGTAGTATGGAATAGAAGCCATGTTGGTTCATTAGGCTTATTGACTGCTTGTACAAGTCAGAAATGGTAGCTCAGTGGTTAAGGTCTTGGTTTGCTGATCCCTGCAAGGTTTTGAGTTCAAACCCCAGCTCTGCCAATGTTAAATTATTGTTTCAATTTAAAAATCTAACAGTTTGTCTACTTTGTGACATTAAACTGTAAATCTATTTGTTAATTGGTGTGATATATTCAAAATATTGCTTTTTTTATTTGTCTTTTTTGAAAGACTTGTTTGGCCTAACTTTAATATGAGTTACATGGTGTTGTAGTATGGTAAATAAGCCATGTTGGTTCATTAGGCTTAATGACTGCATGTTCAAGTCAGAAGTGGTAGCTCATTAGGTAAGGTCTTGGTTTACTGATTAGCTGGACCCCACAAGGTTGTGGGTTCAAACCCCAACTCTGCCAAGGGAAATTTTTATTTCTCTTTAAAAATCTAATAGTTTGTCTACTTTGTGACATTAAACTGTAAATCTATTTTTTAATTAGTGTGAGCTATTCAAAAGATTGCTTTATTTATTTGTCTTTTTTTGATAGACTTGTTTGGCCTAACTTTAATATTAGTTACATGGTGTTGTAGTATGGAAAAGAAGCCATGTTGGTTCATTAGGCTTATTGACTGCATGCACCAGTCAGAAGTGGTAGCTCAGTGGGAATGGTCTTGGTTTAATGATCAGCAGGTCCCCACAAGGTTGTGGGTTCAAGCCCAATCTTTGCCAAGGTTAATTTTATTTCTCTTTTAAAATCTTATAGTTGTCTACTTTACGACATTAATCTGTAAATCTATTTGTTAATTAGTGTGACCTATTCAAAAGATTGCTTTATTTATTTGTCTTTTTTGAAAGATTTGTTTGGCCTAACTTTAATATGAGTTACATGGTGTTGTAGTATGGAAAAGAAGCCATGTTGGTTCATTAGGCTAATAGTTTGTTAATAAGTGTGACCTATTCAAAACATTGCTTTGTTTATTTGCCTTTTTTAAAAGACTTGTTTGGCCTAACTTTAATATGAGTTACATGGTGTTGTAGTATGGAAAAGAAGCCATGTTGGTTCATTAGGCTTATTGACTGCTTGCACATGTCAGAAGTGGTAGCTCAGTAGGTAAGGTCTTGCTTTACTCATCAGCAGGTCCCCACGAGGTTGTGGCTTCAAACCCCAGCTCTGCCAATGTGTGTTTTTATTTCGCTTTCAAAATCTAACAGTTTGTCTACTTTGTGACATCAAACTGTAAATCTATTTGTTAATTAGTGTCACCTGTTCAAAAGATTGCTTTATTTATTTGTCTTTTTTGAAAGACTTGTTTGGCTATATTTAATATGAGTTACATGGTGTTGTAGTATGGAAAAGAAGCCATGTTGGTTCATTAGGCTTATTGACTGCATGCACCAGTCAGAAGTGGTAGCTCAGTGGGAATGGTCTTGGTTTAATGATCAGCAGGTCCCCACAAGGCTGTGGGTTCAAGCCCAATCTTTGCCAAGGTTAATTTTATTTCTCTTTTAAAATCTTATAGTTGTCTACTTTACGACATTAATCTGTAAATCTATTTGTTAATTAGTGTGACCTATTTAAAAGATTGCTTTATTTATTTGTCTTTTTTGAAAGATTTGTTTGGCCTAACTTTAATATGAGTTACATGGTGTTGTAGTATGGTAAATAAGCCATGTTGGTTCATTAGGCTTAATGACTGCATGCTCAAGTCAGAAGTGGTAGCTCATTAGGTAAGGTCTTGGTTTACTGATTAGCTGGACCCCACAAGGTTGTGGGTTCAAACCCCAACTCTGCCAAGGGAAATTTTTATTTCTCTTTAAAAATCTAATAGTTTGTCTACTTTGTGACATTAAACTGTAAATCTATTTGTTAATTGGTGTGATATATTCAAAATATTGCTTTTTTTATTTGTCTTTTTTGAAAGACTTGTTTGGCCTAACTTTAATATGAGTTACATGGTGTTGTAGTATGGTAAATAAGCCATGTTGGTTCATTAGGCTTAATGACTGCATGCTCAAGTCAGAAGTGGTAGCTCATTAGGTAAGGTCTTGGTTTACTGATTAGCTGGACCCCACAAGGTTGTGGGTTCAAACCCCAACTCTGCCAAGGGAAATTTTTATTTCTCTTTAAAAATCTAATAGTTTGTCTACTTTGTGACATTAAACTGTAAATCTATTTTTTAATTAGTGTGAGCTATTCAAAAGATTGCTTTATTTATTTGTCTTTTTTTGATAGACTTGTTTGGCCTAACTTTAATATTAGTTACATGGTGTTGTAGTATGGAAAAGAAGCCATGTTGGTTCAATGGGCTTATTGACTGCTTGCAGAAGTCAGGAGTGGTAGCTCAGTGGGTTAATTTTTGTTTTACTGATCAGCAGGTCCCCACAAGATTGTGGGTCCAAACCCCAGCTTTGCCAAGGGAAATTTTTATTTCTCTTTTAAAATCTAAAAGTTTGTCTACTTTGTGACATTAAACTGTAAATCTATTTGTTAATTAGTGTGACATATTTGAAAGATTGCTTTATTTATTTGTCTTTTTTGAAAGACTTGTTTGGCTATATTTAATATGAGTTACATGGTGTTGTAGTATGGAAAAGAAGCCATGTTGGTTCATTAGGCTTATTGACTGCATGCACCAGTCAGAAGTGGTAGCTCAGTGGGAATGGTCTTGGTTTAATGATCAGCAGGTCCCCACAAGGTTGTGGGTTCAAGCCCAATCTTTGCCAAGGTTAATTTTATTTCTCTTTTAAAATCTTATAGTTGTCTACTTTACGACATTAATCTGTAAATCTATTTGTTAATTAGTGTGACCTATTTAAAAGATTGCTTTATTTATTTGTCTTTTTTGAAAGATTTGTTTGGCCTAACTTTAATATGAGTTACATGGTGTTGTAGTATGGAATAGAAGCCATGTTGGTTCATTAGGCTTATTGACTGCTTGTACAAGTCAGAAATGGTAGCTCAGTGGTTAAGGTCTTGGTTTACTGATCAGCTGATCCCTGCAAGGTTTTGAGTTCAAACCCCAGCTCTGCCAAGTTAAATTATTGTTTCTCTTTAAAAATCTAACAGTTTGTCTACTTTGTGACATTAAACTGTAAATCTATTTGTTAATTGGTGTGATATATTCAAAATATTGCTTTTTTTATTTGTCTTTTTTGAAAGACTTGTTTGGCCTAACTTTAATATGAGTTACATGGTGTTGTAGTATGGAAAATAAGCCATTTTGGTTCATTAGGCTTATTGACTGCTTGCACAAGTCAGAAGTGGTAGCTCAGTGGGAATGGTCTTGGTTTAATGATCAGCAGGTCCCCACAAGGTTGTGGGTTCAAGCCCCATCTTTGCCAAGGTTAATTTTATTTCTCTTTCAAAATCTAATAGTTTGTCTACTTTATGACATTAAACTGTAAATCTATTTGTTAATTAGTGTGACCTATTCAAAAGATTGCTTAATTTATTTGTCTTTTTTAAAAGACTTGTTTGGCCTAACTTTAATATGAATTACATGGTGTTGTAGTATGGAAAAGAAGCCATGTTGGTTCATTAGGATTATTGACTGCATGCATAACTCAGAAGTGGTAGCTCAGTGGGTAATGTCTTGTTTTACTGATCAGCTGGACCCCACAAGGTTGTGGGTTCAAACCCCAGCTCTGCCAATGGAAATTTTAATTTCTCTTTAAAAATCTAATAGTTTGTCTACTTTGTGACATTAAACTGTAAATCTATTTGTTAATTAGTATGACCTATTCAAAAGATTGCTTTGTTTATTTGTCTTTTTTGAAAGACTTGTTTGGCCTAACTTTAATATGAGTTACATGGTGTTGTAGTATGGAAAAGAAGCCATGTTGGTTCATTAGGCTAATAGTTGTTGGTTCATTAGGCTAATAGTTTGTTAATAAGTGTGACCTATTCAAAAGATTGCTTTATTTATTTGTCTTTTTTGAAAGACTTATTTGGCCTCACTTTAATATTAGTTACATGGTGTTGTAGTATGGAAAAGAAGCTATGTTGGTTCATTAGGCTAATAGTTTGTTAATAAGTGTGACCTATTCAAAAGATTGCTTTGTTTATTTGCCTTTTTTAAAAGACTTGTTTGGCCTAACTTTAATATGAGTTACATGGTGTTGTAGTATGGAAAAGAAGCCATGTTGGTTCATTAGGCTTATTGACTGCTTGCACATGTCAGAAGTGGTAGCTCAGTGGGTAAGGTCTTGCTTTACTCATCAGCAGGTCCCCACGAGGTTGTGGGTTCAAACCCCAGCTCTGCCAATGTGTGTTTTTATTTCGCTTTCAAAATCTAACAGTTTGTCTACTTTGTGACATCAAACTGTAAATCTATTTGTTAATTAGTGTCACCTGTTCAAAAGATTGCTTTATTTATTTGTCTTTTTTGAAAGACTTGTTTGGCCTAACTTTAATATGAGTTTCATGGTGTTGTAGTATGGAAAAGAAGCCATGTTGGTTCATTAGGCTAATAGTTGTTGGTTCATTAGGCTAATAGTTTGTTAATAAGTGTGAACTATTCAAAAGATTGCTTTATCTATTTGTGTTTTTTGGAAGACTTGTTTGAAAGAGTTACATGGTGTTGTAGTATGGAAAAGTAGCCATGTTGGTTCATTACGCTTATTGAGTGCATGTATAAGTCAGAAGTCGTAGCTCGGTGGGTAAGGTCTTGGTTTACTAATCAGCTTGTGCCCACAAGGTTGTGGGTTCAAACCCCAGCTCTGCCAAGGGAAATTTTTTATTTCTCTTTTATAATCTAACAGTTTGTCTACTTTGTGACATTAAACTGTAAATCTATTTGTTAATTAGTGTGACATATTTAAAATATTGCTTTATTTATTTGTCTTTTTTGAAAGACTTATTTGGCCTAACTTTAATATGAGTTACATGGTGTTGTAGTATGGAAGAGAAGCCATGTTGGTTCATTAGGCTTATTGACTGAATGCGCAAGTTAGAAGTGGTAGCTCAGTGGGTTAGGTCTTGGTTTACTGATTAGCAGGTCCCCACAAGGTTGTGGTTTCAAACCCCAGCTCCGACAATGTTAATTTTATTTCTCTTTCAAAATCTAATAGTTTGTCTACTTTATGACATTAGACTGTAAATCTATTTGTTCATTAGTGTGACCTATTCAAAAGATTGCTTTACTTATTTGTCTTTTTTAAAAGACTTGTTTGGCCTAACTTTCATATGAGTTACATGGTGTTGTAGTATGAAAAAGAAGCCATGTTGGTTCATTAGGCTTATTGACTGCTTGTTCATGTCAGGAGTGGTAGCTCAGTGGGTAAGGCTTTGGTTTACTGATCAGCTGATCCCCACCAGGTATTGAGTTCAAACCCCAGCTCTGCCAAGGTAAATTATTGTTGCTCTTTAAAAATCTAATAGTTTGTCTATTTTGTGACGTTAAACTGTAAATCTATTTGTTAATTGGTGTTACCTATTCAACATATTGTTTTGTTTATTTGTCTTTTTTGAAAGACTTGTTTGGCCTAACTTTAATATGAGTTACATGGTGTTGTAGTATGAAAAAGAAGCCATGTTGGTTCATTAGGCTTATTGACAGCTTGCACATGTCAGATGTGGTAGTGTAGTAGGTAAGGTCTTGGTTTACTGATTAGCAGGTCCCCACAAGGTTGTTGTTTCAAACCCCAGCTTTGACAATGTTAATTTTATTTCTCTTTCAAAATCTAATAGTTTGTCTACTTTGTGACATTAAACTGTAAATCTATTTGTTAATAAGTGTGACCTATTCAAAAGATTGCTTTTTATTTGTCTTTTTTGAAAGACTTGTTTGGCCTAACATTAATATAAGTTACATGGTGTTGTAGTATGGAAAATAAGCCATGTTGGTTTATTAGGCTAATAGTTTGTTAATAAGTGTAACCTATTCAAAAGATTGCTTTGTTTATTTGTGTTTTTTGAAAGACTTGTTTGAAAAAGTTACATGGTGTTGTAGTATGGAAAAGAAGCCATGTTGGTTCATTAGGCTTATTGACTGCTTGCACACTTCAGTAGTGGTAGCTCAGTGGGTAAGGTTTTGGTTTACTGATTAGCAGGTCCCCACAAGGTTGTGGTTTCAAACCCCAGCTCTGCCAAGGTAAATTTTTATTTCTCTTTTAAAATCTAATAGTTTGTCTACTTTATGACAATAAACTGTAAATCTATTTGTTAAATAGTGTGACCTTTTCAAAAGATTGCTTTACTTATTTGTCTTTTTTAAAAGACTTGTTTGGCCTAACTTTTATATGAGTTACATGGTGTTGTAGGATGGAAAAGAAGCCATGTTGGTTCATTAGGATTATTGACTGCATGCACACGTCAGAAGTGGTAGCTCAGTTGGTAAGGTTTTGGTTTACTGATCAGCAGGTCCCCACAAGGTTGTGGGTTCAAACCCTATCTTTGCCAAGGTTAATTTTATTTCTCTTTTGAAATCTAATATTTTTGTCTACTTTGTCACATTAAACTGTAAATCTATTTGTTAATTAGTGTGACCTATCCAAAGATTGCTTTATTTATTTGTCTTTTTTGAAAGACTTCTTTGGCCTAACTTTAATATGAGTTACTTGGTGTTGTAGTATGGAAAAGAAGCCATGTTGGTTCATTAGGCTTATTGACTGCTTGCACAAGTCAGAAGTGATAGCTCAGTGGGTAATGTCTTGGTTTACTGATCAGCAGGTCCCCACAAGGTTGTGGGTTCCAACCCCAGCTCTGCCAATGTAAATCTTTATTTCTCTTTCAAAATCTAATAGTTTGTCTACTTTATGACATTAAACTGTAAATCTATTTGTTAATTGGTGTGACATATTCGAAATATTGCTTTATTTATTTGTCTTTTTTGAAGACTTGTTTGGCCTAACTTTAATATGAGTTACTTGGTGTTGTAGTATGGAAAAGAAGCCATGTTGGTTCATTAGGCTAATAGTTGTTGGTTCATTAGGCTAATAGTTTGTTAATAAGTGTGACCTATTCAAAAGATTGCTTTATTTATTTGTCTTTTTTGAAAGACTTGTTTGCCTAACTTTAATATGAGTTACATGGTGTTGTAGTATGGAAAAGAAGCCATGTTGGTTCATCAGGCTTATTGACAGCTTGCACATGTCAGAAGTGGTAGTTTAGTAGGTAAGGTCTTGTTTTACTGATTAGCAGGTCCCCACAAGGTTGTGGTTTCAAACCCCAGCTCTGACAATGTTAATTTTATTTCTCTTTCAAAATCTAATAGTTTGTCTACTTTGTGACATTAAACTGTAAATGTATTTGTTAATAAGTGTGACCTATTCAACAGATTGCTTTATTTATTTGTCTTTTTTTTAAATACTTGTTTGGCCTAACTTTAATATGAGTTACATGGTGTTGTAGTATGGAATAGAAGCCATGTTGGTTCATTAGGCTTATTGACTGCTTGCACATGTCATAAGTGGTAGCTCGGTGGGTAATGTCTTTGTTTGCTGATCCCCACAAGGTTTTGAGTTCAAACCCCAGCTCTGACCATGTTAATTTTATTTCTCTTTCAAAATCTAATAGTTTGTCTACTTTGTGACATTAAACTGTAAATCTATTTGTTAATAAGTGTGACCTATTCAAAAGATTGCTTTTTATTTGTCTTTTTTGAAAGACTTGTTTGGCCTAACTTTAATATGAGTTACATGGTGTTGTAGTATGGAAAAGAAGCCATGTTGGTTTATTAGGCTAATAGTTTGTTAATAAGTGTAACCTATTCAAAAGATTGCTTTGTTTATTTGTGTTTTTTGAAAGACTTGTTTGAAAAAGTTACATGGTGTTGTAGTATCGAAAAGAAGCCATGTTGGTTCATTAGGCTTATTGACTGCTTGCACAATTCAGTAGTGGTAGCTCAGTGGGTAAGGTTTTGGTTTACTGATTAGCAGGTCCCCACAAGGTTGTAGTTTCAAACCCCAGCTCTGCCAAGGTAAATTATTGTTTCTCTTTAAAAATCTAACAGTTTGTCTACTTTGTGACATTAAACTGTAAATCTATTTATTAATTGGTGTTACCTATTCAACATATTGCTTTATTTATTTGTCTTTTTTGAAAGACTTGTTTGGCCTAACTTTAATATGAGTTACATGGTGTTGTAGTATGGAAAAGAAGCCATGTTGGTTCATTAGGCTTATTGACTGCTTGCACAAGTCAGAAGTGATAGCTCAGTGGGTAAGGTCTTGGTTTACTGATCAGCAGGTCCCCACAAGGTTGTGGGTTCCAACCCCAGCTCTGCCAATGTAAATCTTTATTTCTCTTTCAAAATCTAATAGTTTGTCTACTTTATGACATTAAACTGTAAATCTATTTGTTAATTGGTGTGACATATTCGAAATATTGCTTTATTTATTTGTCTTTTTTGAAAGACTTGTTTAGCCTAACTTTAATATGAGTTACTTGGTGTTGTAGTATGGAAAAGAAGCCATGTTGGTTCATTAGGCTAATAGTTGTTGGTTCATTAGGCTAATAGTTTGTTAATAAGTGTGACCTATTCAAAAGATTGCTTTATTTTTTTTGTCTTTTTTGAAAGACTTGTTTGGCCTAACTTTAATATGAGTTACATGGTGTTGTAGTATGGAAAAGAAACCATGTTGGTTCATCAGGCTTATTGACAGCTTGCACATGTCAGAAGTGGTATTTTAGTAGGTAAGGTCTTGTTTTACTGATTAGCAGGTCCCCACAAGGTTGTGGTTTCAAACCCCAGCTCTGACAATGTTAATTTTATTTCTCTTTCAAAATCTAATAGTTTGTCTACTTTGTGACATTAAACTGTAAATGTATTTGTTAATAAGTGTGACCTATTCAACAGATTGCTTTATTTATTTGTCTTTTTTTTAAATACTTGTTTGGCCTAACTTTAATATGAGTTACATGGTGTTGTAGTATGGAATAGAAGCCATGTTGGTTCATTAGGCTTATTGACTGGTTGTACAAGTCAGAAGTGGTAGCTCAGTGGGTAATGTCTTGGTTTGCTGGTCCCCACAAGGTTTTGAGTTTAAACCCCAGCTCTGCCAAGGTAAATTATTGTTTCTCTTTAAAAATCTAACAGTTTATCTACTTTGTGACCTTAAACTGTAAATCTATTTGTTAATTGGTGTGACATATTCAAAGACTGCTTTATTTATTTGTCTTTTTTGAAAGACTTGTTTGGCCTAACTTTAATATGAGTTACATGGTGTTGTAGTATGGAAAAGAAGCCATGTTGGTTCATTAGGCTAATAGTTGTTGGTTCATTAGGCTAATAGTTTGTTAATAAGTGTGACCTATTCAAAAGATTGCTTTATTTATTTGTGTTTTTTGAAAGACTTGTTTGAAAGAGTTACATGGTTTTGTAGTATGGAAAAGAAGCCATGTTGGTTTATTAGGCTTATTGACTGGTTGCACAAGTCAGGAGTGGTAGCTCTGTGGGTAAGGTCTTGGTTTACTCATCAGCAGGTCCCCACAAAGTTGTGGGTTCCAGCTCTGCCAATGTAAATTTTTATTTCTCTTTCAAAATCTAATAGTTTGTCTACTTTATGACATTAAACTGTAAATCTATTTGTTAATTAGTGTGACCTATTCAAAAGATTGCTTTATTTATTTGTCTTTTTTTTAAAGACTTGTTTGGCCTAACTTTAATATGAGTTACATGGTGTTGTAGTATGGAAAAGAAGCCATGTTGGTTCATTAGGCTTATTGACTGCTTGCACAAGTCAGAAGTGGTAGCTCAGTGGGTAAGGCTTTTCTGAGTGAATGATCTTGCCGTTGATGGAGAAATTGCTACGTAATCGCCAAACCTGGAGAGACGCTGGGCCTCGCGTTGTGCACGCGCCGCCATCTTGGTTTCATATCTGCACCTGGCGCTCATCTCCACTCACCCTATTTAAGGCACACCTTCCCAGAAAGTCCCCGTCCATTCTACAGGTTATGCTGAGGATTTTCATGAACTCTCAACAAGAGAAAGTAACTCTACGTTGGACTTTCCTTTCCTACGGATTATCCGAGTTCTGTTTGACCTTCCCGTTCCAAGGATTATATCGGTTTGCTCGGATCCTGCCTCGTTCCCTCACGAGGATTCCGGATTTCTTAGACTCTCTCGGTACGGTGGATGTTATTTGTGTTCAGTTTAAAAAAACCCGATTCTTAAGTATCTTAGGTTTCGTGGCTAAGTTCTTACAGCCTAACAGAAGAATGGACCTACACCAAAAACAGAGGAAAGGAATAGCATTACCACACATGGATCCACAGCGATCAAGGTACTCGCCACTTCTCTCCAGGAAGCTCCTGGGTCCCATGTGACATTCTTGAGTGGAGCCCCTGGTGCTGGGAACATTGTTTGCAACATTTCACCTCTCCGCACCTGAAAGCCATGACCCTAGTGGCTACGCTCATGGAAGGCTCCCCAAAACCAGCACAGGTGAAGGTCCCAGTGGAGTACACTGCCTATGCGGATGTATTCAGCGAACAAGCCGCAACCCACTTACCACCTCACAGACCCTGTGATTATGCGATTAATCTAATGCCAGGAGCCAAACTGCCCAAGGGGCGGGTTTACCCCCTGTCAGCTCCCGAAAGTGTGGCGATGTAGGGATACATTAAACAAGCCCTACAACAAGGCTCAACAACAACATTCCCAGCAGCGCCATTGAGCTCGGGGGTCGCAGCGTTTTTCGGGCGGACAGGACAGCAGAGGACTCTGGAAAGCGCAGAGGTGGAGGTCTGTGCATTTATGTTAACAACTCATGGTGCACGGACTCTACTGTTACTGAAAGTCATTGCTCTGTTCATTTAGAGTATTTGATGATTAAGTGCAGACCCTTTTATTTACAGAGAGAATTCTCAGCCATTGTTGTGACTGCAGTGTACATTCCGCCAGATGCTAATGCTAAGCTAGCTATGGAGTAACTGCATGCAGCTATCAGCAAACAGCAGTCTGCACATCCTGAAGGAGCTATCATTGTTGCTGGAGATTTCAACCACTCCAACCTGAAATCTGTTTTATCAAAATTTCACCGCAATGTCTCCTGCTCTACCAGAGGGAACAAAACACTGGACCAGGTGTACACAAACATACCTGGGGCATACACAGCCATTTCCCTCCCCCACTTGGGTCAGTCTGATAACCTTTCTTTGTTCATGCTACCCAAATACACACCACTGATCAAACGTGTGAAACCAGCTCTGAGGACAATCAAGGTATGGCCAGAGGGGGCCATTTCTTCTCTACAGCAACAGTTTCAGGATACTGACTGGAATATGTTTGCCTTACAGGCCACACTGGACTCTCACACAGACATGGACACTGTCATCTGTTTTGGACCATATTAACACATGCATTGACAATGTCACTACTGTCAAACACGTGAAATGCTTTCCTAACCAGAAGCCATTGATGAACTCTAAAGTCCGTCTCCTGTTGAAAGCAAGAGATGCTGCCTTTAAATCTGGCAGTGCAGAGGACTACAACTGAGCCAGGGCCAACCTGAAAAGGGGCATCAGGAAAGCAAAACTCACATTCAAACTCCACTTAGAAGAGCACTTCCGGGGGCGCTATCGAGCTTGTCATGGAGTAGGACGTGGTGTTAGGGGGCTCCGGTGGATTATTTTGTAATTGTTATTATTTTGAGCTTTTCGCTTTTGTTTTTGCTCTCAATCCCTTGGTTTACCATTCTTGTTTGTGTATTTGAATCTAGAGGTAATTATGATGTCTGGTAAAACTTCTAAGACCCGTAGCACAACTCAGTCGCAACTGCGGCCTGGTACAACAGTTGCGGCCTCGCCTTCTTGTGATTCACCCCCGTGTGAAGGGCCCATTGTTTCACAGGCAGCTTCTAAGGCTGATATTGACTCATTAAAGTCAGAGCTGCTGTTCTCTCTGAGGTCCGAAATCATAGAGGTATTTAAGACCGAGCTACGTGCATTGGAACGTACATTGGGAAACAATTTGCTGACAATAAAGTCGGAGCTGCAGGCGGTGAAGGCGCAGCTGTCCAGTGATAAAGCTGCGAATGAGGCTGCGTTGCGGGAACTAAAGGTGACATACACCGTCTTACTGCTGAGTACAATAAGCTGGAGACCAAATGTGAAGATCTGAAAGCTAGATCGCGACGCAATAATGTCCGGATAATCGGTGTTCCTGAGGGGCCCAATAGCTCCACTACCGCGAATGTTGCCGTGCTGCTGAAGGAGGCACTGAGTCTGGAGAAGGAGCCAGTTCTGGACAGGTCACATCACACTCTACAGCCCGTACCAAAACCTGGTGAACGACCACGAGCCATTGTGGCCAGATTTCACTATCATAGCGAATGTCTGGATGTCTTGCGGCGTGCCAAAGAACTGCAGCAAATTCAGTTTCAGGGTCTGAACATTTCTATTTTTTCAGACCATACGATAAAAACCGCAAAAGCACGGGCTGCCTTTAACGAGGTGCGGCGGCAGCTCCGTGGCATTGAAGGTGTGCGGTACGGGTAATTTTATCCAGCGCGGCTACGTATCACACACAACGGTGTTGGGAAAGATTTTCTTTCACCTGACTAGGCCAGCGAGTATATAAAAACTTTCCAAAGTGTGTCTAAAGTGTAAACATATTTTTTGTCGCGGTTGGTCGTGATGCTTGTTTTTCATGTCACTGCACTATTCACAGACTCCGCGTGGTGATGCTGGTCTTTAACTTTTTATTTATTTATTATTATTATTTTTTGTTTGTTTGCTTTTTGTTTTATTTTTACGGAAATCAAAGTGTGAGTGATCCTGAAAACTTAATGTTTGTTTCATGAACGCTTGGTTGATTTATGTTGGGAACTTATTTTTCTCTAGAAACGTTGTTTATATGTTTATGTAGACCAGGAATGGGCAGCAGTGAACTAGATATAGTTGCGCGTAATTTATGTTGTGTTTAATCTGCTGGAGCCTCTCTTTGTTAAGGATGGGCTTGTTCTCGGTGTTGTTAGCACATTTATTTGTGTGGGCGGCAATAGGTTTCTTTTTTGGTAGTTTATGTTGCTGTCCCCTGGGGTAATTGTTAGGATAGGGACTCTACTTGTGTGTTGGGTTTGTGTTTGAGTGTCTGATGCGCGCGCACGGGGGTGGGGGGGTGGGAATCCCCCTGGCTTCACAGGTCCTGTTTTCTTTTTTTTGTGTAGTTGTTTTTGGATGAATGGCTGACAATAATACAGACTCACGTTTAGCTGGCAGTGGTGCACCTGTCCGGTTCCTTAGCTGGAATATTAGGGGTATGGGTAATCCTATTAAACGGTCTAGGGTTTTTACCCACCTGAAACACTTACGCGCCGACATAGATTTTTACAGGAAACACACCTCAGAGTCAGAGATCATCATAGGCTTCACCTAACTTCCACTCCAATTTCAATTCTAAGGCACGAGGGGTGGCAATCCTAGTAAATAGAAGCATACAGTTTTCACCTACCCATACAATTGCAGATAGGAATGGCAGGTATGTCATTGTGGCTGGTACACTGATGCAGACCAAAATTCTGCTGGTTTTTATTTACGCTCCAAACTTTGATTATCCTGATTTTGTGAATAGGTTACTTGGCAGTCTTTCCGTTATAAATACCCATTTGATAATTTTTGGTGGTGATTTGAATTGTGTTTTTGAACCCTGTTTCGGATCGTTCTAGTTCTCGTTCTGTATCCCAATCTGCAATGTCTAAATCGTTCTCCGATTTCGTGTCACAAAACGGCTTGGTAGACCCATGGAGATGTCGCAATCCCGGGTTAAATTTTTTTTCATTTTTCTCCCCGGTAAATCATTCATATTCCAGAATTGATTATTTTTTTATTGATAGCCGTCTTAATCCCTCCGTTGTATCTACAGATTATTTAGGCATTGTGATCTCTGATCATGCTCCTCTAGCATTGGATATCCAATTCTCAACCCATAGACCTACACAATCTCCCTGGCGGTTTAATTCGCATCTCCTAGCAGACAAGGATTTGTCAAGGAATAATGACTCAAATGTCACCGTTACCGATCCCATAGACGTCAATGCAGTATTTAAGTAATATTACTCTGCTCTTTATAAATCTGAATGCCTTACTAATAGTAAGAGACTGGGTGATTTCCTTCAAGGTGTCGATCTTCCTGTTGTTGATACGGTCTCTGTAAGGGACTTGGACTCTCCACTATCTCTTGACGAAGTCAGAGCTTCAATAAAGGCGATGCAGTCTAATAAAGCCCCAGGCCCAGATGGTTTTCCAGTTGAGTTTTTAAAGAGGTTTATCGATAAATTGGCGCCGCTGCTCCTTTGTGTGTTCAATTAATCTCTGGGTCGGGGTGTGCTACCACCTACTTTTAATCAGGCCTCAATAGCCCTTCTCTTAAAGATGGGCAAGGATCCCAACCTGTGCGGATCATATAGACCGCTGTCGCTGCTGAATGCCGATGTGAAAGTGCTGGCGAAAGTGATCGCATCCCGGTTAGAAAATGTACTACCACATATCATATCTATGGAGCAGACTGGATTTATAAAAGGGCGACACTCATTTTTTAACACTCGTACACTTTTGAACATAATTTACTCTAAGCAGTCATCTCCTTTGCCTGAGGTGGTAGTCTCATTGGATGCTGAGAAAGCGTTTGATAGAATTGAGTGGGAATACCTGTTTGCAATATTGAAGAAATTTGGGTTTGGTGATACATTTGTCTCCTGGATCCGACTCCTTTATAAATCTCCGCAAGCCAGTGTTCGTACAAATAATATTAGCTCTGATTATTTCAGTCTCGGGCGTGGAACCTGGCAGGGGTGCCCACTGTCACCACTGCTATTCGCCCTTGCCATTGAGCTGTTATCCATTAAACTTAGATCCTCATTAGCCTTTAAGGGGAATAACTCGCAAGGGGGCGGAATATAAGATGCCCTTATATGCTGATGATTTGTTGTTATATGTGACTGATCCTGCAGCCTCTGTTCCTGTCATTTTATCTATCTTGGGTGATTTTGGCTCTTTCTCGGGATACAAATTGAATTTCCATAAGAGTGAGTGTTACAATACTGCTCTATAAATTCAGCGTCTGAATCTGCCATTCAAATTCAACTGTTCAGGCTTTAAATACCTTGGTACCTTACCCAGACTTTTTCATGCCAATCTCGCTCCGCTTGTGGCGGACATGAAGTCGGATTTTCAGAGGTGGAGCAATCTACCTCTGTCTTTAACAGGAAAAATCAATGCAGATAAAATGAATGTTATATATATATATATATATATATATATAACTAAACTTTCTTTTCGGCTTCTCCCGTTAGGGGTCGCCACAGCGGATCCTCCGCACGTTTGATTTGGCACATGTTTTACGCTGGATGCCCTTCCTAACGCAACCCTCCCCAATTTATCCGGGCTTGGGACCGGCACTAAGAGTGGCTGGGGATGGTTCCCTGACCGGGAATCGAACCCGGGTCGCAGTGGTGGGAGCGTTGCATCTTAACCATTAGACCAATATAACATTTCTTTATTTTTTTTAATCGCTTCCACTATTTTTACCCAAGTATTTTTTTGATTCTTTAGATAGAATCATTAATTCTTTTCTTTAGAGTGGAAAACCTGCCCAGAATCCGTAAAACTCTATTGCAGAGATGTAGGCTAAGTGGTGGGCTTGCTTTGCCCAATTTTCAAATATACTACTGGGCTGCACATATCCAAAAACTAAACTTTTGGTCCAATTCAGCAGAATCCACTTGGTGCAATCTAGAGCTACTGTCTTGTAGATCATCCTCTGTATCTGCTCTGCTTTGCTCACCTTTTCCGGTCAAACCATCTCAATATTCTGACAATCCAGTCGTACTGAACACACTTAGGATTTGGTTTCAGTTTAGGCGTCACTTTAAATTTAGGGCTTTATCATCACTGAGTCCCTTGAATAGAAATCATTTGTTTCCCCCGTCACTTTTGGATTCAGCTTTTTCGCTATTGCACAAAAAAGGCATCAAGTAACTTTATAATTTGTACAAAGATGGCGTCTTTAGAAGTTTCGCCAGCCTATCCTTGGAGTATGGGCTGCCTACAGCTCATTTTTTTCGATATCTCCAAGTCCGCAGCTTTGTATCTAAATGCCTTCCCAATTTTCCCTCTGTACCCCCCAAGCAACCTTGGGAGAGTTTAGTCATGTTTACTTCACACCATCGTAGTTTAATCTCCCAGAGATACAGTTTTATTTTATCTCTTAAAAGCTGTAATACAGATAAAACCAGGACCGCTTGGGAGGAGGAGTTGGGGCTGCAGTTTGGCGATGAACAGTGGGAGTAGGCCGTAGATAGGATACGGTCTACCACTTCCTGTGCCCACCTCAGTCTCATTCAGTTTAAGGTTTTGTACAGAATTCATCTTTCCAAATCTAAACAGGCAAAAATCTATCCTGGGGTTGAGGACAGATGTGACAGATGTCATGCTTCCCCCTGTCATTTAAGTCATATGTTCATAACGAGTCGGTATCACTGAGTTCTGCACACAAAGATGTTTTAGGTTTCTAATCTTTATTGGCCAGACGTTGCATACTTCTACACTGGAAAACAATAGGATGTCATTCCATCTCTCGGTGGTTTAAAGAGTTAATGTTTTTTCTTAAGTTGGAGAAAATAAAATATACACTGAGGGGTTCTACTGGCACTTTTTTTTGCAAGTGGCAACCTGTTATTTCTTATTTTAGGAGACTACGGGTGCTACCTGATTAAAGATCTAAATTGGTCAAAATTGGACTGTATGCATGACCTTTATTTTGTTTCTTCAGTTGTTTGGGCAGGGGGATGTGGGGTGTGTGTGCGTGCGCATGTGTGTGTGTCTTTGTCTGGGGGTTTGTTTGTGTTTTGGGGGGTGGGGGTGTTTTTTCTTAGTTTGTCAAAAAAAGGAAAAATTTCGGATTTATGTTTACATTTTTGTATTTGTAATTGTTGATTTTTCAATAAAAATAATAAAAAAAAAAAAAAAAAGAAGAGCACTTCCACAACCCTGACCCCAGACGCATGTGGAAAGGCATCCAGTCAATCACAGACTACAAACCTACAGCTCAACCAACCAGCAGTGCCTTCCAACCGGACGAGCTCAATCACTTTTTTGCTCGTTTCGACCAAAGCACAAGATATTACACAACAACCACGGACTCTTCTACGGCTTACAGCCCACTTTCACTCTCAACAACGGACGTCTATTCAGTGTCCAGCAGAGTGGATGCACGAAAGGCAGCTGGCCCGGATGGCATACCAGGACGTGTTCTCAGAGCATGCGTTGGACAACTGGCACAGGTTTTTAATGACATTTTCAACCTGTCACTGGCCCAAGCCACGGTACCAACATGCCTGAAGACTACTACTATCATACCAGTGCCTAAGCACTTAGCTGCTAAATGCCTGAATGACTTTCGCCCAGTTGCACTCACCCCCATTGCTATGAAGTGCTTTGAGAAACTGATCCTGAATCACCCCACTGCAGGCCTACCAAATACACTGGACCCATACCAGTTTGCCTATCGCCCGAACAGGTCAACAGAGGATGCAGTTTATCATTCTGCTCTCACCCACCTGGATAAAAGCAACACCTACATCAGAATGCTGTTCATTGACTTTAGCTCTGCGTTCAATACAGTCCTCCCCACTGTACTGATCACTAAGCTCAGTGAACTGGGTATCTGCACCTCCACTTGCAGATGGATTCTGGACTTTCTCACCAAAAGACCTCAATCTGTCAGGTTGGGCAACCAGGTATCCTCAACCCTCATTCTGAACACTGGCATACCGCAGGGCTGTGTTCTCAGCCCACTGCTCTACTCCTTGTTCACCCATGATTGTGCTCCTCTGTATAACTCCAACATCTTCATCAAGTATGAAGATGACACCACTGTGGTCGGCCAGATTGACAACAATGACAAATCGGCCTACAGGGAAGAGATCCATAATCTAGCAGTGTGATGTGCCACCAACAACCTGATTCTCAACGCCACGAAGACCAAAGAGCTCATTGTGGACTTTCAGAAATTAAACAGCAGGAGACATCTACCTGTCAACATCGATGGAACTGAGGTAGAGCGAGTCTCCAGCTTTAGGTTCCTGGGAGTTCACATCTCTGAGGATCTGTCCTGTACGGTGGCCGAGAAGTGCAAAACACATTAACAAATCCAAAAACAAATTAACAAATCCAAAAACAAATTAACAAATCCGAAAACAAATTAACAAATTCAAAAACAAAACAACAAATCCAAAAACACATTAACAAATCCGAAAACAAATTAACAAATTCAAAAACACATTAACAAATCCAAAAAACACAACGACAAGTCAGACAAACCGGAAAAGGTAGGTATAGTTTGTGAATGGAAACTTACAGATCATTGAACGAGACACCTGTCATTCAAAATATACAGGTAGTATGAAATCTTATAACTTTGTTTCTTGTACATGTGTAAAATTGTCCGTTTACTTTAAACTTTTTCATATTATTTGGATTAGTGCACCTTTAAATATAAAAAAAATAACAGAAATAAACATTGGCAAGCAAGGAGAAACTGGAATTAATCCAAAGATACTTTGAGGAAGGAAATTCATATGCAGTGATGTTGGAGATGCTGCAGTATATCAGGACAAAAAGATCTAGGAAATTTTACGATTTGGCACTTGTTTTACGCTGGATGATCTTCCTAACGCAACCTTCCCCATTTATCCGGGCTTGGGACCGGCAATGTTTGTGCAACTCTAATGGCTGGGTTCGGTTCCCTCACCGCGGCGGTGAGAGCACCAAATCCTAACCACTAGACCACCAAGGAACCCAAACTGTGATAAACAATAACAGAGACGACTTTCTTGTTAATAATATACTTTTGATGGGAACATTTTATATACAAAATCGAAATACTTGAAACCAACGTTTTTTTTTTGCATTTTATAATGAGTTTATTTCTTTCACAACAGCCCTAAAAGTGATTAGAAAGAAAAATGCAATGAATCTTTTGTCCTTTATAAAAAAAATATGATTTACAGAATAAACCATAGCCCTGTTAATTGTAATTGTAATAAATCGTATTTATGTATGTGTATATATTTGTATTTTCATGCACCTGTTCTGTGTATTGTAATGTAAATTGTACATGTTATTGCCATGTTGTTTGTATATATATTTGTTGTACAAACTATACCTACCTTTTCCGGTTTGTCTGACTTGTCGTTGTTTTTTTTGGATTTGTTAATGTGTTTCGTGCACCGATTCAGACAAACCGGAAAAGGTAGGTATAGTTTGTGAACGGAAACTTACAGATCATTGGACAAGACACCTGTCAGTCAAGATATACAGGTGAATGACAGGTGTCTTGTCCAATGATCTGTAAGTTTACGTTCACAAACTATACCTACCTTTTCCGGTTTGTCTGGCTTGTCGTTGTGTTTTTTGGATTTGTTAATGTGTTTTTGAATTTGTTAATTTGTTTTTGGATTTGGTAATTTGTTTTCGGAATTGTTAATTTGTTTTTGTATTTGTTAATTTGTTTTTGGATTTGGTAATTTGTTTTTGGATTTGTTAATGTGTTTTGCACTTCTCGGCCACCGTAGTCCTGGCAGCAGAACACGTCAGCTCTGGTAAAAAAAAAAGCACAACAGCGCCTGTACTTCTTAAGAAGTCTCAAGAAATCTCATCTGTCCCCGGGGATTTTAACGAGCTTCTACCACTGCATCATTGAGAGCATCCTGACCAACTCCATCACTGTATGGTACGGAGGCTCTACTGTGAGTGAACGAAAAGCCCTGCAAAGGGTGGTCAAAACCACCCAACGCATCACTGGCACCCAACTACCTGCCATTGAACACCTTCACCACAGCAGATGTCTGCGCAGAGCTCACAACATTATCAAGGACTCTTCACATCCCAGTCATAAACTGTTTAACCTCCTTCCATCACGAAGGAGATACAGGAACTTGCGCACCAGAACCAGCAGGTTCAGGGACAGCTTTTTTCCATCCACCATCACACTACTAAACTCTACACTACACCGCTAATCACTACAAAACAAAAACAAAACGAAACACTGTATATAAACTCTGTACTATACATGTACATACTACATATTTTTCTATTACTCATTTCATCTGCACTATTTTTATCTTTGTATCTTTATACCATTACTGTACATTCTGCCCAACATTTCATTCATTTGTGTATATAAACTGTGTGTATATATATTTACATATATATACACACAGTTTATATACAGTAGACTGTTTATTCGACTTGCTAATTACTCTTCAATGCCATAGCCTTAAGAATCATTCCTGTACTTCCTAATGATGTTCACACATCTCTGCACTGTTACTGTCTTATATTTATTCACTGTACATATGCTTCATATTTATATATATAGTCGACTGGTTATTTAGCTGCTAATTCTAAAATGCCATAATTTAACCTCCACTTCTGCACATTACTCTTTAATGCCATAGCCTCAGAACCATTCCTGTACTCTAAATTGATGTCCACACATCTCTGCTCTGTTACTGACTTTATATATGTTTACATATTTATCTGCACTTTTGCACGACTGCTACATTTGCACTTCTGGTAGATGCCAAACTGCATTTCGTTGCTGTGTACCTGTACTATGCAATGACAATAAAGTTCTATCTATCTATCTATCTATCTATCTATCTATCTATCTATCTATCTATCTATCTATCTATCTATCTATCTATCTATCTATCTATCTATCTATCTATCTATCTATCTATCTATCTATCTATCTATCTATCTATCTATCTATCTGATACTTAGTATGATGGTGAGGTGCTGCGGGCGTGTGGAGGCTCGAGGGAAGGCGTAGCAGGCGGTTCCCTGACAGTAATATACTACAAAAACCTAATATAAAGAGATTTTTCTCTTGGTTTTTCAAATATTTTATAATTTAAAAATGATTATTACTTTAACCTTTGCTTCCTATCAAAAAATATACAAAAAAGTATGAATGTGAAACTAGGTCTAACAGTTTATTAAAGCTCTGCAAAAATGATTAGAAAAACAGATTTTTGATGATGGCAGCAAGGTGAGTTTGCCTAAATAAGGGAATCCTGCATAAGTCTATTTTCAGGCCAGTGGGCTACTGTACTTATGCACACTCACTGCTGAGAATCCTAAATGACACTTGGCTATATCTCAGAATGCTGGGATTGTAAACTGGGCTGAGCGTATCATCTAATTCATGTAACCTATTTACGAATTGCATGAAAAATTGTAAGTGTCTTGTAAGGGAAGCGAAGAATGATGCAAATTCTTTTTTAATAATTGAAAATGTGCAATTGTGCAAAACACAAAAAACAAAACACCACCTAACCACAAAAAGGAACATGACTTTGTAACTGTGGTTGCAATACAGGAACAATGATCATGTGACCATGTGCAGTGGCCGCAGTGTGGTCCTTCAGCACAGTTGGCATTGAGCAGTGCCTAACAACATGGGTTAGTGCTCAAGTGACGATGAACTGTGGTGATGAAGTATGGAATTGTCTTTCCTCTGATGCAACATAAAATTCTGGATAACATTTACAGCCTTGACAAATAAACTTTCCTACTGAAGATGGTAGCTTGATTTAAGGGTGCACTGAATTGACATTATAAATTAGCATGTTTATTATCCATAAATGGGCACTGCACTTCAGTGTAAAAGCAACTTTGTTCTGAAATGTTATAAGCAAATCAGCAAACAAGATACAAAAGCATGGAATCAATCAATGGAAAAACAACAGCACTAACAATACAACAGCAAAAACAAAAGCACTAACACTGCAAAGGGTGTGTGACTAAAAGTCCCTTTAATATCTGGCAGAAATGTCTATGTATGTAAAAGGTTTGCTTCATTGGTATCTGGGTGATGAATGTGAATGTGAGTGGGTTATTTGCTCTGAGCTTGAGCTTTCAGCAGACCTGACAGACTACAGTATATAAGACACTGAGATATTATTACATTATGCAGTTCTAAACTTTGGGTTTTTTCCTTGCTTCTGTTTAGATATGTAAAATATACAGTGATGTGTGTAGAAAAATGTGGACAAATTTAAGTAGTAGTATAGATTTAATACCATTTCATCATATGAGGCACTCAACAGGGCACAAACTTATAAACGTAAGTTACATAGTTAAAGTTAAACAAATATAATAAAACGGACGGGGACTTTCTGGGAAGGTGTGCCTTAAATAGGGTGAGTGGAGATGAGCGCAGGTGCAGATACTTAGTATGATGGTGAGGTGCTGCGGGCGTGTGGAGGCTCGAGGGAAGGCGTGGCAGGCGGTTCCCTGACAGTAATATACTAAAAAACCTAAAATGAAGAGATTTTTCTCTTGGTTTTTCAAATATTTTATAACTTAAAAATGATTATTACTTTAACCTTTGCTTTCTATCAAAAAATATACAAAAAAGTATGAATGTGAAACTAGGTCTAACAGTTTATTAAAGCTCTGCAAAAATGATTAGAAAAACAGATTTTTGATGATGGCAGCAAGGTGAGTTTGCCTAAATAAAGGAATCCTGCATAAGTCTATTTTCAGGCCAGTGGGCTACACTGTATTTATGCACACTCACTGCTGAGAATCCTAAATGACACTTGGCTATATCTCAGAATGCTGGGATTGTAAACTGGGCTGAGCGTATCATCTAATTTATGTAACCTATTTACGAATTGCATGAAAAATTGTAAGTGTCTTGTAAGGGAAGCGAAGAATGATGCAAATTCTTTTTTAATAATTGAAAATGTGCAATTGTGCAAAACACAAAAAACAAAACACCACCTAACCACAAAAAGGAACATGACTTTGTAACTGTGGTTGCAATACAGGAACAATGATCATGTGACCATGTGCAGTGGCCGCAGTGTGGTCCTTCAGCACAGTTGGCATTGAGCAGTGCCTATCAACATGGGTTAGTGCTCAAGTGACGATGAACTGTTGTGATGAAGTATGGAATTGTCTTTCCTCTGATGCAACATAAAATTCTGGATAACATTTACAGCCTTGACAAATAAACTTTCCTACTGAAGATGGTAGCTTGATTTAAGGGTGCACTGAATTGACATTATAAATTAGCATGTTTATTTTCCATAAATGGGCACTGCACTTCAGTGTAAAAGCAACTCTGTTCTGAAATGTTATAAGCAAATCAGCAAACAAGATACAAAAGCATGGAATCAATCAATGGAAAAACAACAGCACTAACAATACAACAGCAAAAACAAAAGCACTAACACTGCAAAGGGTGTGACTAAAAGTCCCTTTAATATCAGGCACTCAACAGGGCAAAAACTTATAAACATAAGTTACATAGTTAAAGTTAAACAAATATAATGAAACTGAAAGAATGCAGCAGATGTAGTTATATAAGATGTTTTAAATTCAGATTTTATATAAATCTGTTAATCCTATAAAAACACAAAACAGGTACCATAATTTGGTATTACAGTATCATGTTTCATCAGCTATCTGTGACAGTCATCTTTGAAATCGCATTATATTGTTATAATCACATTATATGGATATAGAGTGTTTGGTGAACTGGGATATTTGTATGCTGTTGTCCCCTCAAATTCACACGTTCACTTAGGTTTGTTGACGGTGGTGTGGTGGGTTGTCTCTCATTCCAGAGATCCCTCATGTCTGTATTACCTTCTGGTTCTCCCTTTTAGTTATGCTGCCATAGCGAGTCTTGCCGGAGTCCAAACTGCACAGTGACATTAACTGCACAGTGACATCACCCTCCTCTCTCTCTCTCTCTCTCTCTCTCTCTCTCTCTCTCTATATATATACAGTGAGGAAAATAAGTATTTGAACACCCTGCTATTTTGCAAGTTCTCCCACTTAGAAATCATGGAGGGGTCTGAAATTGTCATCGTAGGTGGATGTCCACTGTGAGAGACATAATCTAAAAAAAAAAATCCAGAAATCACAATATATTATTTTTAAACTATTTATTTGTATGATACAGCTGCAAATAAGTATTTGAACACCTGTCTATCAGCTAAAATTCTGACCCTCAAAGACCTGTTAGTCTGCCTTTAAAATGTCCACCTCCACTACATTTATTATCCTAAATTAGATGCACCTGTTTGGGTCGTTAGCTGCATAAAAACACCTGTCCACCCCATACAATCAGTAAGAATCCAACTACTAACATGGCCAAGACCAAAGAGCTCTCCAAAGACACTAGAGACAAAATTGTACACCTCCACAAGGCTGGAAAGGGCTACGGGGAAATTGCCAAGCAGCTTGGTGAAAAAAGGTCCACTGTTGGAGCAATCATTAGAAAATGGAAGAAGCTAAAAATGACTGTCAATCTCCCTCGGACTGGGGCTTCATGCAAGATCTCACCTCGTGGGGTCTCAATGATCCTAAGGATGGTGAGAAATCAGCCCAGAACTACATGGGAGGAGCTGGTCAACGGCCTGAAAAGAGCTGGGACCACCGTTTCCAAGGTTACTGTTGGTAATACACTAAGACGTCATGGTTTGAAATCATGCATGGCACGGAAGGTTCCCCTGCTTAAACCAGCACATGTCCAGGCACGTCTTAAGTTTGCCAATGACCATTTGGATGATCCAGAGGAGTCATGGGAGAAAGTCATGTGGTCAGATGAGACCAAAATAGAACTTTTGGGTCATAATTCCACTAAACGTGTTTGGAGGAAGAAGAATGATGAGTACCATCCCAAGAACACCATCCCTAGTGTGAAGCATGGGGGTGGTAGCATCATGCTTTGGGGGTGTTTTTCTGCACATGGGACAGGGCGACTGCACTGTATTAAGGAGAGGATGACCGGGGCCATGTATTGCGAGATTTTGGGGAACAACCTCCTTCCCTCAGTTAAAGCATTGAAGATGGGTCGAGGCTGGGTCTTACAACATGACAATGACCCGAAGCACACAGCCAGGATAACCAAGGAGTGGCTCTGTAAGAAGCATATCAAGGTTCTGGCGTGGCCTAGCCAGTCTCCAGACCTAAACCCAATAGAGAATCTTTGGAGGGAGCTCAAACTCCGTGTTTCTCAGCGACAGGCCAGAAACCTGACTGATCTAGAGAAGATCTGTGTGGAGGAGTGGGCCAAAATCCCTCCTGCAGTGTGTGCAAACCTGGTGAAAAACTACAGGAAACGTTTGAACTCTGTAATTGCAAACAAAGGCTCCTGTACCAAATATTAACATTGACTTTCTCAGGTGTTCAAATACTTATTTGCAGCTGTATCATACAAATAAATAGTTAAAAAAATCATACATTGTTATTTCTGGATTTTTTTTTTAGATTTTTTCTCTCACAGTGGACATGCACCTACGATGACAATTTCAGACCCCTCCATGATTTCTAAGTGGGAGAACTTGCAAAACAGCAGGGTGTTCAAATACTTGTTTTCCTCACTGTATATATATATATATATATATATATATATATATATATATATATATATATATCTATCTCTCTCTCTCTCTCTCTCTCTCTCTCTCTCTCTCGGTCGAGTTAAACTTGCTCCTTGCTCCAGTGACCACTGTTCCTGCCCCTATCCCCTCCGTGGATCTTCCCACTTCGTCCAGGCCTGCCTCTGGATAGTGTTCTCTTCGACTGGCGACCACTCTGTGCAGCTTGGGACGGGTTCTCCTCAACGCCTTGGGTGGTTCCATGAAAATTCCGAAGTAAGAACGGGCGCTTTGAGGATAGCTTGGACTGTAGTTAATGTCAACAGTCTCCTACACTGACTCAGGAATACAGTTCACTTCTGATCATCAACACTGTACCACGCAACATTGTATATCTGCTTCAAATGGACATTCGGTGCAACCCAGATAAGGATGGGTTCCCTCTTGAGTCTGGTTCATCTCAAGGTTTCTTCCTTATGCCATCTCGGGGAGTTTTTCCTTGCCACAGTTGCCACCGGCTTGCTCATCAGGGACAAACTTACTTACAAAGAACATATTTACTTTTAATTACCACATTATCTGTGTAAAGCTGCTTTGAGACAATGTTCATTGTTAAAAGCGCTATACAAATAAAAATCAATTGAATTGAATATTGTATGTGTTGTGTCAGTTCCTATTGTAATCACTTTAATGAACTTGATCTTCATGATTCCAGCAAGAGGCCACACTGCCTTTTCACTGCCTTTCATTCAAGGTATATACATAAATATGTATACATAATATATATATATATATATATATATATATATATATATATATATATATATATATATATATATATATATATATATATATATATATATATATATACACAGTACAGACCAAAAGTTTGGACACACCTTCTCATTCAAAGAGTTTTCTTTATTTTCATGACTATAAAAATTGTAGAGTCACACTGAAGGCATCAAAACTATGAATTAACACATGTGGAATTATATACATAACAAAAAAGTGTGAAACAACTGAAAATATGTCATATTGTAGGTTCTTCAAAGTAGCCACCTTTTGCTTAGATTACTGCTTTGCACACTCTTGGCATTCTCTTGATGCCTACTTTGAAGGACCTACAATATGACATATTTTTTGTTAACTTTTTTGTTATGTATATAATTCCACATGTGTTAATTCATAGTTTTGATGCCTTCAGTGTGACTCTACAATTTTCATAGTCATAGTCATAGCCACTTCAAAAACATCGACTTAATAGGGTTGTCGAGTTAAACCGAGGTCGAGATAAGTGGGTATATATATATATATATATACCCACTTATATACCCACTGTATATATATATATATATATATATACCCACTTATATACCCACTGTATATATATATATATATATATATATATATATATATATATATATATATATATATATATATATATATATATATATATATATATAGCCAAAAGTATTGGTTCACCTGGTCATAAGTACGGTATGTGATTTTTGAGCATTGAATACCACATTTAGTCCCAATTTGCTCTTATAATTCCCTCCACTTTTCTGGGAAGCTGTTCCACTAGATTTTGGAGTGTGCTTATTGATATTTGTGTTTATCAGCTATAAGGTTATTACGAAAGGAAGGTACGGATGTAAATGAGGAGACCTGGGGTGCAGTCAGCATTCACATTCATTCAACAGGTGATCAGTAGGGATAAGATCAGAGCTGGCCAGTCAAGATCTTCCTCTTCAAAGCATGTAAACCATATCTTCAAGAAGCTCCCTTTGTGCACAGGGTCATTGCTATGCTGGAACAGGGTTGGGTTTCCAAATTCAAATGAATGCAAAATTTTATTATAGCACATTTATTATAGACGTCCCATACAATTGAGTGCCTTCAGCTTTGTGGTAACAGTTTGGAAAAGAACCACATATATAGCAGGAAAGGTTAGGTGGCCCAATACTTTTAGCAATATAGCAACGAAGGTCAGAGGAGACCAGAGTGGCTCTAAGGTCAAGGTCATAGAACCTGAAAAGGTCAGCAGGGTGGACCAACCCGCAGCGTCAAAAATGTCCTGGAGTGACACTCAAGCGGACCAGGCCGTAGAGGCCGCCACACTCCGGGTGGAGTGAGCCCTGACCCCGAGTGGAGCGGGGAGGCCAGTGGACTCATAACCCGACAAGATGGCATCCACTACCCATCTGCTTAATGTCTGCTTATTGGCAGGGAAACCTTTCCTATTCGGGCCATAGCAGATGAACAGCTGCTCCGACTTCGCACTGGACACAGTCGGTTCTGTTTCTCCTGGCCGGTGGCTAGAAACGGAGGAGGGCAGAATGCCTGTAACACGACAGGTTGTGTGGGAGCCGTAGGCACCTTCGGTTCCTTCCCCGGTTTTGTATACAGAAACACTCTGGCCATGCCAGGGGCAAATTCCAGACGAGACGGGGCCACGGACAGAGCCTGCAGATCCTCGATCCTTTTCAGGGGGGAAATCGCCAAGAGAAAGGCGGTTTAGACCGACAGGTACCTAAGGGCTACTTCGGCCAAGGGCTCCAAGGGGGGCTCTGATAGAGCCGCCAACACAACTGCCAAGTCCCAGACAGGCACTCTGGGTTGCATCCCAGGCCTTAGACTCCGGGTACCGCGGAGGAATCGTGTCACCAGAGGGTGCCTACCAAGCGACTTCCCCACAGGCAGGGTGATATATGCCACAATGGCGAACACGTAAACCTTCAGGGTTGAAGGGGTTAACTGAACCAATCCAGAACTGAACCAATCGGGCAGTTAACTGTGTCTAAGTGATGGTGCTTACACTATGATGTAAACAGGAGGAAGCTCTGAAATGGAGTAGGGTCTCTACTACCTTGGTTGAGAGACCAGCTGCTACAAACTGTACCCCCTCTCAGGGGCCACAGACACAGCTTCCACAACTCTGGGCAGGGGTGAACCAGTGTTCCGCCTGGGAATAATTTCCCATGGAGGGCCCTTGAGCAGGGACACCAGGTCTGCAAACCATGGCTTGCCCAGCCATCGAGGCGCAACCAGCAGGAGACGGACTCCTTCGCAGCAAACTCTCTTCAGAACTCCTGAGAGCAGAGCGTTTGGGGGAAAGGCGTACAGGCGTAGCCTCGGCAATGACTGTACCATGGTGAGAGAGAGAACCAGAGGGGACAGTAAAGAAGTCTCCCGGATCGCAAACAGATCCACCTGGGCCCTGTAGAACCTCTGCCATACCTGCTCCACTCCCTCGGGGTGGAGTAGCCATTTCTTCAGCCATTGTCCTGACAGGGCGTCTGCTCTGACATTCAACTATCCCGGGATGTAAATGGCTCTCGGTGAGAGGAGTTTGTCCTGGGACCACAGGAGGACCTCTCGTGCCAGCTTGTACAAGGGGCGAGACCAGAGATCCCCCTGGTGGTTGATGTTTGAGACCACCGCTGTATTGTCCGTGCGGACCAACACATGGTGGCCCCTTAGGCCCGGGAGGAAGTGTTTTAACCCCAAAAACACCACCATTATCTCCAGGCAATTTATGTGCCACAAGAGAAGTGGCCCGCTCCACAGACCTTGAGCGGAGTGGCCATTTATGACCGCTCCTGACCCCGTAAGGGAAGCATTCGTCGTAAGCATAAGACGGGGCCTCAGGACAGAAACGTCAGTTCTTTCCACACATCCAAGGCTCGAACGGCACGCCGCAAGACCTTGATGGTACGATACAAATTCCCTCTGGGGGAAAACCCTCTGCCTTGCAGCCACCACTGGAGGGGCCTCATGTGGAGGAGGCTGAGTGGGATTACACTGGACGCTGCTGCCATGAACTGCTTCACAGTGAGTGGCTGACCTTCTCTTACCCTCCTGACTGCAGTGAGGATGACTTTGATCCGGGCGAGAGACAACCGTGCCCACAACCTGGCCGAATCCCACACCACACCTAGAAAAGTGGTTCTCTGTACTGGAGAAAGTGCAAAATCCAAATGAACCAATATGAACCAATCATTGATATAATTCAAAATGCGGATGCCCTGGAGCTGCAGCGGGGTCAGTGCTGCGTCACGCATTTCGTGAAAGTAAGGAGTGAGAGTGCTAGGCCAAACGGGAGGACCTAATATTGGTAAGCTTCGCCCCGGAAGCAAACCCCAGGAACCTCTTGTGTGTGGGAAGGATGGCAATGTGGAAATATGCGTCTTTCAGATCTATCATAACAAACCAGTCCTCAGACCTGATCTGAGACATGACCTCTCTGAAAGTAAGGATCCTGAACCTGAGCCTCATAAGTGAGCGGTTCAAAAAGCAAAGATCCAGAAAGGGACGCAACCCGCCATCCTTCTTTGGAACAACGAAATACGAGCTGTAGTAACCTGACTCTAAAACTGAGGGGGGAACCACCTTGATGGCCCGTTTCCCCAGGAGAATGTGCGCACTTCCTGTTTCAGGACCAAAGCCTGCTCGGGTCCCACCAAGGTGGGACACAACCTGTTGAACCAGGGAGGAGAAGACACGAACTGAAACGTGCAGCCCTTTTCTACAGTATGCAGGACCCACTGGGAGACCTCTGACAGCCCCTCCCAAGCTGTCAGCCTGCTCCTTTTTGGGCTTAGAGTGTCGCCGGGAGTCCTTAGGCCCTGTCCGCGGAGATTGGGTGGCAACAATCTGTTTCTGGGCTTTTTAAACTCCTGGAACCTGTTTGTGACCGTTGTTACAGCGTCGCCAAACAGCCCAGGAGGATTCATCAGTGCATTTAACAGCACAGCTCTATCCTTATCTAGAAGGTCAGATAAGGTGAGCCACTGATGCCTTTCTGTGGTTACCAGGGCCACCATGGTCTGACCAACGGCCCGCGACGTGTGCCTGGTGGCCCGAAGGGTTAGGCAAATCCTTAATATCATCGGTCCCGGAGCTAAGGTCCTCATCCAAATCTTGCAGCCGGTCAGCCTGGTATGCCTGCAACACACTCTTGTTGTGGAGGCAACCCGCAGCCTGGCCTGCTCTCCAGAGAGATAGCTAACTATCGCCCCATAGCCGCACTCCTTGGCCCCAACCACGTTTGAAACGCTCATCCAGCTTACTCGGTGCTGCTTCTGCCTCTCGCCCGTCCAAGCTAGATCCAGCTTGAACACAACCCTTGTCACGACCTCAAGGAGCTCCTTGTACAGCACCGGCTGTGAGGAGTCCACAGGCTCGGTAGCATCCATCATCTCATCCTGCTCATGCCGGGAGAAGAAGGAGCCATCGGGCCTGCTTCCCCGAGCAAGCAGGTGCTCGATTTAGCAGAGGACTCATCCGACTCCAAACCTTCTGCTAAATCGGCCTGCGAGCCCCACGAACGTCATGACTCGCCTATTGGTCAGATTTTACACGTGGTTCCGAGCGAAAATTTGGTGCTTTGGGTACAATTCTTTCATATTGACCACTGGATGTTCCGCATGGCACCCCTTGGCAAAGACTATCTGAGGATTTGATAATTAGAAATATTGCTCTCCTAGATTATTTTGTGTATTCGAATTAGAGCTGAAACGATTCTTCGATTAATTTAAGTAATTCTAATATAAAAAATCATCAAGGTAAATTATTTATTATTAATAATTATTGTATTTGCATTTTGATGTAATATGGCAATTACTGTAAATTTACTAAATGGGTTCAGTTTTAACAGATATTCTTGTATGCAATTTCGGCAATAAAATGTTAATGTTTCTAAAAAGGAAACAAATTACTTTTTCATTTTGAGAGACCCGTCTTATTTTCTCTTGTATATTTAGTATTGCTCATTAATAAAAAAAAAAAAAAACACTCCTCATTCGATTAATCCATGGAATAATCAGTAGAATACTCGATTACTAAAATATTCGATAGCTACAGCCCTAGTTAATTACAATGTGTTGAAAGATTTTTGAGCGAGACATTTTACACTGTTACATGTGTTACACATTGTCACATTCATTTCCTTGTTTGCAATTTTAGCTTTGTGGCTGCAGTGCAAAATTAAGGCGAAAAGGAACGTCTCTAGGTTACGTATGTAACTCTAGCTCCCTGAGGGAATGAGATGCTGCGTCGAAACGCTTTGGGAACGCGCTTGAGTGTTCACACTGAAATCAGTCAAATAAGTCAAAATCAGTCTGTAATCAGTCAAAAATTGGATGCTGGCCGTTACCAGTGTGCTGCGTCACAACCAGAAGTATAAAGTGCATATGAGTGAGGGCAGCGGCAGCTTCTGTAAGGGAGAAGGAAGTGCTGCATGGATGCCGGAGGTGTGGCATAGAGACGCAGCGTCTTGCTCCCTCATGGAAGTAGGGTTTCATATGTAACCTAGAGACGTTCCCTCTCAGGAACTCAAGCTGCATTGAAATGCTTTGGGAACAAGTGTCCAATCATGCCAGACTGACAAGTCCCTGCCTAATGTGTGTTTGTCACCACAGCTAGAGAAGGTCTGATGGGCCAGGAGCGACACTGCGGTCTAGGTTATAGAACCACACAAACAGCCACAGCCTCTACAGTTTTGGTCGGGGGTGAAAAATGGCACCCCTGAGTCAAGAAAGGAAGGTGCTTGAGGAAAGCTACCAGCTCCACAAACCGTGGTTTGCTCGGCCACCTTGGAGCTACCAGGAGGAGATGGACTTTGTCCCAGAGAACACGCTCCAGAACTCCTGGAAGCAGCGAGACAGAAAGAAAGGCATACAGATGCAGCCTCGGCCACACCTGAGCCATGGCGTTCAGCCCCATCGGGGCTGGAGGAGTAGGGGAGAACCAGAGGGGACAGTGTGACATCTCTCAAGACGCGAACAGATCCACCTTGGCTCTTCCAAATTTCTCCCAAACCTGGAGCCGCCATTCCCCAGGGCTCAACCCCTGCCTCGACAGGGTGTCTGCTGCCTCATTTAACTGGCCCAGGAAATCAACTACTCTCTAAGAGAGGAGTTTCCCATGGGCCCAAAAGAGGATCTGGTGCGCCAGCCTGCACAGGTGGCATGAACGGAGACCTCCTGGATGGTTGATGTAGGAGACCACCGCAGTATTGTCCGTACAGACCAACACGTGGTGACCTCTGAGGTCTGAGAGGAAACAGCCAGCATCCCTGGGCAGTTGATGTGCCAGCATAGATGGGGCCCTTCCCACAGACCTCGGGCTGAGCGACCAATCATGATGGCTCCCAACCCTGTAAGGGACGCATCCATTGTTAACGTTAAGCGACGACCGGGGTCTCCCAGCACGAGGCCTAGAGATAGGAACCGGGGATCTCTCCAAACATCAAGGCACGTAGGCCTCACCAAGTGACCTTGATGGTGCGGAGGGGGTTGCCCTTCTGTGAGAATCCATGGGGCCTGAGCCACCACTGAAGGGGTCTCATGTACAGCATGCCAAGTAGAATCACACTGGATGCAGCTGCCATAAGCCCTAGCAGTGAGAGTGAGAAAAAGTGAGATTGAGAGGCTGACCTTCCTGACAACCGTAAGGATGGCCCCAAAGCGGGCAGGGCAAAGCTGCACGTGCAAAGTAGTAGAATCGAATATGACACAGAGACAGGTGGTTCCCTGTAACACTCTTCCCGGTGTTCAGCCGAAACCCTAACGCCTTTATGTGGGCGAGAAAGAAATCTGAAAGCCGTACCGCCAACTGCTCTGATTGAGCTACGATGAACAAATCGTCGATGTATTTGAGGATGCAGATGCCCTGAGACCTCAGGGGAACCAGAGCTGCGTCCACCCATTTGTAAAAGTACGGGGTAAAAGGGCAAGGCCAAACAGAAGAACCCGGTACTTGTAAGCTTCGGCAACGACAGCGAACCTTAGGAACTTCCTGTGAGAAGGTAGGTTGGATACATTAAAGTATGCATCCCTTAGACCTACCGTGAAAAACCAATCCTTGGATCTGATTTGAAGCATGACCTGCTTGAGGGTCAGCAACTTGAACCTGAGTCTTATGAGAGAGCGGTTCAACTGATGTAGATCTAAGAATACGCAACCCCCTGTCCTTTTTGGAAACAATGAAGTACCGGCTGTATAACCCGGACTCTCGTCCTGATGTCCACTGTAAGAGACATAATCTAAAAAAAAAAAAAATCCAGAAATCACAATATATGATTTTTAAACTATTTATTTGTTTGATACAGCTGCAAATAAATATTTGAACACCTGTCTATCAGCTAGAATTCTGACCCTCAAAGACCTGTTAGTCTGCCTTTAAAATGTCCACCTCCACTACATTTATTATCCTAAATTAGATGCACCTGTTTGAGGTCGTTAGTTGCATAAAGACACCTGTCCACCCCATACAATCAGTAAGAATCCAACTACTAACATGGCCAAGACCAAAGAGCTGTCCAAAGACACTAGAGACAAAATTGTACACCTCCACAAGGCTGGAAAGGGCTACAGGGAAATTTCCAAGCAGCTTGGTGAAAAAAGGTCCACTGTTGAATCAATCATTAGAAAATGGAAGAAGCTAAACATGACTGTCAATCTCCCTCAGACTGGGGCTCCATGCAATATCTCACCTCATGGGGTCTCAATGATTCTAAGAAAGGTGAGAAATCAGCCCAAAACTACACGGGAGGAGCTGGTCAATGACCTGAAAAGAGCTGGGACCACCGTTTCCAAGGTTACTGTTGGTAATACACTAAGATGTCATGGTTTGAAATCATGCATGGCACGGAAGGTTCCCCTGCTTAAACCAGCACATGTCCAGGCACGTCTTAAGTTTGCCAATGACCATTTGGATGATCCAGAGAAGTCATGGGAGAAAGTCATGTGGTCAGATGTGAAGCATGGGCATGGTAGCATCATGCTTTGGGGGTGTTTTTCTGCACATGGGACAGGGCGACTGCACTGTATTAAGGAGAGGATGACCGGGGCCATGTATTCGGAGATTTTGGGGAACAACCTCCTTCCCTCAGTTAGAGCATTGAAGATGGGTCGAGGCTGGGTCTTCCAACATGACAATGACCCAAAGCACACAGCCAGGATAACCAAGGAGTGGCTCTGTAAGAAGCATATCAAGGTTCTGGCATGGCCTAGCCAGTCTCCAGACCTAAATCCAATAGAGAATCTTTGGAGGGAGCTCAAACTCCGTGTTTCTCAGTGACAGGCCAAAAACCTGACTGATCTAGAGAAGATCTGTGTGGAGGAGTGGGCTAAAATCATGTTCCTGGGAGTGGAGCACGCTTGTATACACACACACACACACACACACACACACACACACACATTATATATATATATATATATATATATACACACATACACACTTTTTTTTTTTTCTTTTCTTTCTTTTTTGACAAACTATCTGACAGACAACACAACACACAGAGCGCTTTCTGAACAACAGAAGCTGCTGCTGCCCTAACTCATATGCGCTTTATACTCCTGGTCATGACGTCACCTCACCGCTGACGGCCAGCGTCAAACTTTTGACTGATTACACACATTATTTCAGAGCCTGAACACTCAGGCGTGTTCCCAAAGTGTTTCGATGCAGCTTGAGTTCCTGAAATGGAAATTATATTATATTAATGCTTTTTTAACATCGTGTGTGTGTGTGTGTGTGTGTGTGTGTGTGTGTGTGCGAGTGTGTGTGTGTGTGTGTGTGTGTGTGTGTGTGTGTGTGTGTGTGTGTGTGCGTGCATGCGCATTAAATCAACTGGAAAAACATGTTTCTTATTCCAAAAATTACACACAATATGGATAAAGGTATTGGAACACCTGAATTTTTCAGCTATAAACAGAACTGTTTTTGGATGTAGTAACATTACAATAAATTTAAACCTGTTCCAGCATGACAGTGCCCCTTTGCACGAAGCCAACTCCATGAAAATGTGGTATACATGGATAGTGGCCTGCTATAGAGTTCTCAATCTCAACCCCACTGAACACTTATGGGATGAATTGGAAGGCTGACTGCAGCCAAGCCCTCCTCACCCTACATCAGTACCTGATGCTACTAACATGCTTGTGGCTGAATAAGACCAAATCTCCACAAGCACACTCGAAAATCTGGAAGGACATCGAAGAAAATTGCAAGGTATGATAACAGCAAATGGGGACTAAATTTAGAATAGAATGTTTAAGAAAACAAAACAACTTTTGGTCAGGTGTCCACAAAATGTTGTCCACTGTGAGGCAATATATTCAATAGTACCAGGTTTATCCATGCAGTAAATGTTTATAAATGTTTTAGGCTTGGTGTTTAAATCTACGTGTAAGGGCAATATGTAGTTCTAGTGAAGTTTCTTGTACTCTATATCAACAAAATACCATTTATTCCACAAACACTTCAATAAAATGTAACCACATTAAATTCCACCAAATAAATCTTTCACTGAAACTGAAGACTAAAAGTGTTTGATAAGTAAATAATATTTCATAGCCATTTCTAATTTCAATAAATGTATTTATTAATTTTGGGTGTAACAAGTCAAATGTTTGATAAGACTCTGTGAGAGTCAGCTCAAAAGTGTATTCCATTGCAACTCTATTTTTCTTAATCCAGCACTGTAACAGTTAATCTAAATTAAAGACCCGAAGGATTTCAAACATGACCACTTTAAACCTTCTCCACAGTCAGGCTGATTTTTACTGGGCATAACATCTTTTGGGTTTCCTTCAAAATAAACAGGGTGACACAAATCCGCAACATCATCGCACCCGAGGATGATGTGTTCGGTCTCATTGCAAATGCTTTTAATGCCACACAATCCCTCATGCACATTCACGCACTGTCACAAAGGAGAATTTCTCCTTGCTTATGCACAGGTTGGCAAAGTGCTGTTTTCCACCAGCCTTGGTGCACATTGCATTTACACGCTCTCTGTCGTTCTCATGGAAAAAGGACTAAATGGGTCTGCCACATGTCTTAATTTGCCTGAGCAGTGCATTCCACACATTCTGGTCCCATGTCTTTGGCAAACCATCAGGTAGATGCCGCTTGAGGAAGGTGGCGTGAGCATTGTTGTGCTTTGCTCGCATACATGGCTTCTCATTGACATCCAGAGATGAGCAGAGAGACAAAGCAGTAGTCAAAACAAGCAAGGCAATGGCCATCTCCTGAAGCAGGAGAAGAAATTGATTTGATCGCAGATTCACTTACAAGGACATTTATAAGACGAACTTTTCAAGAAAAGCTGGTCATCATGCGAAAAGGTCATTCATAACTTTTTCATGAACCATTTATACTTTTGCATTTTCTTTAACTGCAGAATTTGCACAAAAGCACACAATTTGATTTCAATCCCCAGGAAAATCTTAATGCATGGAAAAAATGCACATAGATGAACAAAGTATAATATACTACAAAAACCTAATATGAAGAGATTTTTCTCTTGAGTTTTCAAATATTTTAAAACTTAAAAATGGTGCTTATTACTTAACCTTTGCTTCCTATGAAAAATATTAAAAAGTATGAATGTGAAAGTAGGTCAAACAGTTTATTAAAGCTCTGCAAAAATGATTAAAAAACTGATTTTTGATGAGGGCAGCAAGGTGAGTTTGCCTAAATAAAGAAATCCTGCATAAGCCTATTTTCAGGCCACTGGGCTACACTGTACTTATGCACACTCATTGCTGAGAATCCTAAATGACACTTGGCTGTATCTCAGAATGCTGGGTTTGTGTTCCTGGGCTGGGCTGGGCTGAGCGTGTCATCTAATTCATGTAACCTATTTCCAAAATGCATGAAAACTTGTGTTATGTAAGGCAAGCGAAGAATGATGGAAGTGACATTTTATTATAGTTGCAAATGCGAAATACAAACACAAAAAACAAAACACAAACTAATCACAAAAAATGAACATGACTTTGTGGTTGCAATACAGGAATAATGATCATGTGACCGTGTGCAGTGGCCGCAGTGTGGTCCTTCAGCACAGTTGGCAATGAGCAGTGCCTATCAACACGGGTTAGTGCTCAAGTGACGATGAACTGTTGTGATGGAGTATGGAAATGTCTTTACGATGCTCCATAATGTCTCCGATGCTACATACAATTCTGGATAACATTTACAGCCTAAGTGCCAAATAAATGTTCCTACTGAAAATGGAAGTTTGATTTAGCGGTGCTCTAAATTGACATTATAAATTTTTAATAAAGCATGTTTATTTTCCATAAATGGGCACTGTCACTTCAGTGTAAATGCAACTCTGTTCTGAAATTTTCCAGCAAATCAGCAAACAAGATACAAAAGCATTGAATCAATCAATGGGATCAAGATTTATTACAAGTGAAGTGCAAAAACAACAGCACTAACACTGCATAGGGTGTGTGACTGAAAGTCCCTATAATATATGACAGGCAGAAATGTCTATGTATGTAACAGGTTTGCTTCATTGGTAGCTGGGTGATGAAGGGCATGTAAATGTGTGAGTAACCCTAACCCTTTGCCAATCTTCTGTTTAGATATGTAATATATACAGCGATGTGTGTAGCAAAATGTGAAAAAATGTAAGTAGTAGTATAGATTTAATGCCATTTGGGCATATGAGGCCCTTAACATTGCAAAAAGAATGCAGCAGATGTAGTTATATAAGATGTTCTAAATCCAGATTTTATATAAATCTGTTGATCCTATGAAAACACAATACAGGTATCATGTTTCATCAGCTATCTGTAATAGTCATCTGTGAAATCACATTATATTGTATTTGTTGTGTCAGTTCCTATTGGAATCACTTTAATGAACTTGATCTTCATGATTCCAGCAAGAGGCCACACTGCCTTTCTAGCAAGCTTCCATTTAAGGTATATACATAAAGATGTACATAAAAACAACAAACAATAATATGCCTTCTATATATAAATACACTATATTGCCAAAAGTATTGGTTCACCTGGTCATAAGTACGCCGATCTCATAGTTCTGGACACGGGACGCGGCCATTCCCGGACCGACTTCACCTTCTTAACATCCATTTGGATCCCCGTCACATTGATGACGTAACCCAGAAACTGAATTTCGGAGCAATGGAACTCGCACTTTCTGAGATTTAGATAGAGGTGGTGTTTTCCTTACCTCTTTCCAAGACTCTAATCACCTGGTCACGATGTTCCTTGAGTGTCCAAGAAAAGATGAGAATGTCATCTATGTACACTATAACGAACTGGTGCAGGAAGGGTCGGAACACCTCGTTCATAAATGTTTCAAATACGTCTGGAGAGATTGATAAGCTGTACGGCATGACTTGGTACTCATAGTGACTGGCGGGGGTGATGAAGGCGGTTTTCCATTCGTCACCTTCGCGAATGCGTACCAGGTTTACGCCCTCCTTAGATCTAGTTTGGTGAAGATGCGCGCCTCTCGTAGGTCTTCCAGGGCGGTCGGGATTAATGCGAGCGGAAACGGAAGAGGATAGATCTGGGCATTGAGGTTCCTGTAGTTATTGCAGGGCCTTCGGCTCTATGAAGAAGAAGCCGGAGACTGCAGGGGACGAAGAAGGGGTTATGAAAACTTGTTGTAGGGCTTGTTTAATGTATCCCTCCATCGCCACACTTTCGGGAGCCGGCAGGGGGTAAACCCGCCCCTTGGGCAGTTTGGCTCCTGGCATTAGATTAATCGCACAATCCCAGGGTCTGTGAGGTAGTAGGCGGGTTGCGGCTTGTTCGCTGAATACATCCGCATAGGCACTGTACTCCACTGGGATCTCCACCTGTAATGGTTTTGGGGAGCCTTCCACGAGTGTAGCCGCTAGGGTCATGGCTTTCAGGTGTGGAGAGGGAAGATGTTGCAAACAATGTTTCCGGCACCAGGGACTCCCCTCGAGAATGTCACATGGGTCCCAGGAGCACCTGGGAGTGTGCTTTGAAAGCCAGAGTCAACCCAAAATGCCGCTTACTGTAGAGTGTTCGAGGACAAGAAGCCTTATCTCTTCTTGGTGAAATAGGCCAACTTGGAGGGTGACTGTGGGCACACAGTATTTTACCCAGGCTCCTCCCAGTGGGGGTCCCTGGATGGTCTAGACCGCCAGCTCCTTGGTTCCCCTCTCCCGGAGTAGCTGAAGCCGCTCTAGGCATGCCTGGGAGATAAAGTTGCCGGTGGAACTGGAGTCGACTAGGAAAGAGACCCGGACGGATATAGCAGGAGTTAGAAGAGTGAACGAGAGCTTGGACAATGGTGAGATGTTAGATGAGAAATGTACGGTACTCACCGCTGGGCATTGTAACCGAGCAGGGCATTGCGCAATGAGATGTCACTGCTTTCATCAGTATAGACATGCTCCTGCTGCTAGGCGACATTCCCTCCCACTCTTAGAAAGCCTTTGAGCACCCTCCTGCATGGGTTCTGGTTCGGAAGCTGGAACAGTGCTTGGAGCAAGGGTTGAGGCTGGCTCCTGGGATCAGCAGGCTGCAAGGCACTGGGAGGTGCAAATTTACCACTGGATAAATGCCTTCAACCCCAACGTGTCTTCATAGATTGCCAGGGCTAACCAGATGTCTTGGCTCAGCCCCAATCTGTACACTTCCAGGAGTGCAGCCTCATTCCAACCGCTAGGGGCCGCCAGAGTGCGGAAACGAAGGCTGTAGTCCGTAGTACTGTCGGTCCACTGGCATAGATTTAGCAGCTGATCCGTGGTGGTAAGGGCTCCTGATGCGGTAGAGAATACCTCTGTAAAATGATTCGTGAATTGGGCGAAGGAGGCGATAGCTGGGGTTGCATCTCGATGTAGAGAGACACATGGAACAGGAAGCCATGACACTAGGCCGCATTCCCGGAAAACGTGGCCGGGAGCCCTCCGGCTACTGGAGGGAGGTGGTGAAGCCTGGCTGGTGGAAGCCGGCGCAAAACGCTTTCTGGAGAGCGGCGGCGAGTTCCTTGATCGCATCCGCGGTGGCACCCGCCTGTGGATCCATGTGTGGTAATGCTTTTTTTTCCCTCTGTTTTCGGTGTAGGTCCGTTCTTCTGTTAGGCTAGAAGAACTTAGCCACGAAACTGAAGATACTTAAGAATCGGGTTATATTACACAGAACACAAATAGCATCCACCGCACCGAGAGATTATAAAAAAATCCAGAATCTTAATGAGGGAGCGAGGTAGGATCCGAGCGAACTGATATAATCCTTGGAACAGGAAGGTCCAACGGAACTCAGATAATCTGTAGGGAAGGAAAGTCCAACGTAGAGTTAGTTTCTCTAGTTGAGAGTCCATGAAAGAGTCCTCAGCATAACCTGTAGAACAGACAGGGACTTTCTGGGAAGTGTGCCTTAAATAGGGTGAGTGGAGATAAGCGCCAGGTGCAGATACTATGTATGATGGTGAGGTGCTGCGGGCATGTAGAGGCTCGAGGGAAGGTGTGGCAGGCGGTTCCCTGACAGTAATATACTACAAAAACCTAATATGAAGAGATTTTTCTTTTGGGTTTTCAAATATTTTATAACTTAAAAATGGTGATTATTACTTAAACTTTTAAGTATAAAAGTCTATTTTCAGGCCACTAGGCTACACTCCACTTATGCACACTCACTGCTGAATCTAATTCATGTAACCTATTTCCAAATTGCATGAAAAATTGTGTCTTGTAATCGAAGCGAACAACGATGCAAGTGACATTTTTTAATAATTGCAAATGTGCAATTGCGCAAATGCGCAAAACACAAAAAACAAAACACAAGCTAACCACAAAAAGGAACATGACTTTGTAACTGTGGTTGCAATACAGGAACAATGATCATGTGACCATGTGCAGTGGCCACAGTGTGGCCCTTCAGCACAGTTGGCCAATGATCAGTGCTTATCAACATGGGTTAGTGCTCAAGTGACAATGAACTGTTGTGAAGTATGGATTTGTCTTTCCTCCAATGCTACATACAATTCTGGATAACAATTACAGCCTTGACAAATAAACTTTCCTACTGAAGATGGTAGCTTGATTTAGCGGTGCACTGAATTGACATTATAAAACTTTCTTTCGGATTCTCCCATTAGGTGTCTCCACAGCGGATCATCCGTATTCGTTTGATTTGTTTTTCATGTTCGAATTGGCACATGTTTTTGTGCTGGATGCCCTTTCTAACGCAACCCTCCCCATTTATCCAGGCTTGGGACCGGCACTAAGAGTGCACTGGCTTGTGCAACCCTAATGGCTGGGTTACTGAATTAATTTGCTGGAAATATTTCAGATCAGAGTTGCTTTTACACTGAAGTGACAGTGCCCATTAATGGAAAATAAACATTCTTTATTAAACAAATTTATAACAGAATTGACATTATACATTTGTTTAATAAAGCATGTTTATTTTTCATGAATGGGCACTGTAACTTCAGTGTAAAAGCAACTCTGTTCTGAAATATTTCCAGCAAATCAGCAAACAAGATACAAAAGCATAGAATCAATCAATGGAGTAAAGATTTAGTACAACTGGAAAGCAAAAACAACAGCACTAACCCTGCATAGGGTGTGTGACTGAAAGTCCCTATAATATCTGCCAGAAATGTCTATGTATGTAACAGGTTTGCTTCACTGGTAGCTGGGTGATAATGGGCATGTGAGTGTGTGAGTTGCTCTGAGTTTGAGCTTTCTGCAGACCTGACAGACTACAGTATATCAGACACAGATATTATTACATTATGCAGTTTTAAACTTTGGGTTATTTCTTTGCCAATCTTCTGTTCATATATGTAAAATATACAGTGATGTGTGTACTTACTAAAATAATCTATAGCTACAGCCCTAGTTAATTACAATGTGTTGAAAGATTTTTAAACAAGACATTTTACACCGAGTGTTACACATCGTGACATTCATTTCCTTGTTTGCAATTTTAGCTTTGAGGCTGCACTGCAAAATGAAACAAATGAACGTGTCACTTTCAGGCGAAAAGAAAATTATATTATATAAATACTTTGTTAACATCGTGCGTGTGTGTGTGTGTGTGTGTGTGTGTGTGTGTGTGTGTGTGTGTGTGTGTGTGTGTGTGTGTGTGTGTGTGTGTGTGTGTGTGTGCACGCATCAGATCAACTGGAAAAATTGTTTTCTTATTCTAAAAATTAGTTTCTAACAAAATATCGACAAAGGTATTGGAACACCTGAATTTTTCAGTTATAATCGATTCTTTCCCAAACCATTACCACAAAGTCACACAAATGTTTTTGTATGTAGTAACATTACAGTAAATTTAAACCTGTTCCAGCATGACAGTGCCTCTTTGCACAAAGCCAACTTCATGAAAATGTGGTATACATGGATAGTGTCCTGCTATAGAGTTTTAATCTCAAGCCCACTGAACATTTATGGGATGAATTGGAAGGCTGACTGCAGTCAAGCTTTCCTCACCTCACATCAGTACCTCACGCTTCTAACATGCTTGTGGCTGAATAAGACCAAATCTCCACATACACATTTAAAACTCTAGAAGGACATCGAAGAAAATTGCAGGTTATGCTAACAGCAAATGTGGACTAAATGTAGAATAAGATGTTTAAAAAAACAAAGAAACTTATGGTCAGGTGCCCACAAAATGTTGTCCACTGTGAGGCAATATACTCAATAGTACTAGGTTTATCTATGTAAAAAATGTTTATAAATGTTTCAGGTTTGTGTTTTTAAATCTAAGAGTAAGAACAATATTTATCGTATTTTCCGGACTATAAGCCGCTACTTTTTCCCCACGCTTATTTATGAATTTTTCCTGGGTTTTTCCCGGTTTCACAAACTTCAAGCCAAAAAACTGAGAGACATAACATAAGACCAATTACATTTCCGAACGGAAACGAAAAAACGCACTTCACCTGTGTGTTTCCAAAACTTTTTATTTTTCTTGGCAACAGCGTTAGGGTTAGTCAAAGAAATGAGCATCAGAAAATAATAAGGACATATTCCTCAGTCTTGCACACATGCAGTATTACCGGAAAAATGTGGCGCCAGCCTATTCCCAAAATACAGCTCTGCTATTAAAGGAGCCACAACATATTTCACCTGTTACACCGTGTAACAGACACTGTCTTTCATTAAAGCCTGTGTAAAGTTTATTAGTTTCAGTGTAGACACCTGCATCTTATTTATGTTTAAAATAAAAATCTTTGTAAAATTCAGTGGGTGCGGCGTATATATGGGTGCGCTTACTAGTCCAGAAATTACGGTAGTTCTAGTGAAGTGTCTTGTACTCTATAGCAACAAAATACCATTTATTCCACAGACACTTAAATAAAATCTAACTACATTAAATGCCACCAAATTAATCTTTCACTGAAACTAAAGACTAAAAGTGTTTGATAAGCAAATAATATTTCATAGCCATTTTTAATTTCAGTAGATTTATTTATTAATTTTGGGTGTAACAAGTCAAATGTTTGATAAGACTCTGTGAGAGTCAGCTCAATAGTGTATTTCATTGCAACTCTATTTTTCTTAATCCAGCACTGTAACAGTTCATCTAAATTAAAGACCTAAAGGATTTCAAACATGACCACTTTAAACCTTGAGTTGGACCCTGAGGATTCTCCACAGTCAGGCTGATTAATACTGGACATCGCATCTTTTGGGTTTCCTTCAAAATGAACAGGGCGACAAGCATCCGCGACATTGTCGCACCCAAGGATGATGTGTTTGGTCTCATTGCGAATGCTTTTAAGGCCACACAATCACTCATGCACATTCACCTGCACTGTAACAAAGGGGAATTTTTCCTTGCTGATGCACAGGTTGGCAGAGTGCTGACCTGACATTACATTGCTGTTTTTCATACAATACCACAGCCTATTTGAAAATTCTTGATGGCCATGTGCATCCCTTCATGGCCACAATGGTTTCTTCTGGCATGTTATTGCACCCTGTCACAAAGTGTGCACTATGTCACAAAAGTTATAAATTCAGAGTTCTTCAGTGGCCTTCCCATTCACCAGATCTGAATTGACCTGAACACTATTGGGGTGTGGTAGAACGGAAGTTTCACAAAGTATTGTGAGATGCAACATGGACCAGAATCTTAATGATTCTTTCCAACATGCTGTGGATTCCATGTCTGTTGTGCTCTTTTAACTCATTGTATGTTCTACTAATTCTAATTCTCAAGATTCACCATCAGCTTGCTAATGGAGTTTCATGTGTCTTCTGTCAGCTTCCTGGAATAATTAATTGAAGGTGAACGAATCAAAGCAAGTCCTTAGAAGATGTGAGCCCCTAAATGTGAAGCAGCTACAGTCCTTCCTAGACTTCGCAAAAACTTTTATCACCGATTCACCTGTGATTATACCCAGGTAGCAGCTCCTCTCATTCAACTGACCTCTCTTCTCTTCTATACCCTTTGTCTAGACTCCCAAGGCTTTCCATGTGGTTTCTCAGATAAAAGAACTGTCCACATTGGCAGTGTGCAACAATTCATCATTTAAGTGGATGCCTTTGAAACAGGGACAGGGCCAGTGCTCTCCTACTGATCAGCCTCAGACCAAAAACACCACTCATGTGCATTCTTCTTTTGTCGATTGACCTGTACAGAATGAAACTGTGATTTGGGAAATAATTTTCAGACACCTGCATGTGCATGAGTTCAGACACCTGCATGTGATATCTACTTTTTGAAAATACTTAATCAAGCTACAATGTCTCGAATTAATTACAATGTTACTATAGTAATGTGATAAATGAAAAAGTTGTTTGAGAATGATATGAATATTTGGTAACATCTGTCATCAAGTTGCTTACAACCTATACTTGTTTAAGTCTATTGCTTTAACCAATCAGGTTGCGATTTGGCCACTTTAAAGTCCCCTAGAAGGCAGTCAAAAACTTCATGTCCTCTGATTGGATGAACAGAGACCACACTAGTCAGAGCTCACTAACCGCATCTGTAGCAAACCACAAATACACTCAAATATAGCTTAAAAACCAAGCTAATTTTTCATTCCACAACGGCTGAAGCAGGAGAAGAAATTGATTTGGTCGCAGATTCACTTACAAAGACATCTATAAGACGAACTTTTCAAGAAACGCTGGTCATCCTGCTAAAAGGTCAGACAAAACTTTTTCATGAACCATTTATACTTTTGCATTTTCTTTAACTGCAGAATTTGCACAAAAACAGACAATTTGCCTTGATTTCAATCCCCAGAAAAATCTTAATGCATGGAAATAATGCACGTAGATGATAACATAACTTTATAGTATAATATACTACAAAAACCTAATATGAAGAGATTTTCTCTTGGGTTTTCAAATATTTTATAACTGAAAATGGTGCTTATTACTTTAACCTTTGTTTCCTAATAAAAATGTTTAAAAGCATGAATTTGAAACTATGTTCAACAGTTTAATAAAGCTCTGCAAAAATGATAAAAAAAAATAAATAAATAAAAAAAAAAAAAAAAAAAAGATTTTTGATGATGGCAGCAAGGTGAGTTTGCCTGAATAAAGGAATCCTGCATAAGTCTATTGTCAGGCCACTGGGCCACACTGCACTTATGCACACTCACTGCTGAGAATCCTAAATGACACTTGGCTATATCTAAAAATGCTGGGATTGTGATCTGGGCTGAGCGTGTCATCTAATTCATGTAACCTCTTTCCAAATTGCATGAAAACTTGTAAGTGTCATGTAAGGGAAGCGAAGAACGATGCAAGTGACATTTTTTAATAATTGCAAATGTGAAACACAAACACAACAAACAAAACACAAACCAAACACAAAAAGGAACATGACTTTGTAACTGTGGTTGCAATACAGGAACAATAATTAGGTGACTGTGTGCAGTGGCCGGAGTGTGGTCCTTCAGCACAGTTGGTAATGAGCAGTGCCGATCAACATGGGTTAGTGCTCAAGTGACGATGAACTGTTGTGATGGATTATGGAATTGTCTTTCATCCAAAGCTACATAAAATTCTGGATAACATTTACTGCCTAAGTGACAAATAAACTTTCCTACTGAAGATGGTAGCTTGATTTAGCCGTGCACTGAATTGACATTATACATTTTTTTAATAAAGCATGTTTATTTTCCATAAACGGGTACTGTCACTTCAGTGTAAAGGCAACTCTATTCTGAAAAATTTTGTAACTCATAAGTTTTAAAAAAGGGTTATGAAACCTTGTTGTGTATTCCCATGGTTTGATTATTATTATTATTAGAGCTGCTTCATTTGCCTTAAAGGTGCAGTGTACACAATTTGTAATAATTTTGAAACATTCTATACTATGGCACATGTTTCAAAGATTTTATTAGAATGTTCTTAATAATCTTCACTTCACTGGTTTTAGAATTAAGTTTATGCTTCACAACTTACTTCTTACTTTAGCTTATTCAGTAAATGCTACAGTTTATTCATTAAAAGCAAACACTGTACGTCGATAAGAGGAAATCCCCCTTATAGATAATACCAGAAATAGTCCAGAATTGTTTTAAATGTACAGTAAAAGGAGCAAAGTGGTCAAAAACATCTGAGAGGTCATTAGCGGCCAGTCAGCACAGCTATCAAAGGTGCTTTATCTACATCTCATTATGTTCTGGTGATGAAAATTCTATTTGTGAATTGCTATTTAAAAAACAGACATTAGAGCTGAAAGTATTGTACTGTGGTAATATCTTCAAATAAATGTATACACAAAATAAAACAATAAATTGGAGGAATAAAGGAAATTTAGGAAAATAAATTAATTCAGTTATTTATTCTATTTTTCAGAAGCAAGACCCACAATGCATTTCTACATTCTTTCGGTTCTTCTCTTTGGGGCACTTCTTGCTAATGAATTGGCTGTTGTCTCTTCAGCTTTACCCTGCATGCATTCGACAAGCAGTGCTGCACACAAGGAATTCCTGCGTAAGCATGTGAATTCAAATGCCCCACAATCCCTTGACCAAAACCAGTGGCAAACTTTTATTCGAGAAATAAATACATGTAATCGTTCAGTTCAGTCCTTTATCCCGTACAACCAGAAACGATCAGTGGAAAACATCTGCTCTTCAGGCGGTAAAACATTCAGTGACCAACGTAACCTGTGTGTCAGCAAACAGGAATTCACCTTCACTACTGTGTGCATGGACAAAAACTGTATTGTAAAAGAAGTCAAGCCAGAGAGGAAGTATCTTTTACTGGCTTGTAATAAGATCCAGGGTCGCTGTCTTCCAGTGCATTTTGAACCTAATAAAAATAATTCCGGACCAGACAACAATAAGTCAAACTGCGGACAACCATAATTTCAAAGCCAATGTAACAGTTATACAAGCTTCAGTATAATCAAATATGAGTTTGTGCTTAAATAATTGAACGCTATTAGTGAAAGTTTGTTAATGACTGTGTAACTGCGATACTTTGCTTAACCTTTGAAACCACATCATTGTATTAACTCTTGCTTGTTAACTCTTGAATAAATAAGTTACTAAAACATGCAGTCCCCTGTCTTTTATTACCTGATATAACAGAATTGTTACCTTTTATTTAATTTATCTGCAAATAATTGTAAATTATTCCTATGTATTTTTTTACACTTTCTGTAATTCATTTCAAGTTTCAAGTCTTAATACTTGAGCAAGCAGACAAACGTATACAACATACTACACTATACTGGATAATATATAATAAAATTTTATTAACAGACTGTTAGCAAGAAACTACTACATAATAAATAAAAGCAGAAAGACTGAGTGAAGTGTATTTTAAATATTATCCAGAGAGAAATTAAATTACATGTCGCTGCAATTAGTCTTCTTTAGAAGGACCTTGATAGAGCAAACAGTCAAGAATTACACAAGGCCAATCTTCTTCAAGGAAGTGAACTGAACTTCATTGGAAATTACTGTATATTACACAAACATCAAGAAATATCACTATTAGGAATTAGTTTTTTTTTTGTGACAGAAGTTTCTAGGTACAACAATATTGAAATCAAAAAACGGATACAAGGGAAATCCAAATCATAATCAAAAAACTAAGAACAAGGTCAGGCAATTGATCAGACAATCAGCAAACAAGATACAAACGCATTGAATCAATTAATGGAATCAAGATTTAGTACAACTGGAGTGCAAAACCAACAGCACTAACACTGCATAGGGTGTGTGATGGAAAATACCTATAATATCTTGCAAAAAATGTGTATGTACATAACAGGTTTGTTTTATTGGTAACTGGGTGACGAAGGGCATGTGAGTGTGTGAGTTGCTCTAGGTTTAAGCTTTCAGAAGACCTGACAGACTACAGTATATAAGACACTGAGATATTATTACATTATGCAGTTCTAAACTTTCGGTTATTTCTTTACCAATCTTCTGTTTAGATATGTAAAATATACAGTAATGTGTGTAGCAAAATGTGCAAAAATGTAAGTAGTAGTATAGATTTAATGCCATTTCAGCATATGAGGCACTCAATATGGGAAAAACTTTGAAAGTTACAAAAGTAAGTTACATAGTTAAAGTTAAACAAATACAATAAAAACTGAAAGTATGCAGTAGATGTAGTTACATAAGATGTTTTACATTTTATATAAATCTGTTAATCCTATGAAAACACAATACAGGTACCATAATTTGGTATCACAGTATTATGTTTTATTAGCTATCTGTGATAGTCATCTGTGAAATCACATTTTATTGTATGTGTTGTGTCAGTTCCCTCCACTCTTCTGGGAAGCTGTTCCACTTGATTTTGGAGTGTGCTTATGGATATTTGTGTTCATCAGCCACAAGGGTATTACGAAAGGCAGGTACTGATATAGGTGATGAGGCCTGGGGTGCAGTAGCATTTACATTCATCCCACAGGTGTTCAGTAAGGATGAGATCAGAGCTCTATAGCAGGCCACTCAAGAAGCTCACTTTGTGCACAGGGGCATTTCCATGCTGGAACAGGTTTGGGTTTCCAAATCAAGTGAATGCAAAGTTTTATTATAGTGCATCTTAAGACGTCCCATATAATTGAGTGCCTCCAACAGTTTGGAATAGAATGTGCATGCACGTGTATTTGGAGTTTTTTTTTTACACAACAGCCTTGCTGCGATTTGTTAGATGAAGACATGCTATAAAAATAAATACAGTACATGTTTGTTAACTGTCAGGAATCCACCTGCCACGCCCCCTTTGGCGCCCCTTTGGCGTGGCAGGTGCTTTCTCGGCCGCTTTCTCTGAAGCGCCCAGCTTCAATCGCGCACATATGGTGCTCGGTTAGCACTCATCACCAGCTCCTATTTAAACTTCCACACTCTCACTGTCCCTTATTGTTGGTATATGTTGGTTCACAGCGGTCGTTGTTATTGCTCATGCACTCTCTCAATGGCTGCGCTTTTCTTCCCAAAGCGCATCGCGGATTCCCACGATCCTGCCGGTGTTAATTCTATGCTTTTGCTGCTCATCCCACGTTCCGCGCCCAGAAATCGCCTCCCGTTCATCGCATAACATTTAACAACAAAAGGCATATGTGCACTAACTAACAGCAGAGATTCACCAGTATACAATACAACACCTGGAGCATCTGTAAGGCTTGATTTTTCAGCCACTTTCGCAAGTTCTTCTGCGCAGTGCCGATCGACCAATCAGTAAGAATCCAACTACTAACATATCCAAGACCAAGGAGCTGTCCAAAGACACTAGAGACAAAATTGTACACCTCCACAAGGCTGGAAAGGGCTACGGGGAAATTGCCAAGCAGCTTGGTGAAAAAAGGTCCACTGTTGGAGCAATCATTAGAAAATGGAAGAAGCTAAACATGACTGTCAATCTCCCTCGGACTGGGGCTCCATGCAAGATCTCACCTCATGGGGTCCTAAGGAAGGTGAGAAATCAGCCCAGAACTACACGGGAGGAGCTGGTCAATGACCTGAAAAGAGCTGGGACCACCGTTTCCAATGTTACTGTTGGTAATACACTAAGATGTCATGGTTTGAAATCATGAATGGCACGGAAGGTTCCCCTGCTTAAACCAACACATGTCCAGGCACGTCTTAAGTTTGCCAATGACCATTTGGATGTTCCAGAGGAGTCATGGGAGAAAGTCATGTGGTCAGATGAGACCAAAATAGAACTTTTGGGTCATAATTCCACTAAACGTGTTGGGAGGAAGAAGAATGATGAGTACCATCCCAAGAACACCATCCCTACTGTGAAGAATGGGGGTGGTAGCATCATGCTTTGGGGGTGTTTTTCTGCACATGGGACAGGGCGACTGCACTGTATTAAGGAGAGGATGATGGGCCATGTATTGCGAGATTTTGGGGAACAACCTCCTTCCCTCAGTTAGAGCATTGAAGATGGGTCGAGGCTGGGTCTTCCAACATGACAATGACCCGAAGCACACAGCCAGGATAACCAAGGAGTGGCTCTGTAAGAAGCATATCAAGGTTCTGGCATGGCCTAGCCAGTCTCCAGACCTAAACCCAATAGAGAATCTTTAGAGGGAGCTTAAACTCCGTGTTCCTCAGCGACAGGCTAGAAACCCGACTGATCTAGAGAAGATCTGTGTGGAGGAGTGGGCCAAAATCCCTCCTGCAGTGTGTGCAAACCTGGTGAAAAACTACAGGAAACGTTTGACCTCTGTAATTGCAAACAAAGGCTACTGTACCAAATATTAACATTGACTTTCTCAGGTGTTCAAATACTTATTTGCAGCTGTATCCTACAAATAAATAGTTAAAAATCATACATTGTGATTTCTGGATTTTTTTTTTTTAGATTATGTCTCTCACAGTGGACATGCACCTACGATAACAATTTCAGACCCCTCCATAATTTCTAAGTGGGAGAACTTGCAAAATAGCAGGTGTGTTCAAATACTTATTTTCCTCACTGTATATATATGATGAGGTTTCAATTCATCAACTATTTCAGCAACCATTTTAGTATATCTTCTCAAAGGGCAATACAATAGAGATGAAACTTGCATATATTTTATTCAATGTGCAGCTTGTTTAGCATTACAGATTTAATGTCCTCTGAAAATACTTCAACATACAGCAATTACTATCAAAATATCTGGCAAGATAAGTGAGTACACCCTAAGTGATAACAGCTGTATGTTGTGTAACCTTGCAAAGCAACATGTCCTTTTCATCATGTTCATGTTTTTTCTGCTTGACAGGACCATACATATTTGAGTATCTTGTCATTTTAAGTTGCCTTGAGTACAATTCTCTCATACTGACCACTGGATGTTCAGCATGACACCTCATTTGAGAATTAGAAATGTTGCTCTCCTCAAAGATTTTTGTGTTCGAATTAGAGCTTAAACAATATCTTGATTACCTTGAGTAATTCTAATATCATTGAGGCAAATTCATTCATTCATTCATTTTCTCCCGCTTATCCGTAATTTGGGTCGCGGGGGCAGCAGTCTTAGCAGGCCCCTGCCTTCGACTGCTGCCCAATCCTCACAGCACCGTCCCTTACGGTCCCTCCTGCAGGTGGTGAGCCCACGGGAAGATTGAGGCAAATTATTTATTATTATTAATTATTGTATTTGCATTTTAATTTAATATGGCAATTACTGTAAATGCTCTAAATAGGTTCACAGATATTCTTGTATGCAATTTCAGCAATAAAATGAAAATGTTTCTAAAAAGGAAACAAATTACTTTTTCATTTTGAGAGACCCGTCTAATCTTCTCTTGTATATTTAGTATTGCTCTTTAATAAAGAAAAAGTACTTCTTATCCGATTAATCGATGGAATAATCGGTAGAATACTCAATTACTAAAATAATCGATAGTTACAGCCCTAGTTCATTACAATGTGTTGAAAGATTTTGAGTGAGACATTTTACACTGAGTGTCCCCATTGCACAAACCAAACTCCATGAACATGTGGTATACATGTATAGTAGTGGCCTGCTATAGAGTTTTAATCTCAACCCCACTGAACACTTATGGGATAAATTGGAAGGTTGACTGCACTCAAGCACTCCTCACCCTACATCAGTACCTGGATATCGTAATTTCCGGACTATTAAGCGCACCCAAATATAAGCCGCACCCACTAATGAAACTAATGAACTTTACACAGGCTTTAACGAAAGACAGTGTCTGTTACACGGTTTGTATCTAAACAGTAGCCTACCAAGAATGTCATTGTTCACTGTCTTCAACCTTCCTTTTACAACAATTTCTCTCAAGAGTTTTTCTTTTGGCATCGTCGTGCGTTTTAAAATCACCATCGGTGAAGCTTTTCTCCCGATGCCGTGCAGCTCAGAACACAGGTGAAGTGCGTTTTTTCATGCCCGGTTGTTTTCAGCGTGATGAATGATTCACATTTCCTGTTGCCTATAACCCCAATCTTATCATCCCTGCACTGGCTTCCTGTTAAGTTTCGAATAGACTACAAACTACTACTTCTTACTTATAAAGCCCTAAATGGTTTGGCTCCCATGTACCTATCCAGTCTTTTAACACGCTACAATCCGTTACGCTCCCTGAGATCTCAAAACTCTGGACTTCTAGTAGTTCCTAGAATAGCAAAGTCCACTAAAGGCGGTAGATCATTCTCACATTTAGCTCCTAAACTTTGGAATAGTCTTCCTGACAGTGTTCGGGGTTTAGACACACTCTCCCAGTTTAAGTGTAGAATAAAAACGTATCTTTTTAGCAAGGCCTACACATAACATATGTCTCACATCATAACTAATTCTATCAACTTGTGCTGTTAATATCATGAACAGCAGCTACGCTAATTTCTCTCCACTGCTTCTCTTGCTCTCCCCATCCCGAGGCATCCTGAGGTTTGGCCAGCTCCAGTCATGTCCCAGCTCATGAAGATTATGGACCTTTTAAGAAGTAGATGCTGAACTCGCAAACATCCCGTACCATCTAGGGACGTACCAGTGCCAATTGGATCCCACTACATGTGTGAAGTTTTGACATTGGACCTCCTGGATTGTTTAAAGGCTCTAGCATGGAGAAGCTGGTGCTGGATATGTGATAATCACAAATTTTGAGCTCAGTAGCTCCTAGTTTTATACCCATAACGACTGTATAAGACTGTAGAAAGAACATTACTTATAATCGTATACTCCAGTATTCATGTTAGTTACTCTCCAGTGTTCTGTATTGTTGAAAGATTTATGATCAAGGCCCGATTCGGTGGGAGCGCGATTTAATGTAAATAGTTTCATTGGTTCACCTGAACCCGTTCGGCAGTTTCATTTGTCTAATGTAATGGGGCTCAGTTTTTTGGCTTGAAGCTTGTGAAACCGGAAAAAAACCCAGGAAAAATCCATAAATTAGCCGCTTCATTGTTTAAGCCACGGGGTTCAAAGCATGGGAAAAAAGTAGTGGCTTATAGTTTCGAAAATACGGTTTCTTTAACATGCTTGTGGTTGAATAAGAACAAATCTCCACAAGCACTTAAAAATCTAGAAGGACATCTAAGAAAATTGCAGGTTATGATAACAGCAAATGGGGACTAAATGTAGAATATGATATTTAAAAATCACAAAGAAACTTATGGTCAGGTGTCCACAAAATGTTGTCCACTGTCAGCCAATATATTCAATAGTACAGGTTTATCTATGTAGTAAATGTAGGTGTTAAAATCTAAGTGTAAGAGCAATATGTAGTTCCAGTGACATGTCTTATACTCTATAGCTACAAAATACCATTTATTCCACATTCCCTTCAACCAAATCTAACCACATTAACTGTCACCAAATTAATATTGTACTAAAACTGAAGGCTAAAAGTGCTTGATAAGCAAATAATATTTCATAGCCATTTCTAATTTCGGTAGATTTATTTATTAATTTTGGGTGTAACAGCTTGCAAGTCAAATGTTTGATAAGACTGTGAGTGACAGCTCAACAGTGTATTCCATTGCAACTCTATTTTTCTTAATTCAACTCTGTAACAGTTCATCTAATTCTATATATATTTCTTTCAACAGTGAGTTAATCCAATACTGTTTATTTAACACTGGCGGGTATTCAGAACATCTGCCATTATCATTTGTCATATCACAAAATGTAAATCAAAGCCAATAAATTAAAGACTAGAAGGATTTTAAACATGGCCACTTTAAACCTTGAGTTGGACCCTGAGGATTCTCCACAGTCAGGTTGATTATTACTGGGCATCAGATCATTCGGGTTTCCTTCAAAATGAACAGGGCGACACGCATCCGCAACCTCATCGCACCCGAGGATGATGTGTTTGGACTCATTGCGAATACTTTTAATGCCACACAAACCCTCATGCACATTCACCCGCACTGTCACAAAGGAGAATTTCTCCTTACTGATGCACAGGTTGTCAGAGTGCTGTTTTCCACCAGCTTTTGTGCACACTGCATTCACACGCTCTCTGTCGTTCTCATGAAAAAAGGACTGAGTGGGTCTGCCACATGTCTTAATTTGCCTGAGCAGTGAATTCCACACGTTCTGGTCCCATGTCTTTGGCACACCATCAGGAAGATGCCGCTTGAGGAAGGTGGCGTGAGCATTGTTGTGCTTTGCTCGCATACATGGCTTCTCATTGACATCCAGAGATGAGCAGAGAGACAAAGCAGTGGTCAAAACAAGCAGGGCAATGGCAATCATTTTGACAGACACCTGCAAAAAATAGAGGATTGCTTATTGTTATGAAATAATAAACTTATGATATATTGTGAAATTTAAAATGTCATCAAACACAACAAAAAACTGTCAAAATACACATTTCCAATAGTAAAGTAATTTACTGTGACCAGACATCACATTGCTGTTTTTCATACACTGCCACAGCCTATTTAAGAATTGTTGATGGCCATGTGCATCCCTTCGTGGCCACAATTTACCATCTTCTAATGGTTAATGGTCAGAGTACTTCAGTGGCCTTCCCTTTTACCCGATCTGAATTGACCTGAACACTATTGGGATGTGGTAGAACGGGAGATTCACAAAGTATTGTAAGATGCAACATAGACCAGAATCTTAAATGAATGTTTCCAACATGTTGTGGAACCAATGTCTGTTTGATCTCATTTTACTCATTGTATGTTCTACTAATTCTGATCCTTAAGATTTACCATCGGTTTGCTAATCCTCTGCCTCACTCAGCCTGTACCCTCTGCTTTTCTGTGGCTCTTTTACTGAGTTCTTGACTCTGTCATCTTCACCAAGCTCTACCTGAGGAATGCCTATGTTCCTAGATGACATCATTGCCAAACTATTTGTTTGTCAGTGCTAAGCAAATCCTTAGAAGATTTGAGCCCCCAAATGTGAAGCAGCTACAGTCCTTCCTAGGCTTTGCAAGATTTTAGCAATGATTCACCTGTAATTATACATCTTCTCATTCAACTGACCTCTCTTCTCTTCTATACCTTTTGTCTAGACTACCAAGGCTTTCTACGCAGTCTCTCAGCTGAAAGAACTGTCCACATTGGCCTGTGTGCAACAATTCATCGGGGAAGTGGATGCCTTTGCATCAGGGACAGGGCCAGTGTTGTCCCACTGATCAGCCTCAGACCAGAAACACCACTCGTGTATTCTTCTTTTGTCGATTGACCGCTACAGAATGAAACTTTGATGTGGGTAATAATGTGTTTAGACACCTGCATGTGATATCTACTTTAAAAAAAATACCTAATCAAGCTACAATGTCTCGAATTAATTACAATGTTACTATGGTAATGTGATAAATGAAAAAAACTTGTTTGATCATGATATGAATATATGGTAACATCTGTACAGTGGTGGGCCGTCAGGGGCAGCAGGTCCTTCTATCAGAATCACTTATGTATATTTTAATATATTTTTGACCTTGAATATGTATTAAATTATTCCCAATAGTCTTTTCTCTTCATTTAAGAACATTTCTCTCAGGTGAGCTGCTACAAGTAGCAGTGCAACCGAGTGTAAGTTTGGTTTAGAGTTTCCATCCAAATCAGATTTCAGTCATCTCAACATTTGCCGAGGTGAAAGGTATCTGTCTGCCGTAAGCTATCACTGTGATTACTGCAGTCATCATATTGCTTACAACCTATATTGGTTGAAGTCTATTGCTTTAACCAATCAGATTGCGATTTGGCCACTCCAAAGTGCCCTAGAAGGCAGAAAAACACCCAAAACAGTTCAAAACATTTCATTACCTTTTTCATGAACCATTTATACTTTTGCATTTTCTTTAACTGCAGATTTTGCACAAAAACACACAATTTGACTTGATTTCAATCCCCAGGAAAACCTTAATGCATGGAAAAAGTGCATGTCTTTATATGAGATCAATATAGATGCTTCTGCTAGAGATGTTGTATGCAGGCGGTTCAGCTGTGGTGCAGTAAAAGGAGACTTGTTGAATCTTGTTTGTGGCAGCAAGGGCCTGGCTGAGCGCCGTGTTTTAATGAAGCCGAAGGCCGGGAGCAGGAAGGCGTGGGAATGACACACCTTTGGGGAATTGTGACTAATGAATGTTCTCTCTCTTGCAGTGATCAGGGAAAGCGTATAAAGAGGAGCGAGAGGGTGTGCCAGTGTGTGTGTGTGCGTGTGCCTGCGAGTTTGTGACTTTAGCACTGATCACTCAAAAATAAGTGCTTTTCCTTTCGTCAACTCTCCCACAATGTTCATAGGGTTTCTTGCTTTAGTAATGGCATTCATTCTCGCTGCATGAGATACCCGTCTGTATTTATATTGCGTTTTAATAATATCATTGGTTTCCTCGTTATTAAGCCGTGGGAAGAAAATGTTTTATGAGTGTATGAATATGGAACATGATTAAAAATGCACTATATATATATATATATATATATATATATATATATATATATATATATATATATATATATATATATATACCACAAACACGAAATTGTATTATTTGTGCTTTAATAAAAACATAGCAATACATTAATATCTGTATGTGTTTTGGGTTTTTTTTTTTTTATAACGGAAACGCGTCTTTACATCTATTTTGACCGCGCCCACCACTCATACCGTAAGTTCACGATTAGACGCGCAACACAAAGAAAAGTGCGGCTGGCTTAAGCGTGTATTTTCAAGCTGCGTCTGTTTTAACCGCAGTGTGAAATTTACGGCCCGCCACTTGTTTTGTAATATGTAGTGGCTGCGGCTGTAATCGCAACCCAACAGCAGCTAAATATAGCCAGGAATTTAGGAACTTAGCGGTATTGCATGGAAACCCCTGGAAACCCAATATGATTTGCCATAACACAGGCAAGTAGCGAGAGTAAGAAATGAAAAGGAAAGTATTAGTATAAACTCTACCTTATTCCCGAGTTCCTGCGATGAAGGATACAGAGTTCAGCTGAGAAATCTCAGCTCAGAGTTTTTAAGATCTAATGTTCCCGTTAGATGTGTGCGTGTGTGAGACCATATGCGGCTGTGCACGCAATACTTTCCATAATCCATTTTCGTCTACTACAGAATGCGGAAAAAGATTTCCACTGATTGGTCTTTCCCTCTGTCTCTCATCTGTACTGTCCTATGAACAACCAGTGGGCGTTTGATGTAACTGCAGCAAAAAAAAAAAAAAGTGCAGTCAAACAGTATGATGGCCTTTCCCAAAAGACAAATCAGCAAAGTTGAAAGTAGACAGATTTTTTTCTTCAGTGAAACAAAGAAGCCCACCTGTGCAATGGTTTGACAAGGTTGGAGTGGAAGACCTCAAGTGTTCTGCACAAACCCCTGACCATAACTGCACTAAGCATATTTTAAACAAACTGGAACAACATATAAGCAAGAGACCTCCTTATCCGACATCAGTTCTTAACCGTGCTCTTGCACTCTTCTGGTAGAATGAGCACAAATCCTCACAGCCACACACCAAACTCTGAAAAGCCTTCTCAGAAGAGAGGTCATTAAAACAGCAAAGGGGGAACCCAACTGTATGTTTTGAAATGGACACATGGATATTAGGGTGAAGGGTCCACAAACTTTTGTTAGCATTTTTCTTTTTTATTCAATTCAATTCGATTCAAGTTTATTTGTATAGCGCTTTTAATAATGAGCATTGTCTCAAAGCAGCTTTACACAGATAATGTGGTGCTAAAAATGAATAAGATGTTCTTTATAAGTGTAAGTTTGTCCCTGATGAGCATGCTGGTAGTGAATGTGACAAAGAAAAACTCCCAGAGACGGCATAAGGAAGAAACCTTGAGAGGAACCAGACTCAAGAGGGAACCCATCCTCATCTGGGTTGCACCGAATATCCATTTTATACAGATAAACAATGCTGCGGGTACAGTGATGGTGAACAGATGCAAACTGTAGTCCTAATTAAATGTGCCAGACAGGATATGGTTTATTATGTGTCCTTATTGTTGTATGAAAGTTAAGGACACTGTGCAGTTGGGGACTCTGGCAAGATTTGCTATGGCAGCATAACTAAAAGGGAGAACCAGAAGGTAACACAGACATGAGGGATCTCTGGGATAAGAGACCACACCACCGTCAACAAACCTGAGTTAACGTGTGAAAGTGAGGGGACGACAGAGCTGTCTACAGGGTTATAAAAAAAAAAAAATTTGGATTTATATTAATCGTCTGGATTTTTTGCCTGATGTTTTCAACTTCATTAAAAAGTTACTACCTATTGATGGTGTGCATGTTAGTGCAGCGCTTTTTATTTCCTGTTCTAGGATTCTAGAAAATCTAGGATTATGCTTGTTATTTTCTATGAAAGTAGAGAAATATGCTGATTTAGCAGCACTACGAGCTTTTCTATAACTCAGGTGGCTATTTGAAAGATTGTCAATTTGGTTTATTATAATTATTATAATTTATTATTATGAAAATAAATATTAAAGTCACCAAAAATTACTGCTTTGTCTAAAGAAGTAGCTATATTTGTGATGAAATCTGCAAATTCTATGAGAAAACCAGAGAAGGTCCCTAGGGGGCTATAAATAATAATTAATGGCTTTCGGACACTAAATATTTTATGTTGGTGTAAAGAACTTCGAAGTGTTTTTATTTTTTTGTGTGTGATGCTAAGATTATTATTATTATTATAAATAGTAGCGACTCTGCCTTCTCTGCCATTTAGACGGGGCTGGTGTATGTAACTATACCCAGGAAGACTCGCTTCATTTGATGCTACATTCATTTGGTTTAATCCACGTTACTGTCAAACACATTATATAAAAACTCCTGGTCAGTTATAATTTTCTTTATAGTCAGCGCTTTTGACTTAAGAGATTAAATATTCAAAAATCCTATCTTTAAAACAGAGGTAATGGCTGTGAATTCATTCTTATTAAATTGAATGTTTATTAGGTTACTTAAACAGACTTTCTGAGAATTTCTACATTTTGGTTTCACTCGGAAGACAGACTGTGACAGACACATGATCATGTGACCATGTGCAGTGGCTGCAGTGTTGGCACAGTTGCACAGTTGGCAATGAGCAGTGCCTATCATCATGGGTTAGTGCTCAAGTGACGATGATCTGTTGTGATGGAGTATGGAATTGTCTTTTCTACGATGCTACATAAAATTCTGGGTAACATTTACTGCCTAAGTGACAAATAAACGTTCTTAATAAAAGCATGTTTTTTCTTTCTTAATAAAGCATGTTTATTTTTCATAAATGAGCACTGTCACTTCAGTGTAAAGGTAACTCTGTACTGAAAAATTCTGTTACTCATAAGTTAAAAACATAAGATTATGAAACCTCTGTGTGTATTCCCATAGTTTAATTATTATTATGACTAGAGCTGCTTAATTAGCCTTAAAGGTGCAGTGTACACAATTAATAATAATTTAGAAACATTCTATACTATGGCACATTTTTTTTTTTTTTTTCCAGATTTTATTAGAATGTCCTTAATAATCTTCACTTCACGGGTTTCACAATTAAGTCTATGCTTCACATCTTACTCCCAACTACACATTAATACAGCACAAGCAACACTTCAGTTATTCAGTCAATGCTACAGTTTATTCATTAAAAGCAAACACTGTACTTCGATAAGAGGAACCCGCCCTTTAGATAATACCTAAAGTAGTCCACAGTATTTTGAATTAGAAAGTAAAAGGAGCAAAGTGGTCAAACGAATCTCAGAGGACATTATCGGTCAGTCAGCAAAGCTATTAAAAAGGAGCTGCTTCATCTACATCTCATTCTACTCTGGTAATGTACATCTTGCTTCATTATTTTTTTTACTGAAAATTCTATTTGTAAAATGCTATTCAAAAACCAGACATTAGAGCTGAAAGTAATGTACTGTTGTAAAATCTTCAAATAAATGTATAAACAAAATAAAACAAATAAATGGAGAAATAAAGGAAATTCAGTAAAGAAATTAAATTTAGTTATTTATTCTATTTTTCAGAATTCAGACCCACAATGCATTTCTACATGCTTTTGGTTCTTTTCTTTGGGGCACTTCTTGCTAATGAATTGGCTACCGTCTCTTCAGATTTTCCCTGCATGCATTCGAACAGGACTGATGCATACAACAAATTCCTGTATAAGCATGTGAATTTAGATGCCCCACAATCCCTTGACCCAAACCAGTGGCAAGCTTTTATTACAAAAATAAATACATGTGATCGCCCAGTTCAGTCCTTTATCCCGTACAACCAGAAACAACCAGTGGACGAAATCTGCTCTCCTTCAGGAGGTAAAACATTCAGTAACCAAAGTGACCTGTGTGTCAGCAAACAGGAATTCACCTTCACTACTGTGTACGTGGACAAAAACTGCACTGTAAAAAAAATCATCCCAGAGAAGAAGTATCTTCTACTGGCTTGTAATGAGATCCAGAATCACTGCCTTCCAGTGCATTTTGAACCTATTAAAAATAATTCCGGACCAGACAACAATATGCCAGACTGCAAAAATCCAAATTCTCAGAACCAGGCAAACTCTGTACACCTTCATCTCAGCCTTCTCACCCTCTCACTGCTGTCAACAGCCTCAGCCTATTTTATGTGACCATGAGAATATTGTTTACCTTGGTGTAATCTAAAGGATTTAGACAAAAACAAAAAGAGCTCCATGCAAATGTAACAGTAATACAAGCTTCAGTGTAATCAAATATGAGTTTGTGCATGAATGATTGAATGCTGTTGGTGCATGTTTTTTAAAACATGCACCAACAAATGTGTAATTGCAATTGCAATTACACCAAAATGTGTAATTGAAATACCTTGTGCTGAACTTTGAAGCCACAGCACTGTATTAACTCCTGCTTGTTAACACTTAAATGAATAATAATAAATCAGTTAATACTGCATGCAGTCAACTGTCTTTTCGTTACTTTCGTTAATACTTGTGCAAGCAAACAAACTTATACAATATACTACACTACACTATATTATACTTAATACATATTATTAAATATCTTTTGGCAAGAACATTGCACTATGTTACAGTAAATAAAAGCAAAAACAACGAGGAAAGGGTATTTATAATCTTACTGTCAGAGTCTGGATATTTTGGGTTATTTGTTTTGCTTTGGCCACCAGATGCCGCCACTGGGCCCTTATCCCTTACTCCCTTATCCCCTACTCCCTAGCCACTAACTGTTTACTGTCTATCACCTGCTCATTGTTAATTTTGTGTATTTAAGTTACCCCTTTTGCCTTGGTCCTTGTTGATTCATTATGTTTGAGAGTTTGTATGTAGGCCAAGTAAGTTTCTGTGAGTTTGAGCTTTCAGCAGACCTGACAGACTACAGTATATCAAACACTGAGACATTATTAAATTATGCAGTTCGAAACTGTAGGTTATTTGTTAGCCAAATTATGTTTAGATATATAAAATATACAGTAATGTGTGTAGCAAAATGTGCAAAAATGTAAGTAGTAGTATAGATTTAATGCCATTTCAGCATATGAGGGATTCTACATGGCGAAAACTAAGTTACAAAAGTACAAGAATTACATAGTTTAAACAAATACAATAAAAACTGAAATCAAACAGAAAGAATACAGAATAAAATGTTTTATATCAACATATGATATAATGATACCATTATTTTGATATTACAGTACAATTTGTTATAATAATTTTTCATCAGCTATTTGTGGTAGTCCTCTGTGAAATTACATTATAAAATCTTTTCAAAGAAATGCACTGAACTTTATTAAAAATTACTGTATATTACCCAATAATCAAGAAATACCAATATTAGGATAGTTTAAGTTGATCAAAACACTTAATGCTTAGGCAACTTAAAAAAAAAACATACAAAGCTCTTATTTGCCATTTAACAGTACCACATTTGCTTTTACTTGTATCTGATATTTTTTGGGATGTATATGGGATTTACATGCACTGGGATTTTCCACTGTTTATTTTACACTTCTTGTCTGTGTCCATTTACAATTTAGGGGACAATCCCCCTAAAGAAGTCATTCTAAAAAGTATTTTAAAAAAACAGTTTTTAAAATAAATGGTAGAAAATTATTTATTTATTTTTAAACATTTTTTATTTCCATTCTAAAAAGCCAGTTTTCATCGGTGGATGTGAAAAAATGATGTAAATTTAGCAGGAAATGTACAAATAATAGTGATCTAGCTATAACAGCAGTCTTATTCAGATTCTTTACCCTTTCATTGAGCAATCATAAACACATTCTTTGCCCATACTGTGCCTGAATTGATATGTTTTAAAGCAACATCATACTAGCAGTAGTCAGGTTATAATGACTAGCTCTACAGCTGAATCACATCCATGCCAATATTTACAACTTTACAATTTTACAAATTAGAGTCAGTAGATATTATTTAGTTGGGCGTAACCAATGTCTTTATATAAGGCGTAACCAACTGGTCATTTGAAGGATGTTACTGCAATAGCAGTGGTAAAAAAAGCCACAGTGTTGCAACTCAGTAGATATGATCTACATTGTTATTAAAATGAAACCTCTGCTAAGAATATAATAGGGGAAGTGAAGTAAGTGTTACAAGTGTTGTTTTGTCCACAAGAAAATGAGAGCAGATTCTCCAGAGTATTAAGAAAAATGTATAAAATAAGAATGAAGCTGTACCTGAAGGAGGATGGTTGTGCACTGTTTTTACACCACTTTATTTTTTTTAATAAAGTTTATTTTCCATAAATGTCAATTGTCTTTTCAAGGTAGTGGAAACTGTTTTAAATAATTCTGTAACTCTTAAGTTTTACAAGTGGGTGTGAAACATTTGTGGCTTAGTGTAGACTAACATGGTTTGAATACTATTAGCACTGTTTCAAATAATATTGTAGAATGCCCTTAATAATCATGACTTGTTTCTGAATTAATTCTATGCTTCAAATCTTACATTTTACACAGAAACGCTTTAGCTTATTTAACTTCAGATAAAAGGAAATATATACAGTATAAGGCCAATATTTAAGGAAGATTCTGGAACATGCTGGTCTGCGCAATTTGTACAAGGACTGGATTCCTGTATTTGTGTTAAGTGAAACAGATATTGTTATTGTTATAAAACCTCTAATATAAACAATGACTATATTTGTGGTAATCTTGTTTATCTCCCGGTGTGTTCACATCTCCGTTATGGCAACTGCGAGCCCATCCAGTTGCACGCTGGTGGGGAAAGATCCCTCACGACCATGTGCATGCAGGTCTATGATTTCATTCAAAGACTCTCATCCCCTGTGCATAGCGTGTTTGGGAGTTAGACAAGCACAGGCTGTGCTCGCTGACCCCGAGTGCTGCCCACATTGCTCTCGTTTCCTGTTAAGGGTTCTAGAGGACCGAATGCGATCCGCGGCCGCAAATAAAGGAGACCTATTTCTCTCTCTGCTGCCCACGGAGGGGGACAAGGATGCTTCTCCAGCATGGTGTGGTGTGGGAAGGTATATAGATGGAGTGTCTCCTGACCTTACTCTGCTCTTTGATTTAAACCCTTGATAGGGGACAAGGAAGAGGAGGAAGATGATGAGGTTGCTCGTCCTTTGGAGGAAGATTTGGAGGAAGACAAGTAGAATGCTATCCTCCCTCCCGATCTTCTTTCCAGGCCTGGAAGTGCTATGTGCCCTTCCCCCATGCCCCGTTAAGATGTGTAGGAGAGCAGCCAAAAAGCTCTCTATCGACTGGCTATCTCAACAAGTGCACCATGATGCTGAAAGGGATTTATATGATGGGAAGAGGCTGTTAAGCAGCTGATTCCACCCATCCCTGCACGTCGCAGAAATGCGGTGTTTTTGGGACAAACCCTTTTCACATAGAGTTTACACTTTAGTTATTCAGTAAAAGCTACAGTTTATTCGTTAAAAGCAAACACTGTAAGAGGAACCCACCCTTTAGTAAATACCAGAAGTAGTCCACAGTATTTTGAAATAGAAAGTAAAAGGAGCAAAGTGGTCAAACGAATCTCAGAGGACATTAGCGGTCAGTCAGCAAAGCTATTAAAAAGGAGCTGCTTCATCTACATCTCATTCTACTCTGGTAATGTACATCTTGCTTCATTATTTATTTATTTTTTTTTACAAATTCTATTTGTAAAATGCTATTTAAAAACCAGACATTACAGCTGAAAGTAATGTACTGTCATAAAATCTTCAAATAAATGAATATACAAAATAAAACAGTTAAATGGAAGAATAAAGGAAATTCAGGAAAGGAAATTTAATTCAGTTATTTATTCTATTTTTTAGAGGAAAGACCCACAATGCATTTCTACATTCTTTTGGTTCTTTTCTTTGGGGCACTTCCTGCTAATGAATTGGCTACCGTCTCTTCAGATTTCCCCTGCATGCATTCGGGCAGGACTGATGCATACAACAAATTCCTGTATAAGCATGTGAATTCAGATGCTCCACAATCCCTTGACCAAAACCAGTGGCAAGCTTTTATTCGAAAAATAAATACATGTGATCGCCCAGTTCAGTCCTTTATCCCGTACAACCAGAAACAACAAGTGGACGAAATCTGCTCTCCTTCAGGAGGTAAAACATTTAGTAACCAACGTGACCTGTGTGTCAGCAAACAGGAATTCACCTTCACTACTGTGTACGTGGACAACAACTGTATTGTAACAGGAGTCATCCCAGAGAAGAAGTATCTTCTACTGGCTTGTAATGAGATCCAGAATCACTGCCTTCCAGTGCATTTTGAACCTAATAAAAATAATTCCGGACCAGACAACAATATGCCAGACTGCAAAAATCCAAATTCTCAGAACCAGGCAAACTCTGTACACCTTCATCTCAGCCTTCTCACCCTCTCACTGCTGTCAACAGCCTCAGCCTATTTTATGTGACCATGAGAATATTGTTTACCTTGGTGTAATCTAAAGGATTTAGACAAAAACAAAAAGAGCTCCATGCAAATGTAACAGTAATACAAGCTTCAGTGTAATCAAATATGAGTTTGTGCATGAATGATTGAATTCTATTAGTGCATGTTTTTTAATTATTGTGTAATCGAGATACCTTGTGCTGAACTTTAAAGCCACAGCACTGTATTAACTCTTGCTTGTTAACACTTATGTTTGTTAACTTGCTTGTTGCTTGTTAACAATAATAATAAATCAGTTAATACTGCATGCAGTCAACTGTCTTTTCCTTACTTTCGTTAATACTTGTGCAAGCAAACTAAGTTGATCAAAACACTTAATGCTTATGCAACATTAAAAAAAAAAGCATACAAAGCTCTTATTTGCCATTTAACAGTACCGCATTTGCTTTTACTTGTATCTGATATTTCTTTGGGATGTATATCCCTGCAGGGATATTAGAATTCGACAATGTATTCTACAACAGTTCAATTCTACAACATTAATTTGATTGGATGATTAACAATCTAAGATTATTTCAATTTACTATTACAATTTACTAAGAGCACTGGGATTTTCCACTGTTTATTTTACACTTCTTGTCTGTGTCCATTTACAATTTAGGGGACAATCCCCCTAAAGAAGTCATTCTAAAAAGTATTTTAAAAAAACAGTTTTTAAAATAAATGGTAGAAAATTATTTATTTATTTTTAAACATTTTTTATTTCCATTCTAAAAAGCCAGTTTTCATCGGTGGATGTGAAAAAATGATGTAAATTTAGCAGGAAATGTACAAATAATAGTGATCTAGCTATAACAGCAGTCTTATTCAGATTCTTTACCCTTTCATTGAGCAATCATAAACAAATTCTTTGCCCATACTGTGCCTGAATTGATATGTTTTAAAGCAACATCATACTAGCAGTAGTCAGGTTATAATGACTAGCTCTACAGCTGAATCACATCCATGCCAATATTTACAACTTTACAATTTTACAAATTAGAGTCAGTAGATATTATTTAGTTGGGCGTAACCAATGTCTTTATATAAGGCGTAACCAACTGGTCATTTGAAGGATGTTACTGCAATAGCAGTGGTAAAAAAAGCCACAGTGTTGCAACTCAGTAGATATGATCTACATTGTTATTAAAATGAAACCTCTGCTAAGAATATAATAGGGGAAGTGAAGTAAGTGTTACAGAGTCTACAAGAAAATGAGAGCAGATTCTCCAGAGTATTAAGAAAAATGTATAAAATAAGAATGAAGCTGTACCTGAAGGAGGATGGTTGTGCACTGAATTTACACCACTTTATTTTTTTTAATAAAGTTTATTTTCCATAAATGTCAATTGTCTTTTCAAGGAAGTGGAAACTGTTCTAAATAATTCTGTAACTCTTAAGTTTTACAAGTGGGTGTGAAACATTTGTGGCTTAGTGTAGACTAACATGGTTTGAATACTATTAGCACTGTTTCAAATAATATTGTAGAATGCCCTTAATAATCATGACTTGTTTCTGAATTAATTCTATGCTTCAAATCTTACATTTTACACAGAAACAGGGGCTGGCCCGTGAGTGGTTGAATTTAGGTGTCACATATTTGCTTCCGAGGGTGATTGAGACTTTTCAGAATGCAATAGCAGCTTCGACATGCTCTGTATATGAGAGGAAATATATTTGAAGTATATTTGAGATATGGTGCACGCAAAGGCAGATTGTCCCTTTTCACTGTTCTGTGGCAGAGGTGTTATGCTTTTTGCAAGAACAGATTAGATAAGAGCAGGGTGTTTTCAACCATTAAATTTGACCTCGCCTTTGTTTCTGACTGTCACGTAGGGATTGATGGAAATACTATTGGTCATCACCCGCTTGTGGCGCCTGAACACGTTTTTAAAGCCGCTGATGCCGCTTTGGGATCTGTCTCTGGTATTTAGCCTCCTTTTGAGCCGATTGGAAAGTGGATTTGCTGTTTTTTCATCTGCCTCATTTTTCCTTAAACCGAGGAGGAGCGGCTTTACTGTTTGTGCCCTGTCCGTGTGTTACGTCACTATGTGGACAGGACGAAGGAATTGAGATGGAGTAATCAGCTATTTGTTTCATAGGCTGATTCTGTCATGTATTAGGATTTCTGTGGTTGTTACCAGTGTCCGTCGTTAGAGGGTGCTGGATCAGAGGAGAACAAGTTATATTCGGAAAAAAAAATTAGAAGTAAAAGGTGCTTGGAAAATGCACAGGTGTGTGTCAATATTTTAATTTAGGCAGAGATGTTACAGATTCTTGCAAAGGAAGACCTGTTTTCCCAGCAGCACCTGTCCCACTGGCTAGTGGAATCTATTATATTGGGTTATAATAGCATGGGTCTTAACCCTCCAGAAGGGCTGAGGGCTCATAGTACCCGAGGCCTGGCCACCTCATGGGCACTGTTTAAGTTCAAATTTAAATTAAGTTAAATTCAGGACATTTGTGCAGCAGCATGCTGGGCTTCGCCACACACTCGTTGGCTCATTCCGTCCTGAGTGTGTATTTAAAAAAAAAAAACAAAGGAGATGATGAAAACATTGTAACAGGAATGGTTTAATTTCTCACACGTCTCCGGTCTCTCTTCGGTGAAGGGTGGAAAGCTTGTTTTAATTTTTATCACACATCACTGAGTTGGTTGACACGCCTGCCTCAGACAGCATACTGAACTGATATGTTGAGAATAAGGCAGGGACCATCAGCAGTGGTGTATACAGGAAGGCCGGACTCCTAGCATCACTGTTCTGATTGGTCTGTTAACCAACAGACGTGGTGTGATTGGTGCTTCCAGGATTGGTCATGCCTGCGGCAATTCCCATAGTGAGATACCTCACTCCTGTTATCAGAGAACCGGGGTTACGAAGGTAACCTAAATAACTTTTTGGAAGGTGTGTGCGCCATTACATCTGGCGTAAAAGTAATAAAAACATTCATTTAAAAACTGATGTGTTCACTTGTGTTATCTTTTACTAATATTTAAATTAGTTTGATCTGAAGAAACATTATATATACACACACACACACACGCGCACACACACACACACACACACGCACACACACACACACACACACACACACACACACACACACACACACACTTGTGAGCAAAACAAACATATACAATACACAATAAAACACTAAATGTTTCATCATACATTTTATTAATTGTAAACAAATTGTTGATACATTACATGTAAAAGCAGAAACACAGTGAGAACATACATTTTACAATATAAATTTTTACTATACTCCAAGTCTTGCGCAATAAAAAGTGTCATGTTGCAATTGGTCTTCTTGAGTTATACACCTTTGTCCCGTTCTGCATGGAGGAGCGTGCATGTTTAGTCAGCAATGCGCCAGTTGTCTGCTTCTCTCCACACAGATCTCTGTTGGAGCAAACAATCAAGAATTACACAAGGTCAATCTTCTTCAAGGCAATGGATTGAACTTTATTGGAAATTACTGTATATTACCCAATAAACAAGAAATATTATTAGGACAAAAATTTATCAAAACACATAACGCTTAGGCAACATTACAACTTTATCCTGAGAGTTATTTGTGAACCTACATGTTTAGATCATAGTCAAAATGCTGAATATGCAGAAATATGTGCAGAAATGCATACCAAGCTCTTATTCTCTATTTAACAGTACCACATTTGCTTTTACTGGTATCTGATCCAAGTTTATTCACTGTTTATATTTCACTGCTGTGTTCAACATTTAAACTTCCAATTTTGGTGACAATCCCATTAAAGAAGGTTTTACAAGAAGGACTAAGAAGAAGGCAACATTATCAGTGGACGTAAAAATTATGTAAGTTTAGCAGGAAATTTACAAATAATATTTAGCTAGCTATAACGGCAGCTATAACCTACATTTGATAGTACAGATCAACTACAAATTAAATATCAGTCATGAATACAAGAGTTTCTCCAAGATGCTAAGATAAATTGCAACACATACATACATACATTCATACACACACACACACACACACACATATATACATACATATACATACATATATATACACACATATACACAAACACACACACACACACACACACACACACATATATATATTAGGGATGCACCGAATATTCGGCCACCGAAATTTTTCGGTTTTCGGCCGAAAGACTTTGATCACCGAAAAAACACGGCCAAAACAGTTTGTTGTGATAACGCAAACAGAAACCACGCCCTGCACGTGCATGTCTGAAGCAACATGTATGCGGTGTGGACGTATTTCAGTATATCTGAGAAAGACCCACGGATAGCGATTTGCAAAACATGTAATGCCGAAAGTTCGTCTGCAAAGACCTTTTCCACGTCGGGTTTAATTTATCATCTGAAATCCAAACATCCGATCGCTATACTGAATATGAGAGAAACGCGGCACAGAAAAGCAAAACCCCTCCGAGCATGCGCACTCCGTCTGTGGCGGACGTTTTTGAAAAGGCAGGAAGTTTCCCAGTGATAGTGTTGTATTGTATCTTTAAGCAGTTGCACTTGTTCTGAATGCACTTTGTTTTTATGAAAGAACATATTTAATTTTACAACCTTTCAGCAGGCCAGAGGGCCTGTACATTATTATTTAATGTACACGAGTGCATTTAAGTTAAACATTTAAGTTAGAATTTTAATTAATTTTATCCTGTGCATTGTTGCAATTTATGAATATAAATAAATATTTTCATAATTTGTAATTGATTTATTCTTTGAAACTTTAATATTAATTGATGCAATTAAAATGCCTCGATTTTAGTAAGGTTAGTACACAGTCATAGCCATAAATGCAATGGTAATAATAATTGGCATAATTTCTTTCGGTGTTTCAGTTTTCGGCCTTGCTTTCCTCTTTTTCGGTTTTCGGTTTCGGCCAAGAATTTTCATTTCGGTGCATCCCTAATATATATACATATATACATACAGTACAGACCAAAAGTTTGGACACACCTTCTCATAAAGAGTTTTCTTTATTTTCATGACTATGAAAATTGTAGAGTCACACTGAAGGCATCAAGGGCTATTTGACCAAGAAGGAGAGGGTGGGGTGCTGCGCCAGATGACCTGGCCTCCACAGTCACCGGACCTGAACCCAATCGAGATGGTTTAGGGGTGAGCTGGACCGCAGAGTGAAGGCAAAAGGGCCAACAAGTACCAAGCATCTCTCAGGGGAACTCCTTCAAGACTGTTGGAAGACCATTTCAGGTGACTACCTCTTGAAGCTCATCAAGAGAATGCCAAGAGTGTGCAAAGCAGTAATCAAAACCTAGAATATGACATTTTTCAGTTGTTTCACACTTTTTTGTTATGTATATAATTCCATATATAATTCCACATGTGTTAATTCATAGTTTTGATGCCTTCAGTGTGAATCTACAATTTTCATAGTCATGAAAATAAAGAAAACTCTTTGAATGAGAAGGTGTGTCCAAACTTTTGGTCTGTGCTGTATATACTCCCGTTAGGGGTCGCCACAGCGGATCATCCGTATTCTTTATCCCTATGTTTTTACACTATACATGTGTGTGTGTGTGTGTGTACCCCAGCACCTTTGGGGTAGAGAGGGTTAAGGGCCTTGCTCATATATATATGTATATGATATCAGATATACAAACAGAATGCTTTTCACCGTATGTAGGGTTCTATGTCCTGCTGTGTCCACTTCTCCCTCATAGCAAAGAGTGCGTTAAATCGCTCGATTGTATCCTCAGGCAGGTCCTCTACTCGCAACAGTGCAATGGTCTCTGGCCTCGAGCTACAGTCCACCAGAGCTAAGCCCTAAGCAGCACACACACACACACACACACACACACACACACACACACACACACACACACACACATACACACACACACACAACAGCATATACACACGCCACACTATAACTCTTATATTGGATGTTACACAAGATGCTGCCAAATGTGTGCCTGTGGATCCCCTTACGCTGAGCTGGTCCAGTCTTGTGCTCATGCCCTCAGGAACACTTTGCTGCCACACTTCTTGAAACTCAGACAGGTTGAACTTCACCGCGTTCTGCAGCAACATCAGAGCCATGGCCCTGCACACTTTATCCTCATCTAGAGCATACATCACCTCTCCAACTAAGCAAAAAAAAAAAAAAAAAAAAAAAAAAAAAAAAAAAAAAAAAACAGAGTGAGTGTTCAAGAGGGACAATCAATAATTTTCACAAGATCATCACTTTAATGTTTAAAATGCTTAAATGATAGTTTATGACTTTTCAACATTGTCTATCATAAATACTGACCTTCAGTGTTATACTGCCTTCCATAACTGTTGAGACAGTGCTCTATCATTGCTCTGAAAATGCAGTAGTATGGTCAGTTTACATACCTTTAAATTATTAACAAATTACACAAGCGTTATTACTTTTATATTAGATTTTAGATTATTTAAAATATTAAGACACATTTATGTTGCACCCTGTGAACATTAGTTGTACTCACTTAGGCTCTAAAGGTGCCAGCTCCTCTAGACACACATTAAGAGGCACTTTACTAAAAGACCATGATTCTGAATCCACCAGCTGAGTCACATGACCAAGGAGCTTCAGCTCGTAATCAAAATCCAAAAGCCGCCAGTATCCTGGAGAACAGAGTAAAACAGGCAGAAACATAATTGAAAGTGCTCAGAGTGCTCAAATTTTCTGTAACGTTAGGGCTGAAAACATTGAAAACACTTGTACAAAAGTCTATATTTTTCATGATTTGTAATAAAAAGAACATCTGCATTAACTGTAAGTAAAAGAAATACATTAAATCAGACACTTCCTTACAGTTCCACTTAAAAAAATAAATACATTCATAAATACAATCAGGCAAATGTTATCATGATAAGTTTCAAGTTTCAAATGTATTTGCCATAACAAATAAACTTGAAATTTCTGATAACATTCGTCTGATTATGTTAATGTACAGATGTAAGTGACAGTTTGTACAATAAAATTCTTTAACATTAAACAGTGAAGAAAAGAAGAAATAAAGGAAAAAATAGTAAGATATAGAGGCATAAAGTATTTTCAAGTGTGAGCAGAAAGTGTGTGTGTCTATCTATCTATCTATCTATACTGTATATATGTAACATATGACACATATGAGCATGTAGGGCTGAAACTATTCCTTGAGTAACTTAATAAGATTTACAAAGAAACTTTGCTTTGTTTGTCCATTTCACTACACATGGCGCAGTGTGTTTCCCACGGACCATTATTACTGACGCACCACCTGCTAAACTCTGGCGTGCTCTGGACAGGTGCTGGACAGAAGATGTTGTAAAATAAAAAATGAAAATGGCCGAAACTATATTTAGATTTGCATTTTGTGCATTTTGTGACTCAGTGTACTTAAATAAATCCCTAATAAGCTAATCTTTAACACACCTTACAGTGGTTTTGTAAAACACTATTTTTGGTGTTAAGAATCTTTGAAAACACTGATGCAGCAGTACTAACCATCAATTTGACATGCATGAATTCCTTGAAGGTAGGCCACTATTTCCTCTTGGCTTCCCTGGATTCTTTCTAGAAGATCCTCCATAGTATACTGAAAAATAAATACAATATTCAAGCCTTTGTCCACATCACACCATCTCAATAGACACATGGAATAAATTCAGTGCTGTGTGTGTGTGTGTGTGAAGCAGTATGTCGGTCCTGTACTTTGATGAGTTCTGGAGACTCTTCCTGTGCACCAATCGGTGGTCCGTCATATGGGTTTTCCATAAGCAGCTTCTTAAGTTTCTTTAACTTTGGTCGTTGGCACCTCAGCTCCCAATAGCTGTTAGCATAACCCCATATCTGACAACAGAAACCTGGTATTATTATTATTTAGATTACCTTATTCCTTAAACCTTTTTTTTATTATTCAGACCAACATTTAAAGAGAGAATACAATCTGAGGGTGGCAGTACTACATCAGCACTGTGCCACCTCATTGCTCCACAATTCAAGCTTATATCAAGTTTCCAGTCTGTGTAGACATTTTTGTTTTCCTTTCCTGTGTGTGTGTGTGTGTGTGTGTGTGTGTGTGTGTGTGTGTGTGTGTGTGTGTGTGTGTGTGTGTGTGTGTGTGTGTGTGTGTGTGTGTGTGTGTGTGTGTGAACACAACCTGCAGTTTTTAAATGAAGGTTTTTATTATTGAGAAAAAACTAAATCTAAAACTACATGGCCCTGTGTTTGCCCCCCAAAACTAATAACTGGTTGGGCCGCCCTTAGCAGCAACAACTGCAATCAAGTGTTTGTGATAACTTGCAATGAGTCTGTTACAGCGCTGTGGAGGAATTTTGGTCCACTCATCTATGCAGAATTGTTGTAATTCAGCCACGCTGGAAGGTTTTCGAGCATGAATCGCCTTTTTAAGGTCATGCCACAGCATCCTAACAGGATTCAGGTCAGGACTTTGACTAGGCCAGTCCAAAGTCTTCATTTTGTTTATCTTCATCCATTCAGAGGTGGACTTGCTGGTGTGTTTTGGATTATTGTCCTGCTGCAGAACCCAAGTTCGCTTCAGCTTGAGGTTTACGAACAAATGGCCAGACATTCTTCTTTGGAATTTTTTGGTAAACAGCATAATTCATGGTTCCATTCATCACAGCAAGTCTTCCAGGTCCTGAAGCAGCAAAACAGCCCCAGACCATCACACTACCACCACCATATTTTACTGTTGGTATGATGTTATTTTTTTTAAATGCGGTGTTACTTTTACACCAGACGTAATGGAACACATACCTTCCAAAAAGTTAAACTTTTGTCTCATCAGTCCACAGAGTATTTTTCCAAAAGTCTTGGGGATCATCAGGATATTTTCTAGCAAAAGTGAGACGAGTCTTTATGTTCTTTTTGCTCAGCAGCGATTTTCATCTTGGAACGCTGCTAGGTAAGCCATTTTTGCCCAGTCTCTTTCTTATGGTGGAGTCATGAACACTGACCGTAACTAAGGCAAGTGAGGCCTGCAGTTCTTTGGATATTGTTGTAGGGTCTTTTGTGACCTCTTGGATGAGTCATTGCTGTGCTCTTGGGGTAATTGTGGTCGGCTGGCCACTCCTGGGAAGGGTCACCACTGTTCCATGTTTTTGCCATTTTGTGAATAAGGGCTCTCACTGTGGTTCACTGAAGTCCCAAAGCTTTAAAAATGGCTTTATAACCTTTTCCAGACTGATAGATCCCAATTAATTTTAATTACACACAATTAATATAGTGGCAGGTAATACACATAACCACACGCTCAATTGTCTTCACTCACCTCTATAACTTTCCACAACATGTCAATGCACAATTACAGAATTCAGAGAAATAACAAAGATCATAATATGACCCCAGTGATTGTTCATACTATAAGACCTTTTGCTCAATAAACCAATTTGGATGCATATCTTGCAATGTTATGAATTTGTATTTACACTGAAAAAGAGAGTAAACTGTTCCCTTGTATAAATGAACTAAGTCTTCAGAGCTAAACAGACTTACCTGGGCATGAATTAGTTTAGGATCTGATGCGCTGCCCGAGAGCTGATCTGGAGTCTTACATCCGGGGATAAACAGCAACAAATTGGACGTGTCTGCTATTTTCAAGTCATAAGTCTTGTCTTCAGTGCACAGGATTGCATGCTCGTCTTTGTCACCTCTGATTGTGAGACTGATGATAAAGAGGCACAGCAAAACAGTAAGTACATACTGTCAGTTTGCCATTTAAGGTTTAAACTTCACTATAAATTCTCAATATTCTTTTTTTTTTTACTCGTCGTTTGAATTGTATATATTTAATCAAATAGGTTGCCACAGTTTTTACATTTACCATAAGAACAAATGATTACCTCACTGCTGACTTTTTCAAAATACAGATTTTTTCCCCCTACACTCAACTTATAACATGATGAATATTAACAGTGCAACTAAAAGTGCACCTAGTTGAAGAAACGCCCATATATATATATATATATATATATGTGTGTATGCATGTATGCGTATGTATGCGTGTGTGTGTGTGTGTGTGTGTGTGTGTGTGTGAAAGAGAGAGAGACTTAAAAGGAAAAAAGAAAAATATTGAACCTATAATAATGTTTACGTGTTCTGGTCACGTGGTCTGCCTTGGCGGCCATATTGATTGCCATTCGTGACTGCAATAACAACAAATAAAACCAATTCATATTTTAAAAGTGAAACCGTATAAAATATATTATTAAATTTTTTGTTTTTTTCGAGTTCTTTATTGTCAAATTCCCCATAATATGGTCATTCTTGTTAATCATTGCTTTTGCTAGCTTTGCTTTATTTATGTACAGTAGCGCAGTTAGATAACTGTAATTGTCGCCAAACTCGAACTTTTATTTTAATTTTCGTTGTCACGCAACAAAACCAGAAGACGCACCTTTTTCCTGCTTCGATATGTTTACATAGTGTATCGTCCAGCTCCATGAGGCAGTAATCTCCGGAGGAGACATTGTGGCTGAAGGACAGGCAGTGTGTTACACAGTGCAGATCTTCTTCTTTCAGCTTCGCGATGTGCAGCGTGGCCTGAACCTCCTCGATTGTCCGCATCACGCCTTTTCTTCGTCCTCTAATGTCTTCTCGGTAATTTACTTACTAATTTGCTGCTGAATCGCGCTAATACGACTGTAGACACCAGAGCTAACCCCAATCTCCTGCAGCCTCAATTTTACTCAATTTTCCCGCAATATTCTGGCGGAAGAAGCATTTGACCAGGGTTGCCAGGTCTTTCCATTCATACTCCCTCAAATTTGTTTCTTCTTACACATTACGAGTGTGTTAATTGGAAATAAGCAAAGAAAATCCATAGAATTTCAACCCATTAATTCTAAAACTTTCCTAAAACAGTTCTTTCACCACAAAAAATCGAATAAAAAAAGGTAGTTTTTTATAATCTTATAATAGATTGAACATATTTTGTTTTATAAATTGCTGTCTGTTAGATATTTTATACTTATATTACTAAAATAATAGAATGATAATTGGAACTATAGTCAGATCTGCTTATTTTCTATCCAGATTTCATCAGCAGTGCATAATGAACAAAAAAGACAGTCTATAGAATAAAGAATGATTAAACCAATTTACTGATATATACACCGTGATTAATGCATTTGCCTTACTTATAATTAGCATTTAAAATAAAAGTATTGGCTCTACTTGTTTAATTATGTAAACTAAAACAGAACTTAATATTTGTACAAAAATGCATTTATTGCAACCTGAGTGGAGTTTATATGGTAAAAAACGTGATAACTGCAGACCTGGCAACACTTTAATGTGGCGTGACGCTTCTCTATATCATACACGCGCAATACGATGCTAAGCCAGTAGATGTCGCTGTAGCAGCAGGTTTTATCTCCCAGTGAGTGCTGAATCCCAAATACTCGCCTATGACTTATAGTGCAGAAAGCAGGCATATAATCAACCATTCCCCCCCCCCCCCCCCCCCCCCACACAAAATTTTTTTGCACATTTTGTCAAATAATAGTAAAATAATAGCAATGATGCGTGTGTGCTGGTGGATGTGTGGTGCTAAACTCCGCCTTGTGAGTGCACTCCCCCCTGTTAGTGATCCGCCCTGGCCGCTGCTCGAGGCGTGCGTTCAGTGCGGGATAGTAAACCTTCAGCGCCGGATCCTGACACACTCTGGATCGTGACGCATCATCATTCATTTTATTTCACAACCTTGGGTCAACTTCGGAACAGAAGCAATCCGTGTGCATGTTTTCTTCCCCTCTCTCTCTCTCTCTCTCTCTCTCTCTCTCTCTCTCTCTCTCTCACACACACACACACACACACACACACACACACACAGACGTTGCTTTGTGCGAGTGGAATCTACGAGCGCTTTGCTTGATGAGATACAAAAGGCACAAGTTTGCGCTTGTCAGCTGGATTTAAACAGCTATTCAACACAATGGCTGAATGAGTCAGACTCTAGACATGGACCGAGCAACTCAGTGGTGACTTTAATCGCAAGAAACATTACTGGGGATTTGTTGGAAACACTTTCAAATCAACAAGGTAATCATGTTTTCCCCCTTTTTCTTCTTTATTAAATCAGGTAAAGCAGACAGTCATGTGGTTTCACTGTGACACCTGTCCTTATTACTTCATAGAAAATCATCTGGTTATCCTGATCCATTAGGGACAGAGAAATGTGTGGCATCGATGGATCTGGGTTTTAAATTCCCATACCGTGTATTTACAGACGACAGCATGTCCTATCATACTATTGATAATAATAATAATAATAATAATAATAATAACATAACGCACATGTTATGTTATTATGCTACCGGCTATAATATGTCCTAGATTGTGCATTTTCACCTGTGATGTGTAACATTGAGCCTCTGTCACGCTCATAGATGGACTCGATCGGGAACACCATCCAGAACAACACTGCTGAAATGGAGCGCATGGCTGAAGTGCTCATTACTGGAGAACAGTTGAGGTAGGCGTGCTCCTACATGGCCATGTCCCAAACCACACACCATTATACTGAAGAGTGCGCGAGCTCATCCCCCGAACCGCGTGCTACATAACCAGCAAGCAATAATACGCGGGCATGTTATGACGTAATAGTTCGCATGATAGATCGATTGGAACACGGCCGAGATATCTAAACAAAGGAGTCGCATTCATGTCCAATGCCAAACGCCCTACATTACACTTGACAATGACCTGGACTTGACATTCACCTTTGACACCCTAACAGATGGGCATGCATTTTTGAAGTCCAAGATTGTGTGTGTATATGTATGTATGTATGTGTGTGTGTGTGTGTGTGTGTGTGTGTGTGTGTGTGTGTGTGTGTGTGTGTGTGTGTGTTTAACTGTGCAGGGTTCGGTTTTCATTGACAGCATTTCTTGCTTTTAATTTCCAAAAAGATGATCTGCTAATTCGTTTAGTTCTGCTCCATTCCAAAAGTGGACATCATGAAAATTCAATTTCCACCTCAACACTATCTTCACTTTTTCATCAGTTCCAGATGTGTCCAGATAGTGCAGTAATGTGTGGTTTGGGATGCGGCCAAGGTGCTGCAGCAGTGCTGCTATCAAAACAAAGGCGAAAGAGTGCTCGTGGACATGCTATGTATTTGAACATGGACTACATTTGGCAGCCATGCAGGCTATATTTGACATTTGACAGCTATTGAGGTTAGAATTTCTGGGCACGTGTGTTGACTGGTGCATTGGGAACGCAGCCTTGACCCGTAAAAAACATGAAACTCTAAAGATATCTCAAACCTGTTAATAGCGTTTGGGTAGTGTGCAGCACGTAGGAGGGAGGCGTTACCTGCATGCTGGATTCATTTGCATTTACATTGATTTAATTGGTCTTTAAACCAAAGTGACATACAAGATCGCTAGAATACAGTCGAAGTTTAGACTTTTTGTGAGAGAGTGATCAGCATGCCATCAAGGCCATTTTCACCCAGCCTGGCAAATCAAAAGATACTATTTCTGACAAATGATCTCTTACTAGTCCACCAGCAATGGCTACTAAATGTACAATATTGTCCATCTCTTATTATATTTAATGTTTTGCACACAACCATAACAGTTGTCTTTTATTGTATATGTCTAGAAAAGTCCTATTAGAACTAAGGCCAAAATCCAGACATCTCATAAATGTCTGGTTAGGGCATCTTCTAAACGATAGGAATAACTGAGAAGGCTGAAAGTGCACACACACACACACACACACACACACACACACACACACACACACACACACACACACACACACACACACTAGTGTTGCTAGTCCTGGAGCAGCCAAGCAAACTAAAAATGCTATAACTTTACAAGTAAAATGGAATTATGTGTACAGCAAAACAGCAAAAATCAGCAAGAAAGAAAGAAAGAAAGAAAGAAAGAAAGAAAGAAAGAAAGAAAGAAAGAGTGAAACCCTCTAAAAATACACACAGATAAATGGTGATAACAGTTTCACTATATACTGCACTACTTAGGGTGTCTTGTTACTTTGCACTCATCTCTGAAAGCAGAATACCTTTAATATGCTTATTTATTTTAAGAGAATACGAAATAAGAAACGGGGGAGTGGTGGCTCCAGCGGTTAAGGCGCTGGGTTGCCGATCGGAAGGTCTGGGGTTCAAGCCCCGGTATCGCCAAGCTGCCACTCTTGGGCCCTTGAGCAAGGCCCTTAACCCTCTATGCTCCGGGGGTCCCTTACGAGGGAAATATCAAGGCCCTTGATGTGGGGCCGCCTTCCTGTGGGCTCACCACCTGCAGGAGGGACCGTAAGGGACGGTGCTGTGAGGATTGGGCAGCAGTCGAAGGCGGGGGCCTGCTTAGACTGCTGCCCCCGCGACCCGAATTACAGATAAGCGGGAGAAAATGAATGAATGAATGAATTAATGAAATAAAAAACGGAATGTTTATTGATCATAAAATCAGTCTAGTCATTTTACATGTCTGTATGTAACTTTAGGCTGTATTTGGAGCAAAAGCTGCATCATTAATTTATCCTGATTATATCACATATAGAATACAATTTCATTCATTCAGTTTTTACACTTGTAAGCAAATTTCCTTATTGGAAGTTCTCCTTTTAATATTAATGTAATATTTAGTCCTTTCAAGGCTTTTTGTATCTTATTTTAGAGCTTTTTTTCAGAAGTTTTCTGTGATCACTTATTTTCCTTAATTATTTAAAGGCAAATAAACAGCACAATGGTGCAGAAGTTAGTGTTGGTAACTCACAGGTCCAGTGAGTTTTATCATCAAACGATTGATTAAATAGTGCAAGTTAGAGCACTGAATCCCATAATGTTGTAACAAGACACTTGTAGAGAGACCTGTAGTCTATTCCATGCATTTTTAACTATATATATATATATATATATATATATATATATATATATATATATATATATATATATATATATATATATATATATATAATGTTTTAAGTAGGCGTCAAACCCAGAGGCTGAAATAATCATTTTGGCGGTGTTGATATATAAGTATTTGACTTAAATATTTTTACTTATTACCTTGTTAAACACTCTAAATAGTCAAGTCTGAACTTCCGGAAGAGACAAACAGATTTTGGGCTGAAATATTTTTGTGCTTAGCATAAGTCATAATGACATGATTGGGTTTTTATTTTCTTTATATTTGCTGTTCCATTTTCTTAATAATAGTTGGCCTTAATAGTCTTTATTTAGTTTTATCTGACCACAACATATACTGCTAGTTTAATGTTTAGGTCCTGCATTGTGTGAGGGGTTTTTCAGGAAGGGCTTTTTCCATATAGCACTTGCAAACAGCTTGTTGTTATGAAAGTGCCGTTTAACAGTTGATTTTGAAACTCAACAACCACAAGTATCAGCTGTTATTCTAAAACCGAAGCCTCTCCTTTATCAGCCTCCTCACTGTGTGTGTGTGTGTGTGTGTGTGTGTGTGTGTGTGTGTGTGTGTGTGTGTGTGTGTGTGTGTGTGTGTGTGTGTGTGGCCACATTCCTGGCCAATTTCCAACTGATTAAGACACATGAAACTTTTGTTATGGCCATAACTGTGGTTAATGATACATTTAACTGCTCATGTACTGTTTAGTAGTATGTTAATGGAAGAATAATGATTGAATATGCATGAAATATGCATTTATTTTACCCAGGGATGACAACCTTATTTTTATTTAGATTTTTTGTTTTGCTTGTTCAAACAAAGCTAAATGGTTTCTCATTTTCTTTAAGTGGAAAAGTGTGTATGAATTGTGTGTATGGTTCCACATGAGCGCTCAGGGATGTTGAAACAGCCCAGAAAAATACAGATCTTTCTTTCATTTCTTTGTCGAATTACCTAAAACAGAACATGTCTAATTTCTACATTATTTAACATTTATTAGCATTTACTACTATTTTATTGTTGTTTTTATTTACACATCATTTTATTGTCATATTTATCTTATTGATGTGTGTATGTGTATATATATATATATATATATATATATATATATATATATATATATATATATATATATATATATATATATATATATATATATATATATATATAATTACTAAATTTATTGTAGTAACTTATTTGTCCCCTGGTGGTCTAGTGGTTAAGATGCAGCGCTCCCACCGCTGCGACCCGGGTTCGATTCCCGGTCAGGGAACCATCCCCAGCCACTCTTAGTGCCGGTCCCAAGCCCGGATAAATTGGGGAGGGTTGCGTTAGGAAGGGCATCCAGCGTAAAACATGTGCCAAATCAAACGTGCGGAGGATCCGCTGTGGCGACCCCTAACGGGAGAAGCCGAAAAGAAAGTTTATTGTAGTAACTTATTTACGATATATGTAATGTTAGTAACAAATATTGTTTTTATTATACTATAGCTAAAAACCTACATAAGACAATAATATTTTTTAAGATTACATAATTATTATTTTAGCTTCCTTGTTCAGTTTAACAAGATGTGCATTGTGTGGGAGGGCAAGGAACTAATTCTCTCAGACATGAAATTGTAGCACAATGTGTATGAATGTATTGTAAGCATTACTATCAGTGTCAAATATTTGCAAAGGAACACATTATGTAAACTGGGCAAGGACTTGAGAAGTCAGTAGACTTTCTACTTTCTTTTTTAAGTGCAATGAATTACATCTGACTGGGGTAAAGGTAAAGGAACAGACATATACGATCAGGAAGGTTTCAGAAAAATATTCCAAACACAGGACTAAGCCAGTGAAGAGGAGAGATCAGGACATTATCTGTGTAAAGTTTACTTTATACAAAGGTCTTGAACATTTCTTCGTTATTATGCATTAGTTTATTTCCAATACACACACTGAGCTCTGTTTATTTTAGTCACAAAAGCAGCCAACTATGTGCCATCAACAGACCCAGAAGGTCCAATCCAATCTGCTGTGTCTCTTCTAAACTCTTAGTTTCTAATTTTGCTTCTGCATTGTTTATTGTAAACTTAAAGGAGAATTGTGTTTACAGTAGATGTTATGGTATAGAAGACAAAACCAGAAAACAACCCCACTACATCAAATTTTAACTGATCAACACTGATCCAGCGATATTATTAAGTCCAGTTAAGCAAAGCAGTGACATTGAGACTCACAGTATTCTGTACAATGCAATACAAACTACAATATAAAATTGTAGACATTATTGCATTCGAGTGGTAGACTGGTAGACTGTTGTGAAGACTGTTTGCAAACGCTGTTGGCATCTGAGGTATTAATGTAGTAAGATCTATTATGAAACCATCTTTTGTTATTGAATATCATTTGTTTTAAATGCTTTCTTTATTTTGAGAAAGTAAGCCACTGTTTCATATATTAAGATATGAAATTTTATATATTTCACATTTAAGTTTTCCTGACTGAACTTTCAAAATTGGATAAATCATACTGCAGAAGTTAAATGAGCCTTTATGCATCATTAGTGTCACATATTTGGCAAATGGAAGTATAGCGGTTAAGATGTTGGACTTCTGATTTCAAGTTTGTGAGTTTAAATCCCTGCACTGGCATGGTGTATAAATGAGATAATTGTAGATTGATGTGGATAAGGGCATCAGCCAAATATTTGATATTTTTATTAAAAAACATTTTACACTGTATGAGTCATTAAGGCAACAACACAATTTAGTCTTGTTACTTTTTTATTTAGGAGATGCAGTCCATTGTAGTCGTAAAACCTTCAGTATGTTGGAATCTCAGGGCTTTCCCAGATCTTGCACATAAAGTAAGGGTGAGGAAATATGCTAATTACTAGAATCAGTTCTTTAGGAGCAGGCTAAACCATAAATTAAAAAAATAATAATTTCTCTCGAATAATTTCTGTTAAATTAATGTCGTTCTAGTTCTTCATCCTCTCAATATAAGCTATGTTTATTACTAAACATTTACTTAGTAGTTACTCATGCTTAATTCATATTTAAACATTAATATCAGGCCATCATCCTATTTAGTAAATCGGTTTGTGACATTTTGCAGATTGAGGCTCCATGAGGGCAAAGTCATCAAAGACCGAAGACACCATCTCCGTACCTACCCCAACTGCTTTGTTGCTAAGGAGATTATCGATTGGTTGATTGAGCACAAAGAAGCCTCAGACAGAGACATGGCTATCAAGATTATGCAGAAGCTCCTGGACCAGAGCATCATCCATCATGGTAGGTTTCTTTTGAGCTCCCTAAAACTGGGTTGGATTCCTGCTGTCTATTAAAGATGCACTCAAACATTCACTGACATTTTTCTTCAGTCATGCCACAGAAGAATCCAAAGAAAATCTTCAGGCACATGGTTTAACAACTGTTTTTGTTTGTTTACTGCAATAAATCAGATAATCAAATTAGTAAAAAAAAATCCGTTGAAAAAATAAAATGACCTAAATTGTTCTATTTCACATGCAGATCACCTGCGTTCATGGAGCTTAAATAGGAGACATCTGCATTCTCAATGAATTCCTCATTCATTATCCAGATGTTAACCTAGTGTTTATTTATGTCTGTGCAGTTTGTGATGAGCACAAGGAGTTCAAAGATGTGAAGCTGTTTTACCGGTTCAGGAAAGATGACGGAACATTTCCTTTGGACAGCGAGGCTAAGGTTTTCATGAGAGGCCAGAGGATATATGAGAAGTAAATCTTTTTTCCCCCAATACATTTGAAACTACTTACTGCAACAATCTTTATTTTAGATCAGGTTTTCAATTGCCTTTGCCTTGTTTTGTTCTCAATAAGCGAGGTGTATCAAGTACATATTGTTTATGTGAATTTCGGCCTTCTCCGCTAAATTAACAGTATCCATAGAAACACAGGTTTCCAGCAGGTTGAGAGATGGGATCTGTGCCAACATGATTCATTAATTAGTGGCTGCTTTAGCTGCAAGTTGTTGCCTGTTAAGGTTTTTTTTTCCTCCAAAAACACACAGATACATGTCAATTGCAACATCCTGCTTGATAGTTAAATAGCTGGAGTTGTTTTCTTTTGGATTCTGACTTTTAAGCAAAAGCTGGTTTAACTCCAATATATACTTTAAACAGTAATGTAGCAGAATATATTTAGAATAAAGCTATTTAACAAACAGATTTATCAAAAGATCATTTTTATTGTTTGCTAATGTTCAGGATTTGTAAGTATATATACAGAGTACTGTGGTTCAGTGCCTCACGCTCCCCTTAAACTTCTTTAACCTGTGATACATTTCCTGCTTTAAGCTTTTGTTTGGTAGCCACTTGTTTAAGACTTGCACAATTTCAAAACATTTCTATGCAGTATGTGAGTTGAAATGTACAGACCAAGTGTCAGGATTGTGCTGAAACAGAAGCAGAGCCAGAAGGAGCAGCACGTTGCCTCTCTCTCCTGCCGTTCCCCAGCCAATCTCATGCGCTAGGCTCCGCTCAAGTGTAACAGGATCCAAATGAAGTCCAGCAGGAGACATCTGCTGCTCAAAATATTTCAGGCTTTTTTGCATAATCACATTAGTGACTTTGGTTTTTGAGCCTGCCATGTACAGATTTACACTGTATGATTCTTGGCCTGATTTCACTGTTTTGGGCAAAAACGGAAATATTTGGTCATGAGTTAAATTCCTATCTTCTAGAATTCATATTTAGAAATACTCACCAGCAGATTATTTTATTGCTGCTGTGACTAAAACCAGCCTATGATTAGGTTTTGGCAGTGTCAGAACTGTAAAACATCTTTGAAGTCTGATTGCTAATATAACAATTATTTAAAAGTCATTCACAGTTAGACAACTTTTGATTGTAATTGTAATTATTTTTCATTAAGGAAAAGGTCAAAGAACAGCAAATGTTCATGTTTGAGAAGGGGATCTTTTACAAATATTGACTCACACTGATGAATATAACATTACCAGCCGAGATGTCGGACCCTTTTTGTATTAAATAATACGACGAGGAAAACATATATTCCCACCCAGTCTGTTACAGAATTAAGACAAGATTTTATAAAGATTGTCTTACATAGCATTACATTATACAATACTTGTTCCTGTACTTCATATCAGGATCAGGATCAGGATGCTTACCCTTTCGACTGAGGTTTTGTGACCTGATCCATAGCAAACAAGATTACCTCTTAAGCTTGCCTGTCATTTTATCCATTCTGTGCATTACAAAGCATTTGATATCAGATCCGGTCACCACCCAGAGTTTATGAGAAAAAAAAAAAATTTCAGTTGGATTTAGGATTTCTTGTATCACTGGTGGATTTGTGTCTTTAGCTTAATTCAGTGGCAGTCCATGAATTAACATTTTTCTAGATAACTAAATAATTAAATACATTAATATGACTCCGATAGAGAGTTTGATGGCACTGGATGAAAATCGTATTATTTATATATTATTCAGCACTGTAGCTTTAAACAAGTTGAATGGCTATTATGCTATACTTAAGTTATAGACTACTGAATATTTAGACCCATAATAAGCAGTTGAAAGTATGGATGGCATGCATACAGTCAGCCATATAAATTTTTTCAGTTTTTACTATACAAACTAGCAGTTAACACTGAACATTTTTTGTGATTCACTGTATTGCACACATATCTGATGTACAAACATGATCCACTTCATAATTTAAATTTCCTTCTTTTAGCCTTTGCAGTACTATTTGACAACAAAACTGCACTTGTTGTTTAAGGAATTGTATAAGATTACATTTTAAAGCATGGCATTGCAGTCACGGAGTATGATTATCTAGACAAATTTCGCATAACCACTAGATGCAAGGAGATTGTAGGGAGACTATAAATAGGACATTGAGGTGCCCCATGATTGCACAATGTATAGAAAGGCAAGGAATCGTATATCTATCAAAGAGCAGGAAAAAAGTTTTTAAACCTTGGCCAATCTAAAAAAAATAATAAAGTATTAAGTATTTCCCCAAATGGTGGGGATTAGTTGCAAGGTTCATTTGATCTTATAATCCCATTAATAGGGATGTTAATAGAATAACAGGTACTTAATGTGCTAAAAGTTATTATTATGCTCTGAATGTTTAAAGTTGAATGCTTCAGGTGCTCTGGTAAATGACTTGTATATTGCTGGTGTGTAAAGTAGGGTAGTGTAGTGTCTCTGTGGCTCACGGTCAGCCATTACACTATGATCGCTCAGTTACAGCTATAAGTGTAACACTGTGACACGCAGGTCAATATTAGTAGCCTTTCGAGTTGGCTTATATGGGGATAGATTTATTTGTTTTACTATGTTTATATAGCCATTAAATCTGACCGCTATTAATTTTGGCAGCCAAGTTATGTAATTACAAGAGTGAGATTCCTGATTAGTCATGATACAGAAAATGCTGTTATTGAATTCTTTTCACTTACAATACATGGCTTCTTTGTAACTGCATTAGAAAGTGCAGGATGTTGTGTAACTGAATCTTGCACTGTATGTGAATAACCTACATCAATTTAGCTGCAGATGTATAATAATGACAAAATTGTTATAAGAATAACATCACCAGAATGTTTAATTTTGTTTTCCAAAAATATAATCATCAAGTGAATAAAATCACATAAAATCTACACCATTCCAGTTTTTAGAAATCAAATTCAGACTGCAGTTCCAGCGTAGTTAATCATATGCCATGCTTATTTTATCATTTTAGTTTATATAACTTGTTGACATACATCTGCTTTATTTATGTGTGGTTGATGTCGCTGTCATATGTAATCCCACTGTGCATGAATTTTATTTTTGGGGGATTTTTTTGGTGCATGAAAACATTAATTTCTCATTTTCTACTAGTATTTTATTGAAACAGCACTAAATCACTTATAAGGACATTTAGGAACTTCATCATAAGTACATATGCACTTATATAAAACATGTTTAATCTGTCAGCAGGTTTACATACTGTACCTTTCAGTACAGTCATAGTTACTGGATAATTTATAGTAGCTAGTAAATCATAAAAAATAATATGCCATGGGTTTAAGAGGTTACTAATTTCCTTACAGGCACAAGAGTATTAGCAAAGACTGTTTTGTTTTCTGAACAGTTTTTCCTAGAAAATGACCTCACTTCCACTTTTCAGAAGCTACAAACAATTCTTCTTTTTTTCTTAGCTGTAATTACAAACAGAGGACTACAGTTGTGCCCCCTGAGACGAGCTTATCTAAAAAATTAGTGTTCTGTCTTTATTTTTAGCCTTGCACTAAGCAGTCATGAAGTAGTTTTTAAACACTACTCATAGATTTTCCTATAGTCCGACAAATTAAAGGTTTTCAGCATAACGGGCTCGTTAATCACACTTAATAAACTACAATTACAATATTACTATCATGATTTCTTTTATTGCATTATACACTATCTTAAAATAGTGTACAATTGTCAGAGCTTTATAACCAAGCGATTTATTGTTTTGTCTTCAGATTGATGAATACAGAGAACAACCTGCTTAAGACCCGTGAGGAGGAGGGTGTTCCTCATGAGCGGACACTGGTGGCCTCCGAGTTTATTGACTGGCTCTTACAGGAGGGGGAAATAGCTACCAGAGACGAGGCAGAGCAACTTGGCCGGAGACTCCTGGCCCATGGAATTATTCAGCATGGTGAGTGATGGCAGCAATTAAGTCAGCGTTGGCTCATCCATACTGTAGCTGAATTGAGGGTATTTCAGCCATTCAATGTAGTCCTTATTCACAACTCCATATATTGGAGATATAATCCAATGTTCTATTAATTTGGCAGCTTTTACTGCTTTATATACGTGCTATTGAGTTACATGTAGCAGTCCACTTAAATGTTAGAAAATGGCACCGGCAACAAGTAATAAGAGGGGTCTAGTGGGGCAGGATTTCTTCTGCCCCATGCTCAGGGGTGCAGCGGTGGACAGAAAGTTAATGACAGGGTTGGCAGATAAAGCTAAATACTCTTTGGGGGAGCTACTCCAAATATAGAGCAGCCATTAGCAAGTTATTTAAAGAAGCATTTCTAGTTTTAGAAATATTGCAAAAAGTGGAAAGTGGAAGAGAATACAGTGAATAATGTCAGAAGAAACCAAAAATATTTGTGAAATACTTGCCCTGTCAGTCAAAGTAAGAAATGAATGAAAAAATATCTTACTTTTCTATGAAATCTTTTTTTTTTATTTGGCTATTTGCATTATCTTGAACACAGGTGAATAAAAGTACTTTAAAGAACATCCAAAAGAAGCTGCTAGATTAAATACTGGAAGAGTTTATCTTGTGGGGTAATGATATCACCTTTTCTGTGATTATCTCATATATGAGGAACGAACCTATAGTAAAGAGAAACAGAAACAGATTTTTTGTTCCTGTTGATCACTATGTTTTCGGCTTGTAACTAAGAGCCAGATCGAAAGTATGTCGAGTGATATCCTCTTAACCTAATTTATTGTGAGGCTATGCACATTTTAATTAGAAATGAAATGTGAAAATATTTATAAAAAAGAAAAAAAAAAAAAGAAAAAATACCAAAGACAGTCATAGTGATAAACTATACTGATGGACTACATATTTTCCATAGTTAATATTGGCATAATTTAGGGAAGCTGAGTAAGGCACATGTCATATTGTGATTCTGCTCAACAAAGCTTACTAACCTCATTTTCCTGTTCTGGTCACTTGTGACTTTGAAAACAATACATACTATACATACTATATTCAAATGTATAGTTTAAAAGACTGGGATTTCATTAAAAAAAGAGCTTTTAACTGAAGCTGACAATGTACACTTTACTCTCAAAGTCTCAAAGATGGTGTGCAACTCCATTTACAATGTATTAAACAAATTACAAATGTTTTTCTTTCTGTTTTGCCATGAGCCTCTGGGTCATAATTTGGTCATTGGGGTCGCTGATTTAAAGAAAGCTTGAAAAAGTAGTACAGAAAAATAGGAAGAGTATTTTAAGAATATTGCAGAGCTGTAAAAAACCTGACAGACCTGATAGAGAATATATGAAACATGTTAGAGGTAGTTGTCATTAGCAAATATTTATAGCTCTAACAAAAAATGCAAACTTCTGAACCTTCTTAATGTTTTGAACCTTCTGAACATTCTTAATGTTAATTTCAGCTTTTCTACACAAATTGAATGTTTGTATTTGTTACTTTTGAGTTCTAACTTTTTTGTACAGTATAGAAACCTTTATACTTTATATCATATTTCATTAGCATGTTTTATTTACACTGTGTATGTTTATACTCTACATGTTTTTGAAATGATTATTACCAGATCTTAGTATGAGAGACTCAGAGATGATCTTTAACAGATGGACATACCACTGAAGCTCTTCCTGGCAAAACACTGCGAACAAGCTCATTGTTTTGCATTTATGAAAATGTTCAGTAAAAAAGTGGAGTGCTACTATTCTTTTTTCTCTTCAGTGTGTGTGTGTATATGGTGCTGTCTATGTTTTATTTGACTTGAGACTATTAGCAATCAAATAGTATGTTCGAAAGTGTGCTTTGGTTTTAGTTGAGCTGTCTACAGAACATTTTATCTGTCTTCACCTGTTCATCAACCTCTCTCCTTGCTCTAGAAATGAAATCAGGATGAACAGGACTCTAGTCTAATCTGATACAGAACTTTTACACATGCAATTATTTATAAATATTTGACTATTGCAGATAAACTCTCTTACCTTGTGCCTTTTACAAGTTCATTATCAGATTTAGTTAATATGCTTTATAGCATGTTATATATATATATATATAGTATATACTACCACTCAAAAGTTTGGGATTAATCAGAAATTCAATAAATTAACACGAATAGGAAATATAGAAAAAGGACAGGACATGCTGGCATTGTCAAAGTTAGAAATAATGATTTTGATGGAAATTTTGAATGTTATCTTCAAACTTTGCCTTCATCAAAAAAAATTATCATTATCCTGTTGTAGGATGATGACCCAGGGTATGGCATGGCGTTGCATAATCTTGTGATAGCTTTCCTTCCTCAAGTTCCCTTCCAATTTGTACAAGTGTCCTATTTTATCTTCAAAGCACCCCCAGACCATCACGCTGCCTCCACTATGCTTGACTTGAAGGTATTAAGCACTGTTCTAGCATCATATCATTTGTTCTGCATCTCACAAATTAAATGAATACCTAATAACTAAAAACAATACATTTTTAATTTATATTTCTTAATCATTTTAATTTTCCTTGCATATGGGAGAAATTTAGAGACAAGAACAACACACACAATACTATTAATAAGAAATAGGAGGATGGGAAAGCGTGGGTCTTCCAGGGTGTCGTGTAATATCAGAGTTCAAAACACTTGTCAAGAGTCAATCATTTTAGATTTATGTGGTGATTGATTTTTTTTTTTTACTTTGTACACAAAACAAGATGGCAGTTATATAAGAAGTAAAAAAAAAATTTAATCTTTGCTTAGTTAAATATTTGAGCACTGGAATAGCTTTAATTAGAACAGGCAAAATCTTCATATTTTCAGGCTTTTAAACACAGACGAGTTTAAAGCCAATCCTCCTATAAGAAGCAGTAAATAGGGCTAATTACAGGCAGTTCAGTTTTGGATTAGTGAGAACAGAGCCTGTGTTATGACGTGAAACTAATTTTTCCATGACATATTGGTGTTCTCTGAGTCATAGCCTGTTACGTGTTTATGGTACATATGTTTACTGTACATGGATGTCTATAGTTCCATAAGTGTAGGAAATTATGTATGCCTCGGTTGTCAGCTTTTCCAGTGGACGCGGCAGTAAGGTGATTTCACTCTGATGTCCTCTTTCCTGGCTGCTGTGAGCAATTCATTCATTTATTCATCTTTAGTAACTGCCATATCCGGCTTAGTGTAGTGTTGGATCCCTGAAAAGACCCTTTATTCCAATCCTTAGTCAAAAGAAAATTAAGTTCCTAATAGAGTTTATAAATCTTTATCCTACCCAAATCATGAGTAGAACATTCATTCGGGACTCCTGAGAATGTTTAATAAATGTATTTGAATTGTGTTTGGCATTTATATTACTGTATATGTTTTAAAAATATTTGCCTAACTGATAATTACCTGAGAATTGATAAGAAGAAGGCATTTTATTTTATTTAGGCTTAACTAGAATATCAGTTTAAACAATTTTATAAGTTATACAAATATAAGGGAACCAACCCCAGTCATTAGGGCTGCACAAGCCAGTGCACTCTTAGTGCCAGTCCCAAGCCCAGATAAATGGGGAGGGTTGCGTTAGGAAGTGCATCCAGCGTAAAAACATGCCAAATCAAACATGCGGATCATGAATACGGATGATCCGCTGTGGCGACCCCTAACGGGAGAAGCCGAAAAAAAGTGATACAAATATAATAAAGTAATAGTTTTGGTCATACAGTATATGTAGTTTATATTTTTACTTTAATAGCTTCCCTTCTGTTTGTCATACAAAGAGATTAGTTACATGTTTATGTTCAGGAACTCAAGTCCCAGCTATGATTTTTGTCATGAGCCTATCAATCCATCAGTAGGAAATTCTTAAGTGGTTAAATTTAGAATTTGCATTGACCGAGCCTTGCTACCACCAGATGCACTGATTACATTTTGGCATTGATCCAAAGATAGCAAAGTATACTTTGAGGGTATTTGAGGCAAACAGATTAAAAACAAGGAAGTCTAGACTTATTGGAAGCAGAGGGATCGCCGTTGATGCTGGTGGTGGATAAATCTGCTTTGTTGATGCAAGATACGACTCAGAGATTGAGATTTTCACCTGCAGGGCATTTCGTAACTAAATTTATTTGTGATTTGGTCTTAAAGAGATCAGAGATTCTAGTCATTTAACTTGCTAGTGCTTTTAGTGTTCAATGATTTTATGGGTTAAATCTACTGGAGATTTTTTCACCCAGGTAGGTGCTGCTCTTAACCGTAAGATTTTTCCAGATTTCTTACTTCCTTCAGGCTGTAGCTTCAACACTATTGTTTGTGGCTTCATTCCAAAAGCTGTTCATATGGTTGCGCAACATGTTCAAATGCAGACAACACAGCAATGTAACTGAGAATCTGTTGGCTGTAAATGTAGTTGCACCAGCCGCAGCCCTGTTGTGCTGCTGTGCAGTTGTTGAGCCATTAATGAGCATGACAGTGAGAGGCCACAGCAAGTCATGTGAAACCACTTCATACAGTTTAAGGCAGAGTGCATTTTTCTGCTTTTTCAGCATGTGTTTGCATCTGTGGTTTTGCTGTTTTGTGTTTAGCGGTATTGTTAATGTCGCCCGAGGGACACGAGGCCCGTTTGGAGCCTGGTAACAGAACTGTGTGATTTCCGCAGTGATTCGACTGTGTGTTTTAATGTGTGAGGAGTGTGGGGTAGAGGACAATTGGTCTGAGTGTGAAGTAAAGCACGCTTTTTCCTAATGAAATTGTGAGAAAGGACACACTAACTTGGCCGCATTTTTCTAATGCCTGCAGCCCTCATTGTACACATGCTCACACAGCACTTCCTCCCAATGCTGCCCTGATCTTCTTCCATCTAACACTATCATTTTATTTTTAAAATGCCCACATTCAGATTTGTAAAAGAGATATGGGCAAAGGAATGGAATGGTTTGCACCGACATAAATATGAAGAACAGAAACTTTGTATAATAGAAAAAAAAGCAATTTGAAGGTAAATGTGAACAATTTGCTTAATTGGTATTTGTCTAATTCTACATTTTACTGACCTTATGCTCATTCTGTTCTCATCCTAGTCACAAACAAACACCACTTTGCGGATGGCGACCTTCTCTTTCAATTCCGGATGAATTTCCGGCGGCGGCGGCGACTGATGGAGCTGCTAAATGAGAGAACTCCATTGATATCAGAGAGCCACGACAGCCCGTTCTGTCTGCGCAAACAGAACGCGGAGAGCAGCAACAACAGCTTCCTTTCTGGTTAGTGTGTTGGAGTGGTTTGATGGGAGAACGATCTTTACCTTTACTGTTCACATCAATGACAAAATTTTTATTTTTTTATTTAATTTAATTTTTTAACGGATGTTGAATGTTAGTCTTTCTGTCTAAGGGAACCTTACAGAGCCTGATAAACTTGTTTTACTGTGCCACTTTTGCCTGCTCTCTTTTTTTTCAGTCCAGGTACATTGAATGATGGGTTTAAAGCTATTTCTAGTTATAATGATTGATTTTCAGTTTCATTTTTTATTGAATAAATTTCCCAACACTTCATGTCTTATGCACGTAACATTGACTTACTTTACACTTTATGTAGAACAGGTAGGACAGATTTATAGACTTTGAGGCATACAAAGGTCAAACTGCCCTCTGAACGTGGAGAGAGCAATAATGGACAAGTGTAATTAAAGCCTTCCTTCTAAGTGAATGTTGTACAAGGGCTGTTGCTACAAGATTTTATTTTTGATAACAGGAAATGAGATCAGTGTATGGTGAGGGGGAGCGTCAGCTCTTCCTCTTTTCAGCTTCTGGATTATGACCTTTGTTCCATTGTGTGTGTGTGTGTGTGTGTGTGTGTGTGTGTGTGTGTGTGTGTGTGTGTGTGTGTATGCTAATTCAATTGTTGCTTGACTTACTAAGCCTGGAGAAACGCTACCATAGATACTAAAACTCCTTTTTGCATTATCTTTACATGATATGTTAAAAAAGATAATGACTTACATACATATGATGTGTATGTATCTGCACATAACATGTGCAACATTCACACATTCACTACTAGAAGGAGAAGTGAAAAAGATGTTTCACTTATATATATATATATATATATATTGTGTTTATGAACATTTAAACAGTTTACATTTTTAAATATGTAATATGCCTGCTTGGTTAAATTATATAAAATAATAATAAATATATAATAAATATAATAATAATAAAAATCAAATAGTATAAATCAAATTAATGCAATGCAATTTTTATTATATTAAATTGAGTAATCAATTGAATTGGCTCAAATGAAATTGTTCGAATGCAATTAACTAAATAAATAAAAAATAATAAACAGTTTACATTTGTTAGACCTAGTCAGGGTATATGTTGTTAAGTGTGTGTGTGTGTGTGTGTGTGTGTGTGTTTTACAATTAATATTTCATTTTCTAAAGATTTGTTCTATTTAACTGTTAACTGTTTTAATTATTTCAGCATACTTAAAATGTCTAAATTCCTTCAATCCTTCATTCATAAACTCCCTCGATATGAGGAATTGTCAGGAGGAATTGTCTCTCCTTTTAAGAGAAATACTTTAAGCTGGACATAAAACTCTAAAGAATCCATGATGCCAGCATTAGCCGCTAGCTACGTCCTGCATTTCCATGCATGCACAAAACAAATCTTATTTTTGGTACGGAGTGAGTAGCCAAAGTAACACTGTGCTAACTCTGGTTTCTTTTTTATACCCCTGCTGTGTATGTTTTTAATAATAATAATAATAATAATAAATGCTCTATTGCAGTCCGCCAAGTAATATGTTCCTGAGGAACTTAGATTTTAACTTAGATGTTCCGCACATACTGTATAAAGGATTGCGAAAGCCCTGCATTGAAAAATCTTGGTACGAAAACATGTACCATTATGAACTATATATATATATATATATATATATATATATATATATATATATATATATATATATATATATATATATACACAGTGGAACTTCGCATAACGAGCATAATTTTTTCCAGAATCTTACTCGTAATGCGAAACACTTTTCGAGCCATTTTTTTACAATTTATTTTGCTTGTTATGCAAATTACTCGTTAAGCGAGGTGCTCGTTAAGCAAGGTTCCACTGTGTGTATGTAGATAGATAGATAGATAGATAGATAGATAGATAGATAGATAGATAGATAGATAGATAGATAGATAGATAGATAGATAGATAGATAGATGTACATTTTATATAGTGTAATTTTTTTGTGCTTTTACTGTTCTAGGTGAAAGTATGTATCTGAAACTCTTTCTTGTTGTTTTAATCTGTCTTTCTTGCTTTCTTGTGTTCTCTCCTGAACTCCAGTGAGCCCCACTAAAGAGATTAAGGTGGTGTCTGCAGTGAGGCGCAGCAGTATGAGCAGTAGCTGTAGCAGCAGTGGTTATTACAGCAGCAGTCCCACTCTCAGTAGCAGTCCTCCAGTGCTCTGTAACCCCAAATCTGGTAGGAATCTTACTATTCTCACACTCAGTGAACAAACAATGAATCATATTGCTTCATAACTAGGTAAAAGTTTTGCATCATTAGTTTTTGCTGATGCATTCTGCTGCCTTTTTTGGTTACGCTAGATTTGATGGGAGGGATTGGAAGGATATATCAAGTTTCAAAGAACTTGGCTTCACACTAAGCTAGTGGTATCAAGCTAGCCTGTAAACCTTTGGCTTGTAAAAAGACATGGCTTGTATAACACATTATATAATACAGAAGACACAGGCTGGGTAATAGAAAATACACACAGGAAGAGATAAAACTAACCAGCAAGATCTCTATCATCAACGCCAAAAGTAGCACAAGTAAGATCACAGCAAATAAACCTGAAAATTAGCAGCAGAGTCACTCTGTTGCTTCTGGATTCTGTGCTGTGATTGGGCAGAATAAGTACAGTATATCAGCTATCAGGGTGATAATAAACAGTGTAAACTGATTGCTGAGAAATAAGAGTCATAGTGCAGTGTTAGTTCCAGATAGCTTGCACAGCCAGAGTTACATATATGATCTAAAATGGGGAGGCAGGAATGCACCCCAGATTTGTTAGAGGACACCATGTACATGCAATCATACACCTTATTCACAACTAAAGGCAATGTAGTGTATTAAATACATGCACTGGCATGTTTCTGTGAGGAAACTGGAAAACCCAGAGGAAACCTAAACAGACAAGGTTAAGCAGGTGAAACTCCTCACAGACAGAAAATCAATTTCAGAATTGAGATAGACACAGTACCCAATTAATTGTATTACTAATGTCAAACATCTGTGTCTAATTGCAATCCTACAGCTTAAATGCATTCAGCATGGACTGTTTCTCTTAAACAGGGTTATCCAGAGTTACCTGGGTGGGTCAGTAGGGTGTTAGTGTATTTGCTTTCAGGCTATAAAAGTCATATTAGCACATCCACTTCTGTTCTACTTCATGGTAATTGAGTAATGAAAATGTTGACAGAAATCCCAAGTGAAATCGGCCTCTTTTCCCCATAAACTACGTCCTTTCCTGTCTGATAGTCGGCCAAACTTTGGAGTCTGGGCCTCTTGTTAAACAGTGTTGCTGATTTTGCTCTGAATCGGGGCACAGTTTACTGTGGCATTTGCGTAGGTTAGAAAATATGTGCTGGAGCTGGAAAGATTTTGCATGAAATGCAATATTTCTTTCTTAAGTCAAAGTCAAATGGAGGAAATCTTAGGTAATGTATGACTGTCAGCTCTCTTAATAAGTGCACATTGGTTTTTTTCTGTCCATTGCACTTTCTTTATTACTATCCTAATGTGTGCATTAGAGGTCCTTCTACAGAGACAGTGCATTAAATCTCTCTCTCTCTCTCTCTCTCTCTCTCTCTCTCTCTCTCTCTCTCTCTCTCTCTCTCTCTCTGTGTTTGTATGTGTGTGTGTGTGTGTGTGTGTGTGTGTGTGTGTGTGTGTGTGTGTGTGTGTGTGTGTGTGTGTGTGTGTGTGTGTGTGTGTGTGTGTGTGTCTGGCAAGCACATTCAGTCCCTGAGCACAGCCAGCCAGCAAAGACTCAGGACTGAACAGCTTCCACACACACACACACACACACACACACACACACACACACACACACACACACACACACACACACACACACAGTATATATATATATATATATATATATATATATAACACATACATCAAATTCAACCATGAGCCTCCATGGCTCTCCAGGCGGACTTAAAGTATGAGAGTTTACATTAAATATGTTGTCTTTTCACTACATATTGTTTCCTGCTGTCATGTTAGATCACTGGGAAAAATTCACACAAGTTAAAACCGTCTTTCTGTCCTTTACTTATGTGCAGTTGTTTGCTGATTGCTTAGACACTGAACTGTACAGCTTGTAAAGCTTTTCATGAAATTGTGTCTGAGTGTGTTTGCGTAAAAGTGAGTGAGAAAATGAGACAGAGCATGTAAGTGAATATGTGCCTTGGTTTGGCAGTCATGCTTCTTTTTTCCAATTGGCTGTTGTCTTTTCTGTTCCTCCAATCCCAATGTGCCTCAGTTCTCCACCCATTATTAATATGAACTAAATAAACACTTCAAATCTGAAAGTGTGCTTCAGTGCTGGGAGAGCAAACTTACTTACTTATACCACATAAGTAATTTTAGAACAGCTATACACTTAAAGAACCCAGACACAAGTCCACTATTATGAGGAAAGTAAGAGAATAAATTAATGGATTTACTTTTAAACAAACTGCATCTACCATACACAGCACTGTGCAATCTGGCAACACATGTCACTATTCTACACAAGTCAGAGTGAAACAGTAGTAAAAATGGTAACTGTACCATCAAATTATTTTTTTTTTATAGCAACATGGTATTAAAAAGGATCCTCCTTAGATAACATGCAGTAAACCCAAAAGGCACACTCTTGATAAAAAATGTAATTTTTAGATGCATCTTGTGTGTCCCAGTGTGTAGGTCCCTACATTTCAGTGATTGTTTTGTTTTCCTTTTTTATAAAAAAATAAATAAAATAAAAGATAGAATATGTACATAAGCACACATGGAACAAATTATATTTGTTACATTTGTGTAACATTATTATTACATTTATTTTACATTGTGGTTTGGTCATTATTTTATAGAAATCAATCATTTTCCCCCAAACTTAAAATGAATACATGAGTACTAGCTTACTTAAGAGTGATATTTTTAATCTTACTTTTATTTAGTAAATAAATAAATAACAAAGTATTGGATTGTCCATTTAAATATTAAAAGTTAAACAACTTTCACCTACTACTTTTGAACATACTTTATTTCTCTATAATCCTATTGTCAGGCTGATGACGCGGAAGCAGATATAGTCCAATCATTGTCTTTAATCAAACCGTACAAAACATATTTCTCTATAATCCTATTGTCAGGCTGATGACGCGGAAGCAGATATAGTCCAATCATTGTCTTTAATCAAACCGTACAAAACAAAACACTCAAGCCGAGGAGAATAACAATCAAAGATATCCGCTCGAGAAGAGTAATCCACCATGAGCGCAAATGTCCAAAGCAAAATCAAACTGTAAGTAAAGTCACCGGCACTGAGAAATCCAAAACGGAAACGGAGTTCGGAGAAAGAGCCAGCGGTGAATGCCGGCGTTCGAGCAGCCACGGGATTCACCAGCATGACAATATAAGGACCGACAGCCTGTGATTCAAGAACGTGAGTTTAAGTAGTCTGATCTTTAATGAGCCACAGCTGTCGGTAATCTTGGAAAGCAGCGTGACTGCTATCGAGGGGGGCGTGGCAGGGTGAATCCCTGACAGCTACCGGGGGGGGGGGGGGGGGGGGGGGCATGGCAGGGGGATCCCTGACAGCTACCGAGGGGGGCGTGGCAGGGGGATCCCTGACACCTATACTCAAGATTGTTGATTTGAACTCTAAACAAATCTAAAATTTGAAAGTATTGACAGAAAGAATGAGATCCAGGAATGAGGGTATCATGCTGTAATCACTCATAGCATTTAGAATCATTTGCACAGAAATGAGCTCTTGAGGGGGGAACTGTAATGTGTTTATATGTAAAAAACCTAAAGGGACAACATGCATTGTTAGAGATGGACAATACAAAATCTAATCTTTCTGTAGTGACTTTAAGCAAATTAAAGAATTTATACATATAATATATATTTTTTGGGTGAAGATTATGAAGCTGTACCTCAACTTGTGGTCTAATGTATATCTAGATGAGTAGCTGAGTAAAAAATGCTGACTGTCACGCACTCAACATTAGATAGTTATAACCATATCAACATGCACAGACTCACCACACCCAATAACAACCTGCCTATCTCTCTCTCTCTCTCTCTCTCTCTCTCTCTCTCTCTCTCTCTCTCTCTCTCTCTCTCTCTCTCTCTCTCTCTTTGTGTGTGTGTGTGTGTGTGTGTGTGTGTGTGTGTGTGTGTGTGTGTGTGTGTGTGTGTGCTTCATTCAGTGCTCAAGAGACAAGTAAACCCAGAGGAGCTGCAGACTCCAGGAGGTTCCTTTATAAAGAAAACATTCACTGTAAGTCCCACACATTTTAGAAATCTACAAAACCTCCTTTATTTTTTTATTTTTAGCTCACACTCATGTGATTCATACAGAAGAAAAGCTTTTCTATAGCATGACATGGAACCAGGGCAGAATTAAACTGGTCTGAAATAGTGCACTTAACATGGAGTGACTAAGTCTGTTTATGTTCAATAGGTTCTCAGTATATTAAAAAAAGAGCCCAGTTGAAGTATATAATTTTTTTTTATATATATTTATCTACACTATATGGACAAAAGTTTGTAGAGAATCTAATGACAGCATTTGTATCTGTGTCCATTTAGTGCTCAGCATATGCATATCTTCAGTGGGATTTGAACCCAAAGTGGTCTAACCTGATTTTTTCTTAATAAAATCAAATAACATTAAAAACAATTAAACCACTTAATTAAACCTATCCCATATTGCCCTACGGCAGAAAAATAAATCCCTACATTGTCCATATGGTGTGTGAATTCTGTCTCTGACAGTTCCTCAACTTTAGCTACATCATTTCAATTCATATAGTGATTGTTCTCAATTAAACATTTTTGTTGGCCATTTTAATATTTAATTTTGTACCTGGCTGTTATCTTATTTAACAAATATATTTTGTTATAAATTAGAAATTTCTCACGCAATAATCTACCCACCAATCTATCCATCTGTCTATATCAACATGCACTAACTCTCTCTGCAGTCAGTCTTCTGTTTATACTAGTGCATTAAGCTTGCTGCACATATCCTTGTTATTCATTTGATTGTGTATGTGTGTTCAGATTGTAGGTGATGCAGTGGGCTGGGGTTTTGTTGTCAGGGGAAACAAACCATGCCACGTCCAGGCTGTTGATCCTAGTGGACCTGCTGCAGCAGCAGGGATGAAGGTAATTAAACGAATGGAACCGCCCTGAACAGAACATAGATTATTATCAGTGCATGGGCTTTATGGATACTTAATAATGCATCAGTTGTATGCAGAATAAAATACAAACACACTCGCTTCACAACTGCAGGACAAAAGTTAAAAAAAGAAGAAGTATGCATACTTTTATTAGCGACTAAACTGACCTTGCTGTATTTATTTTAACCATGAAAACCCACACACATCCTTTGGCTTCCTCAGCTTGCTGGATGTAGTCAAATTTTCTTAGATAACCCTGTGTGTGTGTGTGTGTGTGTGTGTGTGTGTGTGTGTGTGTGTGTGTGTGTGTGTGTGTGTGTGTGTGTGTGTGTGCATGGGTCTAATGGAATTGTATGCCTCTGCAACAGCACAACTTCCCCTTTAGCCTTTAATTTTGAATGTTTATTACATAAGAGCATGTTTGCAGACTGCAAGAGGACACTCTCTTTGAGCAAAAGGTGTTGCTGTGTTTACACACAGTCGGTAAACTGTAGTCCCGTGTACGTGTTTTTACATTTTTTTGCACATTTCACAGTTATGATTATAATTTATGAGAAAGGCGCTTCAAAATTGTGATACTTCCCAATTAGTGAACCAACTATTTTTATTTATTTATTTATTTATTTATTTATTTATTTATTTATTTATTTATTTATTTTATAAAGGAGACATTTTACTTACTTACCTCATGAATATTATAGGATTTTAATACTATTACATACCCTGGATTTTTTTTATCCTAACCTGTACTTAGCCTACAGTAAATATCAAATGGGTCAGGTTACTCATTAATTTACAAACCAGTTGACGTACAATGTTAGATATGAAACATTTCCAGGAAGCACTCCTTTAAATAAAGCACATTTTTATGAGCATGATAAAGAAGTACTTAATATTATGAATGCTTTAAATCCAATGTCGGATCACTTACATGTGTCTCTAAACATATGTTGTGATTGTGTCTGGTGTACATGATTCTACTGTGAAATCATAATCCACAAATCCAAGCAGTAGTACTGTACCATTAAATAAGAGCCCATCTTCTGTATCTTTTATATATATTTCTCTGTTCATAGTGTGTGTACACTGTAGTGTATGTGTCTTTCTCAGTGAAAGCTGTGAATATACACTGCATTCACCTATCTAAGCAAAATAATACATTATAAAGGCACTTTGTGTAAAGCAGTGAAATAGCCAAAAGCAAGTTATATGATTACATACAGTACAGACCAAAAGTTTGGACACATCTTGTATATATTATATATACAGTACAGACCAAAAGTGTATATATATTATATATACAGTACAGACCAAAAGTTTATATATATATTATATATACAGTACAGACCAAAAGTTTGGACACACCTTCTCATTCAAAGAGTTTTCTTTATTTTTATGACTATGAAAATTGTAGATTCACACTGAAGGCATCAAAACTATGAATTAACACATGCGGAATTATATACATAACAAAAAAGTGAACTGAAAATATGTCATATTGTAGGTTCTTCAAAGTAGGCATCAAGAGAATGCCAAGAGTGTGCAAAGCAGTAATCTAAGCAAAAGGTGGCTACTTTGAAGAACCTACAATATGACATATTTTCAGTTGTTTCACACTTTTTTGTTATGTATATAATTCCATATATAATTCCACATGTGTTAATTCATAGTTTTGATGCCTTCAGTGTGACTCTACAATTTTCATAGTCATGAAAATAAAGAAAACTCTTTGAATGAGAAGGTGTGTCCAAACTATTGGTCTGTACTGTATATGCTTATCAGATCTTGCAATAGCATCTAAAACCTTCTCCTGAGCAGTATCGCAAATATTTTCTTTTCTTACAGGCATTTCAGACTTTCAACACTGTCTGGTCTAAAATTGCCACAATTACGTTTTGAAGTTCTACAACCTGAATAAACAAATAGACCTGTTAAAAGATCTTTAAGATTTTTGACATTATAATATCACATTAAGAAGGACTATACTTCACTGATGATGACTGTGCAATGTGCGAACAAACAAGCAAATAAGTTTCCAAAATGAGAACAAAATTATTTTTTCCAGAATGCAGAGTTGTTTCAGATCAATTTTAATAATATTCATAAATAAATATTTACTCCATAATAATCTACTCTCACTTTTTCCCTCTGTTCCTAAGATAAACTACACAATTTTGATAGGGAAAAATGAGGTATTGAGTGTATGACTACATAAATTCATACGTTTAAAAACATTTAAAGAGGAAAAGAAGCAAGGAGAGCAGCTCATTATTCATCCAACACATTTTCAGGTAGATGAGAGATATTTTAAAAAATACCAACACTTTTTCTTTATTGTGTTTTATTTCGCTTGCGACAAAACCAGTTTTAGTGTGAGATCACCCACTTTTGTTATTTTTCCTGTTTTAAACTGGTATTCATTATACAGTTAACACTACACCACTCGTTAACTATCAAGCTATATGACAAAGTGCACACAAAGATACTGACTTTATTATTTATAAATATGTGTTAAATAGAAGAGAAAGGGTTAACGGATCTGGTATTAAAGGCAGTCTGCCTTGTTCTCCAGCTGAGGTTCTAAACATTAACCCTCTGTGTGTCAGTCGTGGGATTACAACTTGGAGCCGTGCCAAGTAAAGCAACTGAGCATTTTGTTGTAATTACTGTGAGGGTCTGACATTCCTGCTCACACACAAATTCTAACCAGTTTATCACATTCAAGTTTCTGTTCTCAGCATGCTGTTCTTCAGCTTGTATTGTTTAACAGTCTGCTTTACATGTAAGTAGTTTCAATTTTGTCCAAAAGGTTGTATCTGACATTACTTTCTGCAAATTAAATGTTTTAAGAAAAAATGCATTTAAATGTCATTTGTCTTCTAGTTCAAGCTTTTTTTAGACTATTTTTAGACTATTCCCACACAAACGAACATCTACTGGGACGTAACACTGGTCTTCTTTGTATTTTCTCACCTATCTTTTCCCCTTTCTGTTGCTGAGCTACAGCTAACAAATATTTACTTATCAAATGTACAATATATATATAGGCAAAGGTTTGTCTATGCCTGGCCATCACACTCATCTAGGGATCTTTCCCAAACTGTCTCCACAAAGTAAGAAGTACATAATTTAAAATTAATATTACACAAGTTATGCAAAATGCAAAATCTGTAAAGAGCATTATGATGGCAAAGGCAGATTGTATGAATGTGATAGTCAGGTGTTTACATTTCTGTATATATATATATATATATATATATATATATATATATATATATATATATATATATATATATATATATATATATACAGTACAGACCAAAAGTTTGGACACACCTTCTCATTCAAAGAGTTTTCTTTATTTTCATGACTATGAAAATTGTAGAGTCACACTGAAGGCATCAAAACTATGAATTAACACATGTGGAATTATATACATAACAAAAAAGTGAACTGAAAATATGTCATATTGCAGGTTCTTAAAGTAGCCACCTTTTGCTTAGATTACTGCTTTGCACACTCTTGGCATTCTCTTGATGCCTACTTTGAGGAACCTACAATATGACATATTTTCAGTTCACTTTTTTGTTATGTATAAAATTCCACATGTGTTAATTCATAGTTTTGATGCCTTCAGTGTGAATCTACAATTTTCATAGTCATGAAAATAAAGAAAACTCTTTGAATGAGAAGGTGTGTCCAAACTTTTGGTCTGTACTGTATATATAATATATATATAAACTTTTGGTCTGTACTGTATATATAATATATATATAAACTTTTGGTCTGTACTGTATATATAATATATATACACTTTTGGTCTGTACTGTATATATAATATATATACACTTTTGGTCTGTACTGTATATATAATATATATACACTTTTGGTCTGTACTGTATATATAATATATATACACTTTTAGTCTGTACTGTAAATATATATATATATATATATATATATATATATATATATATATATATATATATATATATATATATATATATATATATATATGTTTAAATATATATATGTTTGAATATATATATATATATTTTTGTCACCACACACCAGCACAATTAAACATTCTTAACTGGCCTAGAGAGTTACCTGACCTTAACCCAACTCAGCATTACTTCTCAAACTTCTCAGTTACACCCAAAAACAAGCTGCAAAAGAAGGCCTGGCCAAGTATCTAAATGCAGGAATGGTGTTCATTGGTTCCAGACTGTCATTAAGTGCAATAATACATGTATTTATAAGTATGTTAGATTGTACAATTAGTGTTGGCTGAAAAGATGGTGGGAATAATAAAACAAATCTTGAAAAAAATCCTGAATGGTTAATACAATATTTTTGTTGAACACCTTGAAATAAAGTTGAAAGTCCACACTTTCATCACATCTTAATAGCTTAATTGTGGTGGTGTACAGAGGTGGTGTTCCATTTTTATTCATATTGTTCCTGTTTGTTAACATGAAAAACCTTTTCAAATCATGAAATAGCTCATTTGCTTTTTGTAATGCTGGTTTTTTTTTAACATCATGATTTGTTTTTGTAAAAGCCACATATTACTCAAATTCTTTGCTAATTATTTAGAATAACACACATACATTCAGTCTGAGCTTCTACTGATTAACTTGTTGGCTTGTCACTCTGTTTTCCAGGTGTGTCAGTTTGTGGTGTCGGTTAATGGGCTGAATGTGCTGAACCTGGACTACAGGACCGTCAGTAACCTCATCCTCACAGGACCCCGGACCGTGGTCATGGAGGTCATGGAAGAGGTGAAACATTAAAGACGAGTTCTTTAGCTTTTTCTCTTTAGTTTCCTTTTTTTCTCTGTTAATCACTAACTTCTTGTTTTCCTGTGCATAGTGTCAGTGAAAGTTTTTGGTGGAATCTTTAGAAGAATGTTCTATAGAAAGCCAGAGATCCAGTCACCCACGTCAATGTTTGTTCAGAATTTAGGTTCAGTGACACTTCTTCCTGTTTGTGCATCACATCAATCTCCAAGAGACTCATTATGAGGACGATATGGGAAAAAGGGAATTGTCATGTCATTGTAACAAACTGCAAACTGTGTGTAGCATTCAAATGATGACCAAGAGCTTCAGTCCGGCTTAAGTGAGGTTTATGAGTAGCGGATTGAGGCTAACAATTACACACTGTTGTGTTTCAGTGCAGTCATGCACAGCCTAAAAAGTGTCGATTACACAGATTTTCAGGGCTAAGTGTCAATAGGTCATATATTTAGACACCACATATCTTCTTTCATTGGGATTTTAAAGGGATACGCTTTCCCTTGGCAACATCAGAAATACATCACATTTATTTTTGTTAATTTTTTAAACTTTGATGAAGAAAAATGTTAACATATATAAGAATAGCACCTATACTTGATTCCTAAATGTCTGTGATTTTTGTAGTTAAACAGCGAACCCATTTAAAACATTGTCATGATGTAATCAGTAGTTACACTGCAAAAATGGTCATTTTATCAAGTGAAAATATCTTGACTATATTAAAATGTATTTAGTATTTTCTGTTTTATCAAAGTAAACCACATAAGATTATTATATCTGTTTCTAGGTATCTGTTTTTTATTTGTATTGTTTTATTTGGTTGGTTGGTTAAATTTTTCACTCTATATTTTCTTATTTTATTAGCAGATCATGTGATCAGCACACAGGGCAAAACTTTTTCAAACTTGAAAATTTAAAAATGTGTTTTTTTTACTTTAATAATGATAAATCGGGTTTTGTAATAATTTAATAGAAAATACTGTTTAAATGTGGCTATATTCAACTATATCAAGATATTTCCACTTACTGAGATCTAAGTTTTTGCAGTGTATTTACAATAATAGTGTCTGATCGGTACCTGGGGGCACGTTTGTTTCTCCTTCTTTATAATGTGAAAAATACAGTAGCAAATATGGTAACATGTTTACTGTAGGGTTCCTATATTTATTACATTTATAACATAGTATAGAACACCTGTTAAGCTTAGAATTGGTAGCCCAAATTGTTTTAACAAAATATTTAAAATAACTTTTAAATATCAATTTATTCCCCATCATAGACAAATGTTTATTCAATTCATGACTAAACAGAAATTAGCGAAAATAAAAATAAATACACAATGTTATTCATTGTTGAAATTTCGCTGAACGCTGGTTGCCAGCTCTCTGTTTTCAGCCTCAACCCTATACTGCTTTTTTTTACTTTTCACAATTTTACTAGTCAACATCCACTTACATGGTCCATGTTGCTAGCGTGATTTTACTAATACCAAATAAATGTTGGTTAATTGACCGATTTTAGGTTGTCACTTTACAGGGTTTTTTTTTAAGTATAGTGGATCAATGCTAAAAGCAAACATTAACTTGCTTGTAATGCATTCAATATTGTTCATTAAAAAAAATCTAAAAGAATTACCTCAATGATCATATTGCGCTAACAATATATGATAGCCATATTGTCTTACATTGTCTAAAACAATATAGTAATTTTGTATTTGATGTCACTTGACAAAGAATGCAAGTTTAACCTTCGAAGAAACGCACAATTTTTAAGAAATTATTGTAATGTTCAGGAAATAAAGAGTGAAGTTTAAATTAAATAAAGTACATGAGATTAGATTGCTTACAATTAAAAAAAAAAACAAAAAAAAACACTGAGGATAAATTAGCACTTATTCCACATTTTTAATGATGTTCCTAGATTCATGGATGACACACGATGGCTGTTTTGGTTTTACAGACCTCAGTGAATCTCCCAGTGTTTTTGCCTTAACACCATTTAACTTGCTGCTAATTCTCATGTCTGGCGATCACCTAACACCTGAACGTGGACAGTTTTTTTTTTTTGTCTTAAGAGCTGTCTGTGATGTACGTGTTTAACTGATTCTTACTGACAATCAGCTTTATATTTCTTTGTATTTGTATAGAAGCGCTCTATTTACCATGTTTTATGGCACATAGGGGGGACAAACAGAGAAGCAGCTGATATAATGATGAACCGTAGCATTTCACACAGAACAGATTGACAGATACAGCATAGCAAATGCTTACACACTATAAATCCATCTGCCTATGTGAGAGATTATAATAAGCTGAAGGTACCACATACAGTATGTATTTTGAAAAGTCATGCCGTGTCTGTTGAAATGTTTTATTAAACACAATGATTTAAACAAATCTTTTTTTTTTTCACTTCAATCTGAAATCTCTTTTTTTTTTAGCAAGTTTTTATTAGGTCCCCCTCTACTTTTTTTTCTCCCTTTAAGGTTATCTGGCCAAATAAACACTATCACTGTGCAGAGAACATGCTGATTACACTACAAGGAATGAAATGCCGCACCAGCGCCATCATTTGGTCTAAAGCAAGAACTGTCAAGTCAAGCCAAATTAAGTTTATTTCTATAGCGCTTTTCACAACGGACAGTGTCTCAAAGCAGCTTTACAGAATTTAAGAGTTAAGGTGAATGGTGTGTATTTATCCCTGATGAGCAGCCATGGTGACTGTGACAAGGAAAAATTCCTTTAGATGTTATGAGGAAGAAACCTTGAGAGAAACCAGACTCAAAAGGGGAACCCATCCTCATTTGGGTGATATCAAGAGTGTATTTGCTTATGATTTTATAGCCAAAGACACCTAGTCTTGAAGCATTTTTATTTATTTAAATATGATTGTGTCACTATTATAGTTATGTGATTATGATCAAAAAGTAATCACTGTAAGGTTTACTTAGAAACAAGTGACAGCCTTTTGTGGTTCAAGATAAGATGGAAGCAAAAAATGACTATTTTTCGTTATAAATAAGAACACACAAATAATTAAACAAATCATACCAAGAAAATCCAGAAATTAAATGGTATTTAAAGGACCCTATTTAAATCCTAACGTTATTTGATGGACACATTATGGTAATTACATGGTAATGCATACATTAATAGAATGAATAATTGAGCTCATTACTGTTTTTAAAAAAAAATTAAAGCCTGTATCTGTGGGGTTTTTCTTTCCAAAACTATTTTTTTTTTTTATATAGGAAATATAATAATAAATAAATAATATTTCTGCTTTAAGAATGATCAGCTACCTCAAGATTTATATTTGTTGAGAAATATTTTGTCCAGTTTTTGATATGTCATTTATACTTATAATTTTGTGTATTTAAATTTAAGGTTTAAATCCAGAGACTGAGATGCTTGTAGCAGAACTCTGCAAAAGCAGAATGTTGGGTTGATCTCCTTCTATTTAGATCTCAATGTTCTGGTAGTGGAATAACCACAAAAATCCTCCAAAGCTTCAATGCTTTACCATTGTGTTGTACAGTGGGGATGTGACCTTTCATCAATTGCATGTATAGTTGGAACGTGACATTATGATACCTGACAGTCAACATAAACTTTCGGACCTATGACAGTGTTAGATGGTACTTTTGTATCCAGTACTTGACTTGTGCAGATGAACAAATATCTGTTTCTGCAAAGTGATAGGAATGGAGGATAAAGATGTTAGATCTTATATCAAAAAGTAAAGGTGCTACTTGTCACATGTACATTGCAGCACAGTGAAATTCTTTATTTGCGTATCCCAGTGATGTAGGAAGCTGGGATCAGAGCACAGGGTCAGCCATGATATACTGTAGTCCCCCTGGAGCACAGAAGGTTAAGGGCCATGATCAATGATCTAAGAATGGCAGCTTGCGATACTACGGCTTGAACCCTTGACCTTCCTAACAGTAACCCAAAACCTTAACCAGGGAGTTACCACTTACTCAAAAGGTATAAAAAAAAAGTATAAGATATATTTTTCTTAAATATCTTTTTTTATTGTTTTTTTTTTTTTTTATAAATAGCTATTTTGCATATTCTCCCTGTGTACATTAAATTTTTCTCTATTTGTTTTTTTCTTCCATTTCCCCAAAGCAGGCAGTTTATGAGAATGGCTATGATAAATTCACCCAGTTCTCCTAAGATGCTAAAAAAAACTAAAGAACATGCTAACACATTTTAGATCAAAGGTAAGTATATAGCCAGATATTTGTGTACACCTTACCCTCACACCCATATTTATAGTCAAGATGTAGTGTCACTTCCCGTGGGCTCACCACCTGCAGGAGGGACCGTAAGGGACGGTGCTGTGAGGATTGGGCAGCAGTCGAAGGCGGGGGCCTGCTTGGACTGCTGCCCCCGCGACCCGGATTAAGGATAAGCGGGAGAAAATGAATGAATGAATGAATGTAGTGTCATTTTGCTGTTATTATAACCTTTACTTTACTGGGAGGCTTACCCGCTAGATTTTGGAGTTTGGCTATGGGGGATTTGTGTTCAATCAGCTACAAGAGCATAGTGAGTTCAGGAGCTGATGTGTGGTGAGAGGAATGTGGGCAGTCTAGTGTTCCTAGCCATCCCAAAAGTGTTGGGGTTGAGGTTAGGGCTCTGTGCAGGACACATGAGTTCTTATTCCTCAAACTTGGCAAACTCATGTAACAGCTTGCTTTGTACATAGGGACATTGCTGTACTGGAGCATGTTTGGACCCCACAGTTCCAGTGAAAAATGACATCCTGTACAATTGTGGCAATATGGCATTAATAATGGCCAAACAACACTATCTGGCCAAAAGTTTGATTGGTTTACAATTCATCCAAGAGATTTTTCCTAGAGGTGTTCATGTTATACAATTCTTCATTTGTTTATTTTAATCGATAATCACAGTAAACCAGTCTTCTCCAGTTAAATGCATTTTGTACAGTTTGTGTGTTTTGTTTCTTTCAAAAAGACCTGCCCTAAGCCAGTATTACATAGTAATATTACCTAATACAACGTGTGTATTGTTGTGTGTGTTGTTGCAAGCACACCAGCGTGTTTTAGGAGTGTTGTAACATGGCTTGAAACAATCTGAACACAAGAGGTCAGGAGCGGACTGCACTCAGAGGCAAACGCTCCCAGAGAAACAGATTACAAACAGATGATCTTTTGCATATTTCACAATGCATCTGTCATTTTACAAGCAGGTTTTGTAGAACACATTGTGTTTTTCTTTGTTCAGATTATAGATATAAATTCACAAACATGGCTGTAATGCTTCTGTGATGTCACAAATATGTTTTTAGGGAAAATTATAACAAGGACACAAACAGTTTTTAAAGCAATGTCAATGAATGTATGTATATACGAATGCTCCACGGTCTGGCTCTGGATCCAGTTTGATCTCTAATCATGATGTTTTGTAAATATAGTGTCACAATTGACACTATATTACAAGTGTATCAAGTGTACACAATTAATTTTTTGAAGCAAATTATGTTCTGTATATTACAAACAGGTTTATAATGAAAAGGGCTGACTCTGAATTTCACCAGGACCATGATCAGGATTATTTGTTTACTGAAAGTAAACTAATGTATAAATATACTTCAAATACACTGTGATGGCACAAGCAAGCTACATTTAAAAGACATGCAATTTTATAAAATTTTGATATATATATATATCATTCATTTCAGAAATTCTGAAGGTGTTAAGAGGTGAACAATGCATATAGGAGCATTTCTTTCAAACTCTTGCTTGAGATTGTCCAGCTCAGATTAAAATAAAAATGATTACGTGTAACATCATTTTTAAAAAGTCTTGTGTTTCACTAACAGCACATAAATTGACATTAGAAGAATTGGAACAAAGAAATTATGATTTATAAAGATAAGGAGAAAAAAAAAAAAGATTATATATTCAATAAAATGTATTCAGGTGGAATGGAGAAAACAGCAGTGCAGTGCACACAACACATGTGGAGTACAACGGTTTAAAGCATGAAAGCAAGCATAAAACAGATTGGTTTGGCAAACAGAAGTTCCCAAGCGTAGCTCAACACAATTAAACAAATTAGAGACCTTTTAAACCATCACAATAGCGTGCAAGTCAACAGTTTTCAAGATAAAAGCTTAATTGTGTATTTTTTGTGTAAATCTTGGTTTCCTTAAAAAGAGGTCATTTTTAAATAAATGCATTTTTTGAAGTTAGAAAGAAATCAGTTATGGAAGAAGTATCCATCATCATCTGTACTTGTGTGTCCCTTGTAATTACACAGACAGAATATACAGTGGATGTACAGTATATACAGTAGGAGCCCCAGTATGGTACTATATTGTATGGTACATGCTCCTGGAGGTATGATATTTTTTCCAATTGGTACAGGAGAATACGGATGGATATGATTTAAGGCATGTTGAAATAGACTATACAATGCTGTTCCACAGTAAAGTTAAAGGAGTAGACTCAAGTGACTCCCTGTGTAATAGACCTCAGAGACACAGTTACAGCTGATGGATGATTCTTATCAGATGTCAACGGTTCCCTGTACCGACAGGCCTTTCTCTCTTCTGTAGTTCTCAGATACATTTGGCGCTTCTCTGAAAACACATTAACCCAGCAAATTATCTCTGGGTGTATTGTCCTGTCAGCTTGCTTTTACTTCTGCCAGGGTGGGCAAAGAATAAAATATTGCACAAGCTTTAGTAGATGGTTCTGAATTCAATATCCTTTACTGTTGGCTCACAAACTTGTGACTGATGGTTATAGAAAACTGAGATGAAAGGCAGGCTAGACAATGATGGCCTCATTTCTTTGAGCTCTTTTACAAAGTGAACACATCGCTAAAAAGAAAGCTTTATGAAGAAGCTATCACAGTCCAAACTCCGTGAGGAGCATAGATTATCTGTACTGCACTTGTTGGTGAAATATTACATTTGGGTTGAAACACTTGAACTGTGGGATCATAACGTTTGAGCGATGGTTATGGAAAAGCTGGCAGGATAGTTATCTGAGGGTATGTTTTGAATCTTTTAGTTTTCTTTTCCTCGTCTATATCTGAGCTCACCTTCAGTGTTGAACTTGAATTATCTTTATTGCATTTATTTTGGAAATGGTACACCTGGGGATAGTTTTCTTGACAATTATTAAACCCTGGTCATAAAACAGATTCTACAGTGGAGAGTCCTTGTTTACAGTGTAATTTAATACAAGCCTTAGATGCATGTGCATCTGGAGAACTGATTCTAAATTAATAAATCCATTGGGCAACTAAACCTGAGATGGAATATTAATCAGCAATCAACTAATCATCATCAGAGTTTAAAGCCATAGAAATAATACGTGAATGTTACAACTTATGTACAATTTATTTTACTTATTTTACTTTTTTTTTTTAGACTTGTGTTTAATCATGAGCTTGTGCCTGGCCTACTGCTGATCTGTCTGGTGTGGGTATCTGTACTGTACACTTTATGCTATGCAGAATCTCTAGAGTCATGCTGAGTGCTATTGACACTTGTCCATGCTGTGTCCCACGCTTAATTATAAGACATAGAGCCGTGCAGGGTTCTTTTTGAGCCCAATGAATGCAGCCACTGATTAGCCCTCAATCCTTCATTATGGCTTGGCTTGTCATTTGGGAATAGACCACTCAAGAGTGGTTGTTCTTGCAGCGTTAGTGTCTCAGTAGAGAAACCAGGTGTCACCAAGTCTGAACTTTACTGATGTGTGAGAAGCACTTCATGTAAAGTGAGCTCCAACTGAGCGAGCAGGTGAAATTAAAACAAGTACTAAATTATCATAAGTCTAGGAACAGTGTGTTCCTGTTTCAGAATATTTGGAAGAAGTAAACATTACAGGGAAATGACTTTGACTACCAATAGTTGTTAAGTCTAGATGTTAGAAACATTTATTTTATTCACATGTTCTTGGTATGTGAAGAGAAACCAAAAAATCCAAAGACATGGGAGGTGCATGTGAAAATTCCCACAGACAGTATCCCAAGCTCGAGATCAAACCCAGGACTTTGGAGCTGTGGGTTGGCAACACTGTCTACTGCATTACCATGCAGCCCATATTAAAAGACATGCATAATGTTAATTCATCCTATAATTAAACCTATAAAATATCTTTATACTGTTTTAATAAAGAATGAATAGTGATCATGAAATCATGGGATTCGATTTTAATATATGTGTATATTATATTATATTATATTATATTATATTATATTATATTATATTATATTATATTATATTATATTATATTATATTATAATCAGGCGTTATACAACATTATAAAATCTCAATACCACTGTCTTTTGCCAGTGTCATGACCACCAAGTCTAAGACAAGCCAACTATTAAAGCGGAATGAATGTTTTATCATGTTAATGAAAATAATTACAAAATGAATCCTAGTCTGTTTTCAGTATTCATTAAAAAAAAGTTCTAAAAACTAAATACTGCAGTGGCTGACATAAGTTTAAAACCTTTTAAAAATCTATAGCATCTGCTCGTAGGTTCTTTCTAGAGCCTAATATTATTTCTGTGATATTTCTTTTCTTATTATCAAAAATAATTTATTTTGAAAAATACCAGACTTTATTTTACTCCAAAAACAAGGCTTTTATAAGCCAGATTTTGCATCTTGATGACATTTTGTTCCTTCAAAAAATTCACAAAAGACCATATGGTGTAGCTTCGTCCAGTTCTGGTGAGCTTTTTGACTCCTGTTCATTGTTCATTTATCAGGGCCATAAGGCAGAGCACCGGTGCAACGCTCCAGTCTCAGGAGAACCCATGTCACCGAGAATAAAAATGACTGTATAACAGCTTGGATATACAAAATTTTGTAAAAATTGAGAAGGGAATATTAAGATGAGAATGTTGGAATGTGGTTCTGGATGCTCTCATAACTCACCACGTCCACCTGATTTACAATCATGGGAGATAAGTATAAAGTCTTTGGTTAACAGTTTTCTATGTCAGCTAAACTCTTCATCTCAACAATCTGCTAAAACAGACCGGGTTTCCAAAGCTACAACTTTTATGGTAATACTAAGAGTTTGTGTTTATCAACTCGTAGATCATGAAACTAGACATGCCAGAGTCTTCACTGGAACATTTTGTGTATTCTTTATTAATATGACATAGAATAGTGCTGGAGAGCAATTTTTGGGAAGTGAGAGAAGAAGTTGTTCTCTTTTATTTTTAGGAGCTAACACAGAAATTTGTCTGCTATCTCTTACATTTGACATTGAAAATTCCTGTTAAATAGTAGTGTAACTGTGCTAGCAATGTTCTCCTGGGATGTGATTCAGAGCTCAGCCCTGAGAACATATGGCTGTTTCGTAAGGAATAATTGAATTGTTAGAACAATAACACATCAGGTGTGCATTAAATTTCTAATATTTCAACTGACTATTCTGCCTGTACTACAGTTGCCATGCGTCATGACATTGTCCAAATGTTTAATTTCAAGACATTTGCCAGATATTTGTCCTCAAAACACTCTTGTTGTTTGTAGCACTAATATATTACTCATTGCTCTCAGGCCTCATGTGATTAAATCCAAAAAAGCCATTTAAGTGTTTGTAATGAAGGATTTGGGCCATTGATGTGCCATTATTGGAAGGGGGGTGAGAGAGAGAGAGAGAGAGAGAGAGAGAGAGAGAGAGAGAGAGAGCATGATTTTCATAATGAAACAGAAAAGCTTATGAACACGTATTCTATTTGTTTTTCATCAGTTATTTTTATGCATTTAACTGTTCTATCATCTGCATTTAATCAGAAAATAAACATTTATGCAGATCGTTCTTTCCATAAACACTAAAAGGTATTTTGGAACTTTTTTTGTAATTTTATTTGTTGTTAGATCTGTCTGCTATGGTGGACCTTATCTTTCATTTTCTGTTATTTCAGTGGCCTTGACAAATCACTATGGCGCTGTAAAGCGGATACCTGCCTGGACCTACAGTATGCTAGACGTACATTATAACTACAAACATTGGAAGGTCTATCAACCAATCACAATCAAGTATTAAACAGCAATGTGATAAGCTCTATTTTAGTCTCTAGTACAGCCATGCCATCAATTTGTTAGCTTTTCAATTGCATGGAAGTTGAGTTACAGCTCTGTAAGCATGTCACTACTATCCATCACAATTTAAGAGAAGGTGATTGGGGGCAGGTTTACAAAATAACTGACAGGAGGTCCTGATCCAAATCAACAAAATGTTGCCTATTGCTCCTTTATGTACGAAGCGCACCGTCAGTTTAAATCCAGAAGAAGGATACTTTTGCGAGGTGGAATCTTAGTTGTTAAGATATTAAACTCTGGACATTGGACTTTATCAGAAGGTCATGAGTTCAAATCCCATCCACACCAATCTGCCATTCCTAGGCCCCTGATCAATGCCATTAACCCCACTACTCAACTGTATAAATAAGTCGATCTAGATAAGTGCGTCTGTCAACGTGCCATAACTGTAATTGGAGTTTTGTAGCCAGCTGAGATCTGACAGTGCAACATGTTAAACTTGTACATGTTGGTATTAGTATTTATTCGACAGGAGATATGTCTGACTAAGGAACCCATGAATATTAGCTACTAATAGTAAATATGATATTAAAAATAAAAGGGAATAAAGCTGTAAACAGGGCAGTGATGAGCATGTTGGAGGATGCAGTGAGGTTGGTTGTGGCTCTCAGGGTTTGAGGCTCCCACATTTCTTTATCTCTCCAACTCTAATTGGTCGCGCGCTTTGGGTTTTTTCCTGCGCCGAGCTCCAGGATGAGGCGCGGTGAAGCTCTGAGGAGCTGAGGAGGAGGCATGGATAAGTAAGGACCTACCAAACACACACACACACACACACACACACACTCTCTCTCTCTCTCTCTCTCTCTCTCTCTCTCTCTCTCTCACACACACACACACACACACATCACGGAGCAGGCTGTCGGAGCTAACTCTGGCCACAGAAACGAAAACAGGAATATAAAACGGCGCGTTTCTTTATTTCTGGATTCCATTTGGATCAAAACGGATTATTTGCCTTTAACCTGAATGCTGAAGCAGGTAAAGGACAGCTTATCGGATCGACTCTTTTTGCTTCCATTAGACTCACCGAGTATAGTCAGAGAGCATAAAACTGCAAAACGCCATTCATTATTTTTGTTTTTATATATATAAAGACAAAACAATTTGTTTCATGTTAGCAATATTTCATAATATTTATAATGAAGTTGCAGTTCAAGCAACAGGCTTGTATAGGTTCAAGTTAAAGATGAACCCTTTGCTCTGGTGTTCTCTTAAGTGACCCACTCTCTATGCTTTTTAAACAACCTTAACTATTATTATTATTATTATTATTATTATTATTATTATTATTATTATTATTATTATTATCATCTGTATGAGTAGTAGAAGAAGTATGTGTTTGGTGAGTAGCAGGTGCCTACAATACTGCATGATTCTTCTTCATCTATAAAGCTATTCTTGGTCTCACTGAAGCCACTTAACACACACACACACACACACACACACACACACACACACACACACACACACACACACACACACACACACACACACACATATATATATGATATGATCTATTATGTAATGCAAGCTATATTTCCGGTATCTTCTGTCTTTTATATTATCATAGCTTTGAATCCACTATAGCTTACTAAATCCATAACAAATATATATAATACTTTTCACTGACATGATTTTACAAATGCAGTCTGTATAAGGCCAGTAAAACCCACACATGTATAGGTTTAGTATTTATTGCTCTCGAAACATTGTCTTCATCATCCTCCTCATGATCATAATCATCATTACCTGAGTCCAGTGTTGAAACTTGAATAAAGAGAGGAAGAGCAAGCCTAGGCATCTACGTTTACAAAGCTGCATCCCGCCTTCAGACTGACTGACAAGAGCTTGTACGGATCTCCTCGTTCTCATGAACAACAATAGCAACTCAGGAAATTGATTCTTATTGTCTGTTCTTTACATTGCAACAAAGTCCTCAGTGTTTCTGACCCACAGAATGGCGTGTCCCTGCCCCCATCCCGGTCTCTCCTCGAGGCAATGTCCAGCAGCTTTAGCACTCGCCACTCTTCTTTTCTCCCTCGCTATAGGTACAAAAGAGGCTCAGTGGCTCGCTCGTCTGAAGGAATGCAGGTGGTCAGGCTGAGAATGGCCCTGTGGTGGCCGCTAATCTTCCTGGCTTTGATGCAGTTTCCACAACCTGCAAAGGGGCAAAGTAAGTATTCATATCACTCTGCTTGCTTCCATGTGCAAGTTCAGTGGAGGCATTTCTTACTCATGTCGCTCATCATGTGAATTGCCTTTCTGTTCTTTATCGTGGACTGTATCGTGGACATTTTCCTTGATTGAAAAACCTCTACAAAGTGGTGTTAATTGATTATTTTAGTAGTATAAAATCCCAGACTGTTGATCACTCTTTAGTAAGTCCAGATATAGAGAGAAGGCAAAAAAATCTCTCAGGAGGACTTAAGTGTATAATTGGTTGGTCTGCTCGGAAGGAGTGTTGCATTCCTGCCAGAGGCCAGTCCACTGCACGGTATAAGCACATGGATTATTTTCTCTCTTCAGCCTCTTTCTCTCTCTGTTTCTCTCAATTCCACTTTCTGCACTCTTTGACTGACAAACAGGTGTACATTTGCCTGTCTATTAGTATGGAGAACACTGTTTAGCCTACTCTATCTTTCTGTCTGACTGAACACTGCTGCACTGCTGGCAGGATTTCCCTCACGATCAAAAAAATGTGAAAGGCATTTAGTGTGATTCCTGTCTGTATGTGACTAAGTTTTGCAATAGCCCTGCAAAACTCTTCTACATATAAGGGTTTAAAGTATCCCCCGAGACATCTGAAAGGAAAGCAGATCAAGCAAACGAAGAAAGGAGAAAAGTATAGCCTGTGTCTTACAGACAGAATGACAGGGTGTGTGTCGCATTGGCATTCCGAACAGAGGCACCTGATTGAAGTCAGGGAGCAAATCTGCAGAGTGGAAAACGTGCAGAACTGCGCAGCGTAAAACTTGCTGAATATGAATGGGTGTATCAGATGTTGATGAAAGCCATTTTGTGCACAGTGTGATGAGACTTTGTGGGAAGCCTATTATATCTGTATATCTGTCTTTGAGTTGTAGTGAAATCCGACAAAAATTCCAAATCATCACTAAGACGAATCTTATCTAAGACCCAAAAATAGTTTTAACCAGCTGCACTACTAGAAGTAACATTGGTTCACTCAAATGGTTGGATTTTTATACATTTCTCAGGAAAAGGCTTAAACTCTCAGCTGGGTCGGTTTTAGGGAGTGCGAGAATCTGTCACCCGTCGCCTCGCCTGATGCCTCGGTGCGGATTTACACTCTATTGCATCTCATTAATTCTTCTGAATACATAGCGAAACAGTCATGACCCGTCTGTCTTCTGTAGGTGTTAATATTTTAATTCCCCCAGCAGGGATTTCCATGCTGGTAAAAGATTAAAGTTCAAAAGAGGCCTCAGTCATTTAAGTGAGCGGAAGAGTGACAATAAAAGGAGTCTGTGGATTTGGAGTAAGTGCTCTCTGCCAAAGTCTTCAAACGGATGAAAAATAAGCTCATCAAAGGCTGGTGGATTTGCTGGCTGCACGTCTGTAATATACAAAGATACGGGACCTCCTGCGCCTGTATCTTTTTCATTGACAAGTCGTCACTTGTTACCATTAATCCATAATGGTGGCATAAACAATCAGTGAAGGCACTTTTATAAGTAATCCTTTAGCCAGGTTTTGATACGTTTCTTAAGGTTTCAGGATTAAGGAAGTGCCCGTGGCAGTGATGTACATATGTATCACTTTAACTGAAATAGCAACAGTAGCCCAGAACTTTTTTTTTTCAGGAATCAGACCCCCCCACACACACACACATACACACGTTGTCTTATATAAAATGTTTGCAACGTGCTCTTATACAAGCGGATTTCACTTCAACATCCCTCAAAGGCACAGGTCCTTTTTTTTTTGAGAGTGCCGAAATGAGTGAAGAGTCGATGGTCTCTTCAGAACTGAGTGTGGAGTCGATGGTCTCTTGAGAAGAGAGATCTCTGCCTCCTCAGTGAACAAATCGCAGCTGAAATCCAATCTTCCGTTTCAGGTTGGTGAATTTAGAGCAGTTTATGTATCTCGTAGTATTTTCCACCCCCTCTGTTCTTGTCGCCGGAGTAGTGCTTGTAATGGACTTGACTTTCTACTCAAATTTGCTTATCTTTACATGCCCACATCTAGTGTACAGTACACTACTGTACATAATTGTAGTGTTTTATCTGTGTGGCAGCATGTAAAGGAATGATGGGGATTCCTGCTTGTCTGTGCATAGAAATAGTGAGCGAAACAGCACTTTGGGCTTTCATTGTGATTCAGCAGGAATGTGTGTGCACTGGGCGTGGTGGCTAAGCACATGGATAACTCTTTATGTCTTTTTAAAACTGAGTCACGGTCACAAGAATTAAATCTCCTCTAAAGGTTAATTATTTTGTGAGACCTGACCTTTTATCAGTTCTAATAAAAAGGCTTTGTAAAATGGTGCTTTCTGTACTGGCTTTTCTCCTCTGTTAAAAATCTATATCTAGGGATGGGTGTTGACTAAATGAAAAGCTGCAAGCTATATCCCCCCCCCCCCCGCCCCCCCCCCATGAATTTACAAAGCCCAATTTATAAAAAACAAAACAAAAAAAAGGATATTATGATACATTTTTAATAAAGAAAAATATATATCCAAAGCAAATCCACAATGCAGCATTTTTGCATTTTTCCGGTCTCTACTGAAACATATTTGACAATAGAACTGCTTAACACCTATCCCTTGTTATTAAAACACTAAGCCTGAGGAAGTGTAAATATTTGTTCTGAAGCTTTTTTCCCTCTTCACTTGTAATATCTTTGGTTTGAATGCACCTGATATACTGTACAAAAATGGACAAAAGTTTGTGGACTTCTGACCATAACATTCATATGTGCTTCTTGAACATCCCATTTCACATGTAGTCCTCATTTGAAGTTATTATAACCTCCACTCTTCGGGGAAGATGATCAACAAGTTTGATTTTGGACATTTGTGCTAACCGGGGCATAAATAAAGTCAATTACTGATGTAGGGTGAGGAGCCCTGGGGTGCAGTCCGCATTCCAATTCATCCTTTGTGTTCAATAGGGTTGAGGTCAGAGCTCTATAGCAGGCCACTCAAGATCTTCCATTCCAAACCATATCTTTATGGAGTTAGCATTGTGCATAGGTGTGTTGTCATGCCGTAAGAGCTTTGGGTCTCTAAAGTAAAAGAAAAAAATAATGTTACCACATCAAAAACATCCTATACAATTGTGCACCTCCAACTTTATTGTAAACAGTTTGGGAAAGATTACTGTACATATGGTTGGAAAAGCCAGGTGTCCCAATACTTTTGTCCATATAGTGTATAATTGCATGCAAGTATATAATACATACTCCCTGTATATTGTAAAGGGTATTTTATTTATATATATATATATATATATATATATATATATATATATATATATATATATATATATATATATATAAAATAAAAATATATTGGTTTTAAACAAAATGTAATTTTGACATTTTGTTTTTTTTCTAGTTGCAGGCCCACGAAGAATGCGATTTAAAGTCATGGGTCTTGACAAGTTGCATGTGTTTTGGAAAGAGCCAAAGGGAGAATACGATGGCTATAGATTTATTTACAACAGTGTGCCAGGTGAGAATCATAAACGTGTCTAAGGATAATAATACAATGCTCTTTGTTCATTACATCTAAGTGCCTATTTGTGCCTATTTGTCCAAAGCTAGAAAAGATCCTATAGCACTTACAAGCCTGCAATTTGCACCCATTCACATAAAATCCTGACAGTTTCCCATTTAACCTGATGGCTCATGTAGAGCTGCACATTATCACAGCTGGTTATCATAGTGAAGTCCTTTGCAAAAAAAAAAAAAAAACAAAACAAAAAAAAAAAAAAAACATTCTGAAATATCTGGTGTGTGCTATGTGTCAGATTAGCTTATTATACTGCAAAAAGGCTGCAAAAAAGACCCCATCGTGTAATTATATGAAATACTCATAATACTACACTGAGATGTACAGCTGTATCAATATATAGTCCATATTGTGTGATCTAAATGACTGCAGATGTTCTGTTTTCAAACACGTTTTTGACAACGATTTAGTGTAGAATAACATGGACCAAGGCAAGAACCTTGGTTTGTAGCAAAGCTTTGGGAGGATCAGGGGCTTATTAGCCACTGGGCCTCTAAGCTCACCCTTTTGTTAAAGGCCAAAATCCTTTTCCTAGGGACAATACCAGACCATGTCCAAACGCGCTGCATTCTTTAGCATTCCTCTGCCTATATTGAACCTGGCATAACAGAACGACCATTCCTCATTATCCAGTTAAGCAGAATGAACAGATGGGAAGGGCCATAATTTCTGTTATAGCAACTTACTCTCTGTGACCAGAGTGGTTTTAATTGCTCGAATTAGTTCCATTGGTAGAGGAGGGTATTGGCGAGATGGAAAGGGTTGAATAAGGACGTGTGATGATGTAAATCAGAGCGCAAACGCTGACTGCAGTGTGTTTTTAAAGGGGGGGCTGTGCTTAGCCTGGATTGATGCACCGGAAGCAAAACAGGTCACGGCAAGGTCACCATCATTGTTTACAGTGTCAGCTGAACGTGTTTGAAATCCCATAACTGTGCTGCCATCACTGATCTTAAGAAGACATAGACAGAGAGAGAGAGAGAGAGAGAGAGAGAGAGAGAGAGAGAGAGAGAATGTTTACCTTCAGTAAAAAGCTGGAAACGTTATGGCTTCCTTGATTCGAGAGCTAAAAGGCCCCCACGTATCCTGATGCTCTTTGCTTGTCAGATTTGGCTCAGATCTCTGCTGAGTGCAAAAATTAAACAAACAACATTAAACTTTATATTTTGGCGTGGATATTGGACTTGAGTGTTGTCTTTTTCAAATGAAAACATAGAAGATGAATTTTCCCATGAACATTAGTGCTGGAAGCATCAGTGTTATTGCATGCCTATTTTCTGGTGTTGATCAGTGCTCCCTCATAAAAGCCTCATAAAATTTAAAAGTCTGTTTTTTGAAAGTCTAATACATCCTTATTAATATATACAGTACAGACCAAAAGTTTGGACACACCTTCTCATTCAAAGAGTTTTCTTTATTTTCATGACTATGAAAATTGTAGATTCACACTGAAGGCATCAAAACTATGAATTAACACATATGGAATTATATACATAACAAAAAAGTGTGAAACAACTGAAAAATGTCATATTCTAGGTTCTTCAAAGTAGCCACCTTTTGCTTTGATTACTGCTTTGCACACTCTTGGCATTCTCTTGATGAGCTTCAAGAGGTAGTCACCTGAAATGGTCTTCCAACAGTCTTGAAGGAGTTCCCCGAGAGATGCTTGACACTTGTTGGCCCTTTTGCCTTCACTCTGCGGTCCAGCTCACCCCTAAACCATCTCGATTGGGTTCAGGTCCGGTGACTGTGGAGGCCAGATCATCTGGCGCAGCACCCCATCACTCTCCTTCTTGGTCAAATAGCCCTTGATGCCTTCAGTGTGACTCTACAATTTTCATAGTCATGAAAATAAAGAAAACTCTTTTAATGAGAAGGTGTGTCCAAACTTTTGGTCTGTACTGTGTATATATATATATAGTCTACAGTAAATATTGTTTTCTCTGAGGCAAAATACAACTTTTGAATACTTTGATGCCCTTTAACAGGGTCTTACACTCTGGTAACACTTTGCTGCCTGCAGCATTTTTCATGCAATTGTTGTTAAGAAGTGCTGACACATCAGCAAAATGAAGGTCTTTAGCCCTTGAACCTCTTCGGTCTTCTCTAACCCCAATCATGCTCCAAGTGGTTGCTGAGCAAGCACAATTTAACCCACTCCTCATTCGAATTGATCTCTTGGTGGGCCATGAGGATTTCAATCGGTATCTTTGGACAGTCCTCTGATTTGGAGAGGCCATGCCAGGATTTCCTGTAGAGCACTGGAATTGGGTAGAGTCACAGCAGAGATTTTTTTGTGTGAAGCCAGTGAAGAAAAGTTAAAGTTCAGCAAAAGTGGACGAGTTGTGAAACAGAAACTAAACAGCATAGAGTGCGCAAGAAATGCAGTCATTCTCACTCGAATGTGCTCATAGCGACGGCGATGAATTTGAATGCACTTTCCCAAAACTTCCAGTAGGTACACTTAGGTACTTTTGAGGTGGCAGCTCAGTGGTTAAGGCATTGGACTCTGGGTCACAAGTTGAAATCCTTGAGTAAGGCCCCTAACCCTTAGCTGCTCAGTTGTAAGTCGCTCTGGATCAGGGCGTCTGCCAAGTGCCATAAATATGATAGAACGGTGTAATATGATACATTCAAATTCTATCTACAGGAGGACGAAGCCTGAGATTTCTTTATGAACAAGTCAATTTAAAGACATGCACCAGTGAATCAGAATCTACATGTTATTCATAAAGCTGTCACACTCTGATTTCTTGCATTCTGACAGCAAATCGGTGTAATCCGTTAGAGAATATCACTTTGTTGCTCTTCACAGAAATTGACACTATGAATTAAAGAGAAAGGCTTATCATACAAAAAAGTGTGGAGTGTGACATTTTGGTTTGGACAGTATTGCTTTCATTTTTTTAGGTGAGTTTTATCTATTAGGGTATTAGAATGAAATACATTTTACAGTAAAAACGTGTTTAAAAGTTACGTTCAAAGTTAAAAGTGGTTTTAAGTGGTTTAAATTAGTACATTATTAATATTCTATGTACTAAATTCATCCATGTACATACACTATATGTACAAAAGTTTGTGGACACCTGACTTTTTGACCATCCCATTCCACATTTATTCCCCATTTGCACAGTGTGTTGGTGGAGATTATTTATTGCTTATTCAGCTACAAGGGTGTTAGTGAAGTCAGCTATTGATGTACGGTAAGGAGGCCTCGGGTGTTGCAGGCACACATAATTGTGTGCCTGCAACTTTAAGGTAAAAGTTCAGGGAATAACCATGTATGGTTGGAAAAGTCAGGTGTCCAATACTTTTGTCTATATATTGTATTTGGTCAAATCCAAGGTGTGAATTTTGTTTTAGTGTAGTGGTTTAGGTTGGCAACAATATTGCTAATAAAATAAGAAAAAAACACAACTTGAACAGATTACTGACTAGCGAATGCATAAATGTTACAGAAAATGTACAGTATTGTGGTTGTATATATGCTACAGTGTTGTGGAAATAATAGTAAAATAGTTCAATTTATTAAATTTTTTTTAAATGAATTTAATTTCTCTTATATGTAAGTAAGTACAATTCACTAAAATCATTTCATTTACTTGTTTTAACTTTGAATCCTTTGAATTTTTGAAAGGTTAAATAATTTTTATTTAGTCATTGTTTTTTAGTTTTAGATGCAGAAAAATGTGCTTTAATTTAATTAACTGATAAATATCTTGGGATTCTAATGGAATTTAAAACACTAAAAAAATCTTTTTAACCCTCGATTCTTTACCGACATATGACAGTTTTCAGAGGACCTTCTTTAACACTGCTGGACCTAATCCTGTCCTTACAACTCATTAAGCTGATAATTGCATCTCGATTCTTGTCACCAAACCTCCCAACAGAATGCCTCTTGCAGAATCGTCTTGTAAACAGATTGCTTCCACGCCAATCGCTTGACATTGAGCCTCGAATCGGCACTTGGAATAAGGAATGAGCCCCGATAGCTTTGTTAGCGTTAATGAAACGGCATAGTAATGCATGCTAATGAACCTTCTGTCAATGATTTCCGTCTGATCGTAGATGGAGAGAGGAATGAGCTTCGAATTGGGAAGGGTCAAACCAAAGCAATAATAAATGACTTCAATCCCACAAAGGAGTACACAGTGAAGGTTATAGCTGTAAGGGGAAGTCAGCAAAGCAGAGCACTTGCAGGAAGCTTCGCAGGTATGGAAAACACACGCAGCATCATATCATTACAGTTTTAATGTCATTACTGTTTACCAACGTGAATTACGTTTGGACGTTGCACTATGTATGTTTACTATGCCATTATAATAATACTATATACAATAAAACTAAATGGTCATTTTTAGATACGATAGATTGCTTCATGGCATTCACTTATGTTACACTTTAAAAAAAAAAAAAAGATTTCAGTACAGATACAAATATTTATGTTTTGCAGCTCAGGCCCAGGAATTTGACAAAGAAACCACCCAACCACCAAGAATCAATGAGATGCCTACAGAGGATGGTATTGAGCTATCAGGAGGTAAATGAAAGACTTAAATATAACTAGACATTTAGTTTCTCTCACAAATACACACTTTCTTTTCCAACACTCTCTCCTTTCTCCACTCTGAATCATTATTTTAACTTTGCTGGTGGGAAATGACCCTCTGTCAAGACCTTTGAGACTGGCTGTAGACATCAGTAAAGTATAAAGATTTCAGTCAAGCACATGTGTGGAGGTCATCACTCCAACCAGGCACCTCTGCTTACAGCGCTTTTGTCTCTTGATAGAAAAATGTGCATGTTCATGAAGCCAAGGTCAAAGATAATGAACCGGTTTGGAAATGAAGATGTCTCTTTAGGCCAGTTATGTGAAAGTGTGTATCCAGATGAGTCGCACTGTGTTTATCCGGGGGCAGTCTGTGGCGTTTGTGTTTGTAATGGCATTACAAGGTGCCGTGAGAGAAGACACTTTAATAGATTGTGCTTTGAGTAAGGATCTGAGTGTACTTTTAATATCTGTGTGATCATCTGTGAACAAAACAAGTACATGTATGTCCATGTGGGAGCATTATCACAGCAGGTACAGAATAGGTATCCAGGCTGATCAATCAGCACGGCTGCCGCTGCTGCTGCTGCTGCTGTGCGGCGTGAGAGAAGACTGTTAGAGGGTCTAATGGGTCGAGCTATGGCCATTTGTTTTAGAGAGTGCAAAATCCAATATGGACTGTGAAGGTTTTGAAATATGCTGTGGGGCTCGGTGGTGCGCTTGGGCCCCTCATCAGGACCACAGCGTGGCAAAAGCATGTGGGAGAAAACCACATGGAGTCAGAACTTGCTCACAGACTGTAATTTTGGACACCTCACTGGAATGCTGCAGGGTAGCACAGATTTAGACTGGGTTTTTTTTTTAGGAAGCTATGAAATATTATCAGAGTGCTTTTTATTTTTCTTTTAGATGGTATAAATATGATGCTAATATGGACAATTTGGCACACAGGCCTATGTGTGGTATTATAGAGAAATAATAAAGGCATGAGAGACTTAATGATAACAAGAGAGAGGCTGATAGGCAGCTCTGGGCAATACTTTTTATAGCCTGAGGCTTCCCACACGGAAACGTGGTGTATATTGTTTTTATATTCTTACTTTTTACATCAGACCGTGGCATTTCGTTTGGTGTGGCGGCGAGTAAAATAAGAACCGGAGTAAGACAAAAGATTTCCATAACAAAGAACCCTCTTTTCCAACACAGATCACGTCTGATGCTCAGCATGAATGATTCTGAAGTTTTTATATTTCTATTTTAGATATGTGTTCAAAAGCAGAGGGTTTTCCCTCCTGGCCACCCACCTTAGAGATGATTTAGCTTGTGTGTGTGTGTGTGTGTGTGTGTGTGTGTGTGTGTGTGTGTGTGTGTGTGTGTGTGTGTGTGTGTGTGTGTGTGTATGCTGGCTGGTGTTGTATTCTATCACAAGATCACACTTCCTTTTGAAGTGGCTCTCCTGGGATTCTGCCCAAATAGACAGAATAAAAGTAAACAAGTCCTCATGTGGGATGTGAATCTCATATTTGAGCGCTATGTTTTTTTTTTTTTTTAAGAATTCTCACCACTGATGAATGATGCGCCAGTTCTTCAGAGTGTTGTCAGCTTCAATTCTCGCACGCTTAAAAGCCTAGAGATACCACCTGCTGTAATGATTCATGTTTAACATCTGGATGTGGCAGGCAATCACCAACAGCATCTCCCCTCACACCAATATCAAACAGCTATCTGTGGCTTCTAGTCACAGGAGTCCAGAAATTACAGCATGGAGAGAGAGAGAGAGAGAGAGAGAGAGAGAGAGAGAGAGAGAGAGAGAGAGAGAGAGAGAGAGAGAGAGAGAGAGAGAGAGAGAGAGAGAGAGAGAGAGAGAGAGAGAGAGAGAGAGAAGAGAAGAGAAGAGAAGAGAAGAGAAGAGAGGTGGTGATTGTTTTACCAGAGAGAAAGACAGAGACAGAGAAATATGGAGAATGAGACAGGGAGGCGTCGCCTTCAGAAAGCAATTAGATTGAGACTCCAGTGCCTGGTAAAGCCACCTGGAGCAGCATTGTTTTTTTTTCTTGTGGTAAAAGGTGGTGATTATCAGAAGTCTCATCCTCCTCACATTTAATAGTGTGGGTAATGGTGAATGTGACAGAAGTGTGATAATGGGCTTTGCACACTTTTGGCCAGAGGGCAGGACAATGATGAGCCGCATGTCAAATATGCAACAAGACCTGCAGCTACTGTAATCTTCGTCTGATACAGACGAGGTGATACATCCCCGTTCTCAAGAGAGCGGCAAACAAGCTGACAGCGTCAATGCAGAAGGTTGGACTCTCCCTAGGTGGCCGTGCTTTTAATTGGAAATGTGCAGTGTGGTTTTACTTAGCGATTTTTGTGCAGGTAAACACTTTTAATAAGGGGTCCAGTCCTGGACAGAGACAGCTGTCCTCTAGGGCTCTCCAGTTCACTGCATTAGGCAGCGCTAGGTGCTGTGCGGCTGAGAATGCCATATTTAAGAGGCTTTTGTAAAAGAGACATCACGGCTTTTGGAGGTAAAGACAGCTAGAAAAAACCTGAGAGACTGGGTGTCAGATTCGCAGTAATGCATGTCCTGTTACCTGCATGTTGGTCTGAAATTCTGATGAGTATATTAGCAAGGATTTTTCTAAGCTATAATTAAAAATCGAACGGCACACATTTTTAGAATGCAAATGATATTAATTATGCACTTACGATATTCTGGTCTCATCTGACACGAATAAAGCAACGTTTTACATCGAGGAAATTCAAATCATGTCCCAGTGTGTACTCTAATTGAAAGGGTTGCTGTATTACTGTATCCCAATTACAGGAAAATTCGTGTTGTCGAGAGCTTTGTTTTACTGCTACACACCGAATCCGCTGCTTTCTTCAGCTTGAGGTGAGTGTTTAAAGCTCAGCTCTGATACTGTCACTTGCCCTAGTACAACAATTTCCTCTTAATCTCATACTGATCGAGCGTGTTTGTGTCAAATCTGTTTTGTTGATTAATCTTGAGCTGGTTCTCTGGTGTAATCCACATAGCCATATGGCCGGCAACAAAATGTCAGCTTTCTAAAACCCGAATCATGTCACTGAATGGAATCAGAGAGCCGCAGTGTTGTAATGACTCTGGTGGTCACTCTTTCAATTTGTTTGTCTACACGGAAAAAAACACAATTGAGCGGGCCATCATTAAATTATCTGACCGGGTAGTGCACATTAATTGACTTTCTGCATTAGTTACTGTCATGTTTATTCAAAGGTCTTAATTTCTCATGTTGCCTAATGGTAGGCTAATATACTTTAAGATGTTTATTATTTGCATCTAAATGCTCCTTTACATGGTCATGAGCAGGCAAGTGTAGAAGCATTCATGCAACTGAGCTCCATCTCTTAGGTTCTGGTTTGTTTATTGCTTTCCCTGACCTGTTCTTGCATTGCCTTTGCTGGATGATGAGCACATTACATTTGTTGTCTGTGTGTGTATGTTTGTGTGTTTGAGGCGAGGCACTGTTTCATTTCCAATTTAATATCTCTGACTATAATTAAGATTGGGGGCAGCTCAAGGGCTACTGATGCAATCACAGGTATCTGGCATATTATCTGGAGGCTAAACCTGACTAGAAATGGCCCTCGCGTACAGCCACACCGGCCTGAGAACACCCAATCTATTCCGATCTCAGAAGCTAACCAGGATTGAGGCATCAATCCGGGTTTAGACTGTGTGATTACAGTGGTCTTTTAAGATTATTACTTGTCACACTGTGCCATAAGGTGGGTGCTGTCCATGGTAGATAATACAACAGAGATCTTCTAACGCAGAGGTCACCAACTACCAGGTTGCGACCGAGTACAGGGCCGTGGAAGAGTTGCTGCCTGGTCACAAACATCTTCTGGGAATAATGTCTATAGACATGAGACTGTATTATTTATTGTGAGTTTTGCACTTTAACAGCCGCGATCCAAATGCACATACGGCACCATTTAAAAAAAGTGTTAAACAACCATCCCTCAAAAGTTTCTATAGTGGAGGAGGTAAGAAAAGACCAAGTGACGATTATAAAGGATGGATAGTTACCTATGAGGAAAAGAAAGCAGCCTTTAAGAAAGAAACATGATTATTGTCTCAAATACAGTATGGTCTCATGATCCAAACCTGTGGAGATACATTAGCTAATTAGGCAATGAAGTCATCAATATATAATCCAGTCTCATGGCATTTCGTGATATAGACACAAAATAGAATCTATTAATTCATGTTTATAGACACAAGTTCCCCTCTTTTTTTGTGTCACTGAGGACACCTTTCTATGTATTGTATTTCAATAGGAAGTATTTTTTGTGCCTCCGCCAAAGTTTTCTTTCTGCCACTGGATAGCTTCTGCCAGTGGTTCTTTCCACTCAAAATACAGTAAATATATTAATATAAGGAGAGTGCGATAATTAGAGACACACACATTTATTACAGTATAACCCTAACCCTTACTCTAACCCTAACCGTATATTTTCTGCCTTATTCTCTGATAAAAAAGATTAACTTTAGCATTTCTGTCAGCATTACCCATGATCCTATGTCTCCGTTGCTATGAAGACGGAGCCAGACGAAGGCAGACGTGGTGAGTGACACGAAAAAATAAGATAATTTGTGTCTATGAACACGAATCAATAGATTACAGTTCGTGACTATATCACGAAGTGACGTGAGATTGTGCTGCAATTTTGCTTCCACATCTATGCGCACAGCTTTGGGAAACAAAGATTTTATGTTAAATAAGTATATGAAAGATTTACCAATTACTATTTCCTGCTTACTGCATCAATCAGCACAATCCAGGTTTGTTCAGAAAGACACTTTAAAGTGGGTTTGATGTATTTTATTTTTTTTGCATATCGAAAGCTGGCTTTACACTGTCCAGTGTTCTGCCAAATAAAATTCACACGTGGTAAAAGAATTTTGAGTAAGTTAAAACTGGTGGTCTTAGGAAGCATGCGATGTGCAGCTCACCAGCAGCCGATTTAGTGCCAGTGCGCTCAAACACAGCCGATCTCAACTCCCGACCAAAAGATTCATATCCGATGACTGGGTTATCTCTGAGTCAGCCAGATTTGGCCAAAAACCATATACTATATTAATAAGTCAATTTTAGTAGTTAAATGTGAGCAGAGCTTCTCTTTTTAGCATTCCATGCATTTTTATAGGATGCATCACCATCCATCAGTCACACCGTTAACAGAGAGGCACAGAACCTTGAAGATGGAAGATGACTGTTCTTAGAGGCTTAATGTGGAAGTGTAAATGTGTGCCATTTGTTAATGACAGGAGGATTATGACTCCTTTGCATGCTAAATGTTTGCCCTTGCTCCTCTTTTCCTTTTTGCGTTTCCTTTTGCTTAAAAGTGGAGACAGATATTTTGGTTCAGTGTTCTGTCCAGACAGTTGTCTCTGTTTAAACATGCAGAAATAAGCAGATGTGTTCTTTTCTGTTTCTTTTTCTGTCAATCACTATGTCTTTATGAGTTAGTTGCTCTACTGTCCTGTACTGATACGAGTGAACAGCTCAGTTTTTCTTCAGTTTAGTATTTCTTTTATATCGAGTGAACCTGGACACAGCTTAACAGATTTAAATAACACTACTCAGAGATTTATTACACTTTTGCATATTTAAATATATCAAAATATTTGGAAACATCCACAAGACTTCAAGTCCTTGTTTTGATGTGTACTTTTTCAGCCATATCTGGTTCTTCCACAAACCGTTACCACAAAATGTCACAAGATATCTTTAAAATGCAGTAATATAAAAAAATTGTCCCTTTACTACGAGACCCAAACCTGTTCCAGCATTAAAATGCCCTTGTGCAGTTCCATTAAGGTATGTTTTACATGGGTTTGATCGAAAGAGTGGCCTGATATCAAATTCGGACCTCAACCCTATTGAACACCTTTGAAATGAATTGAAACGCCGAGTGCCATCTAGGAGTGTAGGAGTGGATGTCTACAGCAGGGAAAGACGGCAGGAAAGGAAAAGTGTAGGAGAGTGTAGGTTCGGGTTGGTACTTTAAATGTTGGCACTATCACTGGTAAAGGGAGAGAGGTAGCTGATATGATGGAGAGGAGAAAGATTGATAAGTTGTGTGTTCAGGAGACCAAGTGGAAAGGGAGTACGGCCAGGAACATTGGAAGTGGGTTTAAACTGTTCTATCATCGTGAGGATGGAAGGCGAAATGGTGTAGGGGTGATTCTGAAGGAAAGGTTTGGTAAGTGTGTAGTGGAGGTGAAGAGAGTTTCTGATAGAGTGATGAACGTGAAGCTGGAAGTTGAAGGGGTGAGGATAAATGTCACCAGTGCTTATGCTCCACAAGTGGGTTGTAAGATGAAGCAGAAGGAAAAATTCTTAAGTAAGTTGGATGAACTGGTAGAAGGTGCACCTAGGAAAGAACTATTGGTGAATGGTTCAGATTTAAATGGGCATGTGGGTGCAGAGGTGATGAGGAGGTGATGGGTATGTATGGTTTTAAGAAGAGGAATGTGAAAGGGCAGATGGTGGTAGATTTTGCTAAAAGGATGAAAATAGCAGTGGTGAATACTCATTTTAAGAAGAAGGAGGATCATAGGGTGACGTATAAGAGTGGAGGAAGGTGCACAGAGGTGGACTATGTTCTATGTAGGAGATGCAACCTGAAGAAGATTGGAGACTGTAAGGTGTTGGCAGGGGACAGTGTAGCTAGACAGCATCAGATGGTGGTCTGTAGGATGGTTTTGGAGGTGAAGAAGAAGAGGAGGAGAGTTAGGACTGAAAGAAGAAGAAGAAGAAGAAGATGAAGATGGTGGAAACTGAAGTAGGAAGAGTGTAGTGTGAGGTTCAGGGAAGAGGTCAGACAGAGGCTCGGTGGTGGTGAAGAGGTGCTGGATGATTGGGCAACTACTGCAGAAGTCATAAGGGAGACATCTAGAAAGGTACTTGGTGTGACATCCGGAAATAGAAAGAAAAACAAAGAGACGTGGTGGTGGAATGAGGAAGGAGAGTATAAGAAGAAGAAGGTTGGCGAAACAGAATTGAAAGCAACAGTTTAATGAAAAAGTGGGCAGGAGTACAAGCAAATGCGGCAGCAGGTAAAGAGGGATGTGGCGAAAGCCAAGGAAAAGGCATATGAGGAGCTTTATGTGAAGTTGAACACTAAGGAAGGAGAAAAGGATTTGTACAGATTGGCCAGGCAGAGGGACCGAGCTGGGAAGGATGTGCTGCAAAGTTAGAGCAATAAAGGATGGAGATGGAAAGAGATGGAAATGTGTTGATTAGTGAGGAGAGTGTGTTGAGAAGATGGAGGAAGTATTTTGAGCAGCTGATGAACGAGGAAAAAGAGAAAGAAAAGGTTGGATGATGGGGGAGATGGTGAAGCAGGAAGTGGATAGGATTAGTAAGGAGGAAGTGAGAGCAGCGATTAAGAGGATAAAGAGTGGAAAGTTGGTTGGACCAGATGACATACCGGTAGAAGCATGGAGATGTTTAGAAGAGATGGGAGTGGAGTTTTTAACCAGATTGTTTAATACGATTTTTTGAAGGTGATGATGCCTGAGGAATGGAGAAGGAGTGTGCTGGTACTGATCTTTAAGAATAAGGGAGATGTGCAGACCTGCAGTAACTACAGGGGAATAAAGTTGATCAGTCACACCATGAAGTTATGGGAAAGAAAAGTGGAAGCCAGACTGAGAGAAGAGGTGACCATCTGTAAGTAACAGTATGGTTTCATGCCAAGGAAGAGCACCACAGATGCCTTATTTGCTTTGAGAATGTTGATGGAGAAGTATAGAGAAGGTCAGAAGGAGTTGCATTGTGTGTTTGTGGATGACGGAAGAGGTCAGAGAGGAGTCTCCTTGGACTATGATGTTTGTGGATGATATTATTTGTGGTGAGAGTAGGGAGCAGGTTGAGAAGAGCCTGAAGAGGTGGAGATATGCGTTGGAGAGAAGGGGAATGAAAGTCAGTAGGAGTAAGACAGAGTACATGTGTGTGAATGAGAGGGAGTGCAGTGGAGTGGTGTGGTTGCAGGGAGAAGAGCTGGTGATTCTGGAAGAGTTTAGGTACATGCAGTCAACAGTGCAATGTAATGGAGAGTGTGTTAGAGAAGTGAAGAAAAGAGTGCAGGCAGGGTGGAGTGGGTGGAGAAGAGTGACAGCAGGAGTGATTTGTGATAGAAGAGTATCTGTAAGAGTAAAAGGGACAGTTTATAGGACTGTTGTGAGACTTGCGATGTTGTATGGATTAGAGACAGTGGCATTGAGTAAAAGACAGGAGGTGGAGATGGAGGTAGCAGAGCTGAAGATGTTGAGGTTTTCGTTTTCGAGAGACAAGGATGGTCATGATTATAAATGAGTTTTTTGGAAAGACAGCTCATGTAGGATGTTTTGGAGACAAGGTGAGGGAGGCGAGATTGAAATGGTTTGGACATGTGCAGAGGAGGGACATGGGGTATATCAGTAGAAGAATGCTGAGGATGGAGCTACCAGGAGGGAGGAAAAGAGAAAAGCCAAGGAGGAGGTTTATGGATGTGTTGAGGGAAGACATGCAGGTAGTTGGGTTGAAAGAGGCAGATGTAGAGGACAGGGGGGTATGGAGACGGATGATTCCCTAAATGGGGAAGCGGACAGAAGAAGAAGATTTTCTTCTCTCTCCTGCATATAAAATTATCTTCCATAAAATGTTTTAAAAAATGTCCAAGATTCATCATATAAACTATTCTGCAATTATTTATTTATTTATTTTTTGTGGCATGACTGCCATACAAATCCATGTAACTGAACTGTTACCACAAAAACAATAATGAGCACAATAATCTAAACTTGTGATTTGAATTACAGCCTTCGGACTAATCAGTATTAAGCAGCAATTTTTGTATAAATTGCAGTGAATAAATTGAGTAGCAGATTTCGATTTATGGTACATACTAAAATAAGTTTTTCTTTCAAACATTTACAAAGTTCTCAAAGTAGTAATTGGTGTAATGTTCAAAAATCCTTGTTGTTTCTTTTTACACACTGCTTGTGGGAGTAATCTCAGTAGTGGCAACACAATAAAGGCCTGAGTGTTACATCTGCTGCGCTCTGATTTTAGCTGACACCCAAAGCCGTTTGTTTTCACAGCTGTAGATCTGAAAAAGTAGTGCCTTTTGAACAAATGGCTCCTATCCACTGCTGGAGGCCAGTACCGGGCTAATGGATGACTTAATAAGAGCTCTTAGGTGACACTTCTTACGCATGAAGTCAGTCTGGTAAGGCTGAGGGAGTGCTGGTCAGGAGAGGGAACTGATTTTTTTATACATCCATCAAATCTTTGAAGGAAATCCTGCTCGTAAAAAGGATGTGCGCACGGCCACATTAATTATTTTTTTTTGCATTATTATTTATTTATGCTTGGCCTCTCCCTGCAGGGAATCATGATATCTTGGGTTGAGTTTTGCATGAGAGCTGTCAGCCAACTGAAAACCACACTTGTGCATACCCACATGCATACAAACTTGCACATGTCCTCTCACACAGACAAAATGCAGCGCAAGGACATTGTCTGATTCGCTATGATGTGATGATGAATGTATAATAAGGTTTCTAAAGGACCATCTGGGGAAGACAGGGAATTCTTCTGGCACACATATTTCTTGTGCAGGCATTTCAGGACGAACTGAATGCTACTTATTTAACTCGCTACATTAAATGCTGATTAGAAATGTGTGTCATTGTGATTTTATTTTTTTTTTTTCTTTAGACGGATTATTACTGAATACAAATATACACATGGACAAAACAACTGGGACATCTGACCTTTTGTTCTATATTTGGTTCTTCTCCAAACTGTTGGCACACTGTTGTTTAGGACGTCTTTAGATGCGCTATAATAAAGTTTTGCTTTCACTTGAACTTAAAAACCCAAAACTGTTCCAGCATGGCAATGCCCGTGTGTACAAAGTGAGCTCCATAAAGATATGGTTTACATGCTTTGGAGAGGAAGATCTTGATCAGCCTGCTATAAAGTTCTGATCTCATCCCTACTGAACACCTCCGGGATGAACGTGAACACTGACTGCACCCCAGGCCTCCTCACTTCACCTACATCAGTACCTGACTTTAGTGACACCCTCGTGGCCGATGAACACAAATGTACCCCAAACACATTACAAAGGCTAGTAAAAACATCTTCCCAGAAGAGTGGAGGAAATTATAAAAGCAAATTGGGACTAAATGTTGAATGCGATGCTCAAAAAGCACATACCGTACTTATGACCAGATGTCTGTAAACTTTTGGGGACAGTTGCTCTACTAATAATCTCTTAAATATAGGATGCTGACACTGCTGCCATTTGTCAGTTTTTTTTGTTCTTCCACAAGAAAGTAAAGCCCTTCGGGTTTAGCTCACACCCACTTCGGGGTTCATTTGGAATACAGATAAGAAAACTGAATGGAAATAGAGACACGACAGAGCAATGATCAAATAGAGATACAGACAGAATCATTGCGTTGCGCAATTATTCTTTAGGTAAAGCTACATTTCTGCACAGTTCATTGCTGTATAAGGCAGATTTAACACAAACCATTATACAGTGACATGAAATGCAGCAGAATGCTTATTGATGCTGCTCATTATTCTGCTGGGGTAACCATAGCATAAATTACGTCTCTCTCTCTCTCTCTCTCTCTCTCTCTCTCTCTCTCTCTCTCTCTCTCTCTTTCTCTCTCTCTTTCACAGATGCACAAACATATACACACACAGAAATAGAGAGAGAGAGAGAGAGAGAGAGAGAGAGAGAGAGAGAGAGAGAGAAATGTGCTTACTGCATAGAAATTTTCTGGCAACAAATAGCTGGCGCTCTAAAACACTGCAGGCACTTTGGGACACTTTGCTGCCCTTGACCTTCACAAGAAGGACCTGCACCACCTCTAATAGTGGTAGAACTCTAATTTACGAGTACTTATGAGATAGGACTAGTTCACCGATCACCACAGCGTGCAGTGGTTAGTCAGGACACCTGACTCACATATTCAACACTACTATATTCACTTTCATAGCCCAGGTTTCTAATCTTAAAATCCAGAAAAACAATTGGATTATATTATTGGTCAGACCTGTAATGAATCTTAGTCTGCAGGTATCATAATAATAAAACGATTAACCTCAGGATCGGTTTGGCACAGTTCAGGAAAGTGCAGCTGATGCTTTGGTACTACACTCTTTTGTACTGTCAAGTCAAGTCAAGTCAAGTTTATTTGTATAGCGCTTTTCACAACAGACATTGTCTCAAAGCAGCTTTACAGAAAACAACAGTGAAGGTGAATGGTGTGCGTTTGTCCCTGATGAGCAAGCCGTGGCGACAGTGGCAAGGAAAAACTCCCTTAGATGATATGAGGAAGAAACCTTGAGAGGAACCAGACTCAAAGGGGAACCCATCCTCATATGGGTGACATCAAAAGTTTGGTCATAAATCTTTCAACAATACAGAACAATTTGTGATCATCATAGATCCAGCATCAGCTTCTCCATGCCAGGGCCTTTAAACACTCGGCATCTACTTCTCCATGATCATCCATAGGTCCATAATCTTCACGAGGTGGGACGTGACTGGAGCTGGCCAAACCTCAGGATGCCTCGGGATGGGGAGAGAAAGAGAAGCAGTGGAGAGGAATTAGCGTAGCTGCTGTTCATGATATTAACAGCACAAGTTGATAATGTGCATGTGATCAGATGTTCTGAAACACAAGGTTATGATGTGATGTGTGTGATGTGTGTTATGTGTAGGCTTTGCTAAAAAGATATGTTTTTAATCTACACTTAAACTGGAAGAGTGTATCTGAACCCCGAACACTGTCAGGAAGACTATTCCAGAGTTTAGGAGCTAAATGTGAAAATGCTCTACCGCCTTTAGTGGACTTTGCTATTCTAGGAACTACTAGAAGCCCAGAGTTTTGAGATCTCAGGGAGCGTGACGGATTGTAGCGTGTTAAGAGACTGGATAGATACATGGGAGCCAAACCATTTAGTGCTTTATAAGTGAGTAGCAGTAGTTTGTAGTCTATTCGAAACTTAATAGGAAGCCAATGTAGGGACGATAAGATTGGGGTTATATGATCGTATTTTCTTGACCTAGTAAGAACTCTTGCTGCGGCATTCTGAACTAACTGAAGCTTGTTTATTAATGATGCAGGACATCCACCTAGTAATGCATTACAGTAGTCTATTCTAGAGGTCATAAACGCATGGACGAGCTTCTCTGCATCAGATATAGATAACATATTTCTTAGCTTAGAAATATTTCTAAGGTGAAAGAAGGCTGTTTTTGTAACTTGATTGATGTGATTTTTGAAAGATAAGTTGCTGTCTAAAATAAAATAACTCCCAGGTCTTTTACCGTTGAACTAGTAGTTACAGAACAACCGTCTAAATGCAGGCTGAGATGCTGGAGCTTCTGTGTACTATTTTTTGGGCCGATGAGCAAAATCTCCGTTTTATCAGAATTTAATAGCAGAAAGTTATGGGTCATCCAATCTCTTATTTCTTCAACACACTCAGTTAATCGAGCTAATTGAGCTGTATCGCCTGGTTTGGATGAAATATATAGCTGGGTATCATCAGCATAACAATGGAAGCTAATTCCATGCCTTCTAATAATATTTCCTAATGGAAGCATGTACAGTGAGGAAAACAAGTATTTGAACACCCTGCTACTTTGCAAGTTCTCCCACTTAGAAATCATGGAGGGGTCTGAAATTTTCATCGTAGGTGCATGTCCACTGTGAGAGACATAATCTAAAAAAAAAAATCCAGAAATCACAATGTATGATTTTTTAACTATTTATTTGTATGATACAGCTGCAAATAAGTATTTGAACACCTGAGAAAGTCAATGGTAATATTTGGTACAGTAGCCTTTGTTTGCAATTACAGATGTCAAACGTTTCCTGTAGTTTTTCACCAGGTTTGCACACACTGCAGGAGGGATTTTGGCCCACTCCTCCACACAGATCTTCTCTAGATCAGTCAGGTTTCTGGCCTGTCTCTGAGAAACACGGAGTTTGAGCTTCCTCCAAAGATTCTCTATTGGGTTTAGGTCTGGAGACTGGCTAGGCCATGCCAGAACCTTGATATGCTTCTTACAGAGCCACTCCTTGGTTATCCTGGCTGTGTGCTTCGGGTCATTGTCATGTTGGAAGACCCAGCCTCGACCCATCTTCAATGCTCTAACTGAGGGAAGGAGGTTGTTCCCCAAAATCTCGCAATACATGACCCCGGTCATCCTCTCCTTAATACAGTGCAGTCGCCCTGTCCCATGTGCAGAAAAACACCCCCAAAGCATGATGCTACCACCCCCATGCTTCACAGTAGGGATGGTGTTCTTGGGATGGTACTCATCATTCTTCTTCCTCCAAACACGTTTAGTGGAATTATGAACCAAAAGTTCTATTTTGGTCTCATCTGACCACCTGACTTTCTCCCATGACTCTTCTGGATCATCCAAATGGTCATTGGCAAACTTAAGACGTGCCTGGACATGTGCTGGTTTAAGCAGGGGAACCTTCCGTGCCATGCATGATTTCAAACCATGACGTCTTAGTGTATTACCAACAGTAACCTTGGAAACGGTGGTCCCAGCTCTTTTCAGGTCATTGACCAGCTCCTCCCGTGTAGTTCTGGGCTGATTTCTCACCTTCATTAGGATCATTGAGACCCCACGAGGTGAGATCTTGCATGGAGCCCCAGTCCGAGGGAGATTGACAGTCATGTTTAGCTTCTTCCATTTTCTAATGATTGCTCCAACAGTGGACCTTTTTTCACCAAGCTGCTTGGCAATTTCCCAGTAGCCTTTCCAGCCTTGTGGAGGTGTACAATTTTGTCTCTAGTGTCTTTGGACAGCTCTTTGGTCTTGGCCATGTTAGTAGTTGGATTCTTACAGATTGTATGGGGTGGACAGGTGTCTTTATGCAGCTAACGACCTCAAACAGGTGCATCTAATTTAGGATAATAAATGTAGTGGAGGTGGACATTTTAAAGGCAGACTAACAGGTCTTTGAGGGTCAGAATTCTAGCTGATAGACAGGTGTTCAAATACTTATTTGCAGCTGTATCATACAAATAAATAGTTTAAAAATCATATATTGTGATTTCTGGATTTTTTATTTTAGATTATGTCTCTCACAGTGGACATGCACCTACGATGACAATTTCAGACCCCTCCATGATTTCTAAGTGGGAGAACTTGCAAAATAGCCGGGTGTTCAAATACTTATTTTCCTCACTGTATATTGTAAAAAGCAGGGGTCCCAGAACTGACCCTTGTGGCACGCCATAATTTACTAGCATTATCCTGGATAGCTCTCCATTTAAATCTACGAAATGGTAACGATCTATATCTATATGCAGAGGCGGAAAATATGTGCTACTTAATTGTAATGAGCAATTCATGACTATTTACGTGTTAATAAATTACTAAAATACTTAACACGTTGCGCTTCATGAAAGTACTTACTTGTGCTGACTAAATCAGTATTGTTTATTGGTATTTATACTTTACTCGAGTGTTAATGAAACGGAATATGTGTTCTCTTGAGGAAACTTTAATTTATTTAGACCTTCAAAGTTCTCCTTAAATGTCTCGAAGGTCTTTTCTTCTCTCAATGACTCTACACTATTACCTAAACAAGCTCTCATGCATTTAAATGACATTTAAGTTCAAGGTATCTAATCAGCCTAATTGTTATCAGGAATTGTAAACATTGCAGCCACTACTGAAAGTGGATATGACAAAGGCAAAATCAAATTCATTACTTTATCTGGCTGTATTTAAATAACCTGAGTGAAAACAATTGCTAGCGCTACCTAATGGTAGAGCGGCCTGTAATGCATGATGGTATGACGCATGACTGTTAGTGTGTACATTTTTTCCTAAAAAGTTTAATTTATTGTTTAAATGTTATCAAAGGACAATCAATTTCCATGTTTAAAGTATAAACAAATGTAGAACCTTAAGGGTTCCAAGAGAGTGTTAAGGAAATGTACAGATTAGTATTGCTTTTATTTTAGAGTATTTAGGAGCACACTCTGACTAGGCTTAATGCTGGACCTACGTCAACACTTCACCTTCACAAAACGAGGAGCATCAGATTGCTGACAATAATGATTATGCATGCTGGGCAGAACTGAATAATTGGTTCAGTTGTTTCTCTTTATGCATAAAGCACTGTAAATTCAATTCCATCTTACCCTTTGTGGAGACGCCATTTGTAGTCCGGTACTGTCTGTGTTTTAATAGACAGCTCGACTAAAAACGTTCCTGAATTATTTACTGAATAGTTTGTAGTGTTTGAAAGGACGCGTGTCTGAAGGATTAGCTGTCTGAAAAGAATAATGCATGAAAAGTATGGGAATTTAATTTGACTGATAAAAAGCCTGCTGCTGAGGGTTAAAAGTGTTCTGACTCGCAGTAATCACAAACCTGTTTCTCATTGCGGGTGCAAAGAGTTCTTTAATACCTAGACGGTCTATTGTGCAGCCGAGAAGTTCGGGGAATTCGAGGTGACATGTGCAATGTGTCTTCTGGTCTGTGTGCAGTCCCGTACAGACTCGTGTAAGACAATCCCATCAGGCCAGACACAGGCAGCGTCTGTGCTTCTATAAAAATCAGACACCGCATAAAAAATACAAAACGCTCTATTTCTTTTGCATTATGAAAGAAATATGAGCAGGAAAGCAGCTTTGAAATGCCATGAACATTATTAGCAAGTCTTCCACATGATTATAAAGTAGCCATACTGTAAATGTGGCCTGGGGTTTGGTTAGTCTGTCTGGAGTAGTCTCATCTGATGACTTTTTAGTGCATACAAAAAATTTAAGGGGATGTAGCACTTGGGCTCGTGTTGATTTTAGATTTGCATTTAAGTCGCTGTGCATTCAGTGCAGGCAGGGCAGTGCATGAGCTTCCTGTGGAGCATTTCGCATTTCATTCTGAGCTAGCTGTGCGAGCAAGATGCCAATTCATCAACGTTCAGCAGAGATCACCTGTTGTGTCAGATATAGCTGTGTTGCTTAAGTTTAACACTCAGGATCATGTGAAAGATGCAGCTTCGCTTGATGATCATCTGTGTAGCTAGAAATAGCTGAAAACTAGCTAGCGTGCCTTAGATTTACATGTAGAACAATCTATTTAGACACATCCTGATACAACCTGTACTCTGATTGTTCATCCGTTTACCGGACCTCTCCTACAAAGGCACTCGCTTGGGTATTAACAAATACTTACAGTAAATGATCATTTATATTACCAGTATTATATGAATATAATATTACTTTAATAACAATTATTATTGTTTTAATCTATTTATATTACCATAATTTCCGGACTATTAAACGCACCCACTATATAAGCACTGAATTTGACAAAGATTTTTATTTTGAACATAAATACGCCGCACCTGTTTATAAGCCGCAGGTTCCTACATTGAAACTAATGAACTTAACACAGGCTTTAACGAAAGTCAGTGTCTGTTACACGGCTTGTATCTAAACAGTAGCCTACCAAGAAAGTCATTGTTCACTGTCTTCCTCCTTCCTTTCACAACAATTTCTCTCTGGAGTTTATCTTTTGTCATCGTCGTGCGTTTAAAAATCACCATCGGTGAAGCTTTTCTCCCGATTCCGTGCAGCTCAGAACACAGGTGAAGTGCGCGGTTCACCTGGTTCACCTGGTTCACCTGAACCCGTTCGACAATTTCATTGGTCTAATGTTATGGGGCTCAGTTTTTTGGCATGAAGCTTGTGAACCGGGAAAAACCCAGGAAAAATCCATAAATTAGCCGCTAGTTGTTTAAGCCGCGAGGTTCAAAGCGTGGGAAAAAAGTAGCGGCTTATAGTCCGGAAAATACGGTAGCTTAATATAATAATAATAAGTATTTCATTATATTAATATGAATGATATTTTTTGTTTTTATAATACAACGCATCATCGTGTGTCGCAAAATTTACCGAAACCCCATGAAGTTAGACACCAAGTCTAACTTTAATTATTTTAGAGTTAATTCTATGAACTTTATTGTAAGTTTAATTATATTTTGTGGTTAATAGAGGTTATTGGATCACAGTTCATTTTTTATATACAGAACATTACTTACTGCCTTCTCTTTTCATCACTGCTGATGGCCAAAAGTCATACGAAGTACTTTTTTTTTCTAAATCAGCAGTCATTCTAGGACAGATGACTCGTTATCCACTTGTCTGTTAATGCAAGCAGTTTGGACTGAATGGACTGATTAAGTAATGTCAGATCTTCTGAACAAAGCCGGTCTTTCTCTGTTCTCCACATTGCATGGTTGTCGGCGGTGGAGCGAAACAGCCCATAGCAACGAAGGTAGACAAGGAGTGGCTGTGGTCTACATTCTTTTGGATAATAGAGAAGTCGGGAAAAACAGGGGGGAAAAAAAGACTGATTTGAGGTCTTTGCTTGAGCAGTGAGGGTGCTGAGTGGCCCGAATGGCTGAATGGTATTTAAATATGGCGTTTGGAATGTGTCTTTTTCTGGTCCTGCTGGCAGCTTGAGTCACTCGCTCTGCTCACTCTCTCTCACTCTGTAGTGACACAGTTTTAACCAAGAAAAAAACGATAAAGGGATCCTCAAGTTTCTTGCCTATGTTGTATAAGCAAAAAAAAAATCTGGCAGGAATAAGGGCTAAAATCGGAACATCCAATTATATTATATTTGATTTTAGATAAAAATGTTCATAAATATTTATACCGTGCTGCACAAATAGTTTTACTTCCCTATCACTGATATATAACGGCTGAGCAGAAACGAGCTTGAAGCCGATCGATCAATGTTTTTCCAGGCACTTTTATTCTCAAGTGAATTTTTGCTTTCATCGTATGGATTTCACTTGTACACGTGGTCCAGTAATATTATAAGACTGGCTTCATTCAGGGAAAGTGGTTATAACTCCATTTTTACATCATTAACTTTTTTTTAAGAATGTCTGCATGCCAATAAAAGTTCATATAACTATGTGGCTAAAACCCAAAGTGTATTATGTCTAGGCTGAAAGGGCATGTTCTTGCTTCACTGCGACCATTAATCATATATTAATCATTAGTGCAAATTCAGGCTCTGTAGACTGAAATGAATTCATCGCGTTCAGTAGCACGTCCACTGCCCCGGAATGGCAATATACAGATGGTCATGCTACATAAATTACTGGGGCTTCTGCAGTGCATGATGTGACCTCATATCATCCTGTCGAATTGTTTTGATATTTATTACTGACCTCACTGTGGAGTAAGTGAAACTTAAACCTTAGTCAAATGGCAATTTGTTTTTTCTTTTTTTTTTCCTTTCTTTTTTTATTTTTTTTTTTATCACCTCAATCATCAAGGTGATTTTGGACCATTTCCTGAAGATTTTGTTTGTGTGTGTTTGTAAAGTCTTTTATCTGATCAAGATTTCTCAATCCAAATGGAGCTGTTCTGTTTCATGATGCTTTCCCTTTGCCCTCACATCACCGATACATGGGCTCGGGCAGCTATTAGGAGCCGCACCTCTCTCTGTCCTTCTGATCTTAGACAGCACAATACCTTTCAATTGGCCACAAGGCAAGAAGGCCAAGGGTGCTTGCGTCTAGGCTGAAGTGCCCTGAAATTAGGCATTTCCTTTTCCTTTGTTCTTGCTTAAGGTGCACATTATTCCTCAAGGGTTTTCACACTCGCAACATTTCGTTTGTAAGCGAGCTCCAGGGTGGCTTGATTGCGGCGGGAAAACAATTCAACTCTCATTCGACCTGACTGCCGGAAATTAATCCAACTTGCCACTTGTACATTTGTACACCAAAAGAAAATCATTCATCAGTGGATCAGGACATACACTATATGAATGAAAGGTTGTGGACAAGTGAACGCTTTTTGAGCATCCCATTCCACATTTAGACTAATTTTCTGTTCTGATAACCTCCACTTCCTTCTGGGAAGACTAGATTTTGGAGTGTGCAGGCAGCATTCCAGTTCATCCCACGTGTTCAGTATTATACTGTACTGTATATTCAATGTTGCTTCAAACCAGATTGTATATTTATTGAATATTTGACTTTACTGTGGTTTAATTAATATTATTTTGTAAGCACTCACCAAACTATAAAAAAACAAAAGCATTTAAAAACAAAAGGCTTATAAGTGCATCTACCCATTGAGTGTTACTAATGGTGGGAACCATTTAAGCTTCTACTGCTTAAGCCATAATAATAAACATTTAGAATAAACATTGATTTCTCTATTCTGAAGTAATTCCCTTAAGCTCTCTTGTATGAAAGAAATAACTACAATATATTTAAACCCAAAGCTTAAGCTTCTTTATGAGAATAATTTTTAATCTTCCTTAAAATATGCTTAGTTACATTAAGTATTAATTTGTGTATGACATGTGACACACCTTTCTGGAATTAATCTCTCTCTAATATAAGTTTCAGTTTATTATTGTGTGCAGGCAATTTATTATTTATTTATTTATTTTGCACTGTAGATATGAGCTGCTAAATCTGGCACAAACTGAGACAGCCATGCAATGCCTTCTGGATATTTGGACTGACAAACAAAAGGAGAAAATAGATGCCGGATATGAAACACATGCCCTTAGCCTTTTTTTTTTGTTTTTACATTTTCGGTTTCTTTAATTGTGTGCTTTATGAAACCAAACCAAATAACTGTATTGCTTTTAAGTCCTGATTCAGACTCAGCAAAATGACTGTTAGGTGTAAAAGTGGCCTGGGTTTATTTTCAGCTTCTAGGGTATTATTATCTTTTGCTCTGCTTCCTTTTTTCCTGGACCCCTCTCCAACAGGCATTGCCAGCAGAGACATAACTGAGTTACAGCCTTTACTATTGGACGCCAGCAAAGCAGATTAATAGTCCAGACACATGGGCCTCAGTGGACTAAGGCAAACTAACATATTCACATATGCATGTCTGAATGTCCTCATTTAATGTCTTAATGCCACACTGAATCAGTGGAGATGATTGTATGTTAAGCTTTAAGCTTGTATGTTAAAATGTCATTGGAGAATAAAAGACTTTAATAAATAAAACTGTGTATGTATAGAATATCTTATTGCTTATCGTGCATGTATTTGTTTGTGTTGAATTTCATGATATCTCACCTGCTTGTATTTTTTTTCTCCTTCTAGCTTGCATGTTTGTGCCAATGCGCTAAAGGAAACCTCAGGCCATGTACCCAAGAGCATCGATGCACTATTACCAATACTCCGTTCTGATCACATGACCTCGGGCTTCTAAGACAGAAACGATCTCTGTTGCCAAGTCTCTGAAGAGAAGCTCTCAGGGATTAGAGCGAAATCAATTCAGCTGGATCAGTGATGATCCTGATACGTTCTCACCACTGGTTCCCATCAGCATAATCAGGCTCATGCTCAAGCTCGCTGATACGGCAGAACAGCCTTGTGGTTCATCACCATCCTAATAAGTGGATCTCTCGCTGTGTATTTAATGACCATCTTGCTCAGGACGCTCATTCTTGCGAGTTCTCTTGATTTGCTCTTGCAGCTTTGTGACAGGTAGCAGCCGAAGGTTTAATGGGCCGCAGCTGCATCGTGTAATTCCACAGGTTATACCACACCTGTTTGGTAATACAAATAGGAGATACAGAAATGAATAAAAAAAAATGGGCCAGAGAATGAGCTTCTATTGCACTTACACACACAAGTGATTTGCTAACTCTTGCGCTGCATCTCAAAGGTGCTGAATTTAGCATTTTCACTTTCATGTAGTGTATTTTGGCACAGTCAGAATACCTGACATATTAACCTTCTCAGAGCATCAACACTTATTCATAGGCACTTTGAGGAAATGCAAGATGTAAATCACCAAAAGGAAATGTTAGCCGTTTTAATGAACGGTAAATTTCAAGAAAATGGCTATTTTTTTTATTTTTAAGTAGGTGTTCTATAATTTTGGCTATAATTCTATAATATTTGGATTTCAATAACAGTTTATTATTGGAAGATCTGCTTGTATCCAACTCATATATTTTTGATTAAAATGATGACACGTTGTATAAGGGAACAAAAATCATCAAAAGAATCTGGAAATGTTCTTAAAATAATGAATGTATGAAAGGGTTTCTATTCAAATCTACATAGTTTATTGATCACAGCTCATTCATGCTAATTACCACTTTTTGAGTAAACAACTATATTAAATAATCTTGCTATTTGACAAATCTATGCTGATATTCTGTTGATTTGCTCAGTTTTGGTGTGAACCTTTTACGCTCAATGAGGATGTTAATGATGACGATTGAACCTAGTTTTTCTTTATTTTTTTAAAACCTGGCAACCCTGGTTCATAAAATTCAAATATTAGCTTTATTGGAAACAAAGTAACCAAAAAGGTATGTCTAAAGCACTCCAAACAAGCTGCTCGTCTGCATGCTGGATCACTTTGACCTGCATATTAACAGGTTTCACTAAAAATTCACTAGATATCAGCTTATAGTATTAGTCAACTGTGATAAGTTTTTTTTTTTTAATTTGAGGCCATATTGTCATTAATGCCATTCAGTCTTCTGAATGACATTATATTCATGGGTTAGTGCTGCGAATCAATCAATATGTCATTAAAAATGTTGATAATACAATGCAATTTATTAACAGCTACACTTTTATTATGCATGAGCCTAACAAAATGTGAGGCCACTGCTCCATATAGATGCCTACCAGACATGGAGGAGATACAGAGAAATAGCTAGGCATTATAGTGTGGTGCTTCAAGAGCATGTTTTACTAGGCATAACTGGCTAAAAGATGAATACAGCTCACTCTTATGCCCTTGTGTGTTTTTGCAATTTCTCGATTTACTGCCTTCAGTGGGAGCGCCTCCATTACTGCTCATGTTAAAAATGTGTTTGTTTATAACCCGCTGGTGCTGAACTCTGGTGAGGTTTACTAGGGAGAAGCACTGCTCATGCGCATACATCGAAAGAATGAAAGGTGCAATCTATCACTTTTTTAAAGATTCATGTGCTGTTGCTTGAGTGGAGCCCAGAGCAAATCCTCTGCAGTGTTAGAACATGTCAGATGACAGTATGTTTGACTTGCGTTTTATTATACACACAAATCATACTGTTGTGTCGTTCTCCACGTGTTATGTTACTGGAAGTCTTTTGATTTAATACACATTTACTTTCCAATTTGTGAGCAGTTCCTTTGTACTGTTTTTTTTTATTTTTTATATATACATTTTTTTATTGAGGAATGAAATCTGCACTTGCGCATCTCCATTTACATTGCCCTATGTGTGTGTGTGTGTGTGTGTGTGTGTGTGTGTTAATGTCTGAGTGTTTTGAGATATCAATGTGAGTGAATCTTGTCTTTCTCTTTCATCACTCTGTAGCGGATCAGTTTGTGTGCACCACAGCTGCGATTGCTGATATCGTCATCCTGGTAGATGGCTCGTGGAGTATCGGCAGGCTCAACTTCCGTCTGGTGCGCGCATTCCTGGAGAACCTGGTTAATGCTTTCGATGTGGGAATTGATCAAACCCGTATCGGTATGCTGTTTTTTGCTCTTTTGTTCCTGCCTGTTTAGCATATGTTTGTTTGTGTAATAGTAAGTTGTAAATAGTAAGTTATTAAATGTCATGTCATGTTTTGAATGTTCAGGCCTGGCCCAGTACAGTGGAGATCCAAGGACTGAGTGGCACCTCAATGCATTTGCCACTAAAGAGTCTGTCATTGATGCTGTCAAAAACCTTCCGTACAAAGGAGGAAACACACTCACAGGTAGCATACGTGCAGTATTCGAGCAGAGAAAGCATATGATAGACATTCTGGGTGTTTTGCCATTTTTAAATGTTGAGTGTCTACAGGTTTGGCCCTTACATACATTCTGAAGAACAGCTTCAAACCAGAATCAGGTTCTCGAAGCAGCGTTCCGAAAATCGGGATCCTGATCACCGATGGTAAATCACAGGACGCTGTAGACGTTCCTGCCCAGAACTTAAAGGATGCCGGGGTTGAGCTCTTTGCCATTGGTGAGTGCTGATTCTTCAAAGGGCTTTGTGTCATAGAAATAGGGTTGCAAAATTCCAGGAATTTTCAAGATTGGTAACGTTCCATGGTAATTAAGGGGAATATATGGAAATTGATGGGATTTCATGGAAATAACCTAGGAATTTACAAAATTGCAGGTTAGCCTATAACAGGAAACTTAAATAAAAAACTTTATTTCGGCTTCTCCCATTAGGGGTCGCCACAGCGGGTCATCCGCATGTTTTATTTGGCACATGTTTTTATGCCTAACGCAACCCTCCCCATTTATCCGGGCTTGGGACCAGCACTAAGAGTGGCTGGGGTTGGTTCCCTGACAGCTGCTAACTGCTGTTTTCAACATGGATTACTTCCAAAATTTCCCAATGAAGTTTCCATTGAAAACTTCCACTCTTTTGCAACCCTACATACAAATACTATAATGTTTGTAAAACACAGACTGTAGAAGGTTTAAAGGCTAGAAATATGATGAAGATCATTTAAGTCAATTCAACCACTGCACAGATCGGAATCTGATTGCTCAGAAGGTGTTGATTAATTAAGTGCTTTGTAAGAGCCAAAGGTGAAGCTGCTGGTTTATATTTTTTAGATATAAAATAAAGTCAAAAAAGAAGAATTTATTTTTTTGTTTGAAAGATTTAAGCTGCATTTTTATTGTTGTCTTATCTTCAAGAAGAACAACTGTTCTTATGTCATGACTGTTTCATGGCATTTAATGTTAGTATAATAGATAAAAAAATTTTTAGTTTTCTTTTATTAAAAAGGCATTACTGATAAATTGCAATGGAAAAGAAGAATAAAACCTAGTTATATTTGCTCCATCATGTTTTACTCCTTACATATGTATGTGCGAGAAACATACATGTGTCAGAAAATATTTTCAGAATGTACCATATGAGCCAAAATGCCTGTGTCTTTATTAATCTGTGTAATTATAACTGTGTGTGTTTGTTGCTCTGAATGTGTATAGGGGTTAAGAACGCAGATGAAAATGAGCTGAAGGTCATTGCCTCTGAGCCACACGAGACACACACCTACAACGTGGCCGACTTCGTCATCATGAATTCCATAGTGGAGGGTCTGACCAGGACTGTGTGCGACGGTGTCGAGCAACAAGACAAAGAGATCAAAAGTATGTTTTGGTTTACAGTCTGTACAGGATTTTAAATGGCTATTGACATTTTAAACTAGTGTTTACATGGTCAACAGCAGAGGCATGTTTTACAAAAATGGGTATAAAACACTGATTTTATATGAAAATATGGGAGTAAAATTACTGATGGATGTAAGTCATCAGGTATGAATAAATGCAAACTAGTTAGTGATGATAAAGAAAGAAGTCTTGCAGAAACAAGTGTATAAAATAATTTGAAATGTTCTGCGTATAGGTGGTCCAAACTCTTTTACGAATGCTGATTCCTGCTAGACTTTATATAAAGAGGCTTATTAATGTTATTCTCTCCAGGGGAAAGCATCACCAAATATAAACTATAGGGATGGACATTTTTTTTCAATCTGTGTCTGTCAGAGAAAAAAGATTTACATCAGTAAATGAAACTAGATTAATTTTCTGTACATGTATTTAATCTCAGGACATTGCATCTCTTATTCCTTTTATGTATTATTTGTGGTTAACGCATTTGTTGCTTAACTGCCCGATTGCTCTTACTGTAATGCCTCTACTGCTATTTCTACTTCGGCTTTCAGGAGATTCAGTCCCTGAAGACACACAAAATTCTCCTCAGGATTTGGTGACGTCTGAAGTGACGGCGAGAAGTTTCCGTGTGTCCTGGACCCAAGGGCCAGGCAGCGTTCTGAAGTATCGTGTGATTTACTATCCCAGCACAGGAGGTCAGCCACAAGAGGTAAGTGTCTAATGACCGCCCGTTTCCCTTTAGACTGTAAATTATATGGTAACAGCAAAGTGCTGCAAAGTAGTTTGTAAATACTTAGACCTCTCTGCTGCCTTTCAGCTGAACTGCAATTACAGTGAGAAGTCTTCCTCTTTCCACCGGTCCAATCACACATGCTTTTATATATTGAGATTATAGCGAGCTCTGATGCATGACGGATTTAAAAAATATTCTCCGAGCCTAGGCACTCTTTTAAAAATAAGAAACTCTATCCTTAAGTCAGCTGCTTAAACATTCAAGTAGCAGACCAGCTAAACCCCAAAAATCCTGCTAACATTCCCATTGTCCCTGGAATGATAAAATCCAGATGATGTCCAGGCAGTTTGTGTGTTCAATTAATAAGAAACGCAAACAGGCTCATTCCCTGCTTATTCCCTCAGCTTAATGTATTGCGGTTCAGTAAAGCATGTTTGCAAAACAAATGCATAAAAACAAATTACTGTTAAAAAAAAATCCATTGTGAGAAAACAGTTAAATAAGAAGTGTGTAGTGATATACATCGCCATCTAAGATAAGCAGGATACACAGCTATAAGTCTTCTCTGTAACCACCTTCTGCTTCTTACAACATGTTATTCAGGAGATTGCCTACTGCTGTCTGGTTCGGACATGTGTAAAGCTTTGGAGCTCGTGTGTATAAAACCTCTTGATATGAGTTTGGGGAAACGTAAAGCAAAAATCAATTCTCATTTAACACTAGGTTGTGGTGGACGGCACAGAGACCACAGCCGTGCTGAAAGGCCTCAGCTCACTGACAGAGTATGAGATCACTGTGTTTGCTGTGTACACAACCTCGGCCGGTGAGCCTCTCAGGGGCCGTGAGACCACGCGTAAGTCAGAGCACACACACAAACATAAAGGAATACATTCCGAAATTCTAAACTACACTTTACACTCAGTACCTGTCTAAGGAAACGTTATGCCGTATGGCATCAAATTTTAATCAAACATACTATCCATGCTTGTTTATGCATACCAGGTCTTAGAGTGAACTGACTGAAACAAAATGGCATGACAATTTTTGTAATGTCTCATTTTCAGTGGCTTTGCCTGTGGTCAGTGGTCTGGAGCTGGACGATGTGACTCACAGCACCATGCATGCTCGATGGAGGCCTGCAGAAGGGGCTACTGGGTACATGCTACTTTATGCACCGCTAAGCAGTGAAACTATGGATGAGATCGAGGTAAGAGGTTCTGTATGTTTGGGAATCACACCATATTTCAGACCACATTCGTAGCCACACCTAAGCTAGAGATTCGAAAATACATTGATATACTAGTATTAGACTTTGGTATGATAATCTGCTTATTGACTTGTATTCATGGTCATAACTTCCAATAGCCAATTCCGTGTTTCAGTATGTGATGTAAATCTAGTCTCTGTTGCCATGCTAACAGACAGATGACGCTGTATTTTTTTTAGCAAGTAATCATGGCTATTAAAGCAAAGCAGACAGCAAACTGTGCTCTGTGAAAATAGCAAAAGGAGAAACTACAGCATTTTCATGTCCACCAGGGAAACATGAACATAGCTAAGTGTAACAGCCATGTCTGATCAATGCTAAGTGGCTTACTCATTTTAGTATCAGCATCATTATCAAGGACATGTAGTCAAACCCATATCTGGTCTGGAAAAATAAATAAATAGAGATGTTTGTTTTTCTGTAAATCCGCTGTTTTTAGACATATGCAGCCCGAGCCACTTTTATTGACTGTCTCCCTTTCAGAACACTTAAATTAAGCAATCAATAGCTTCACGCTTATTGTGATGCATAAAGTGTGCTGAGTCCTTATTGACTAAATGGAGTTTTCATTAATAAACCACTGAGGAGGCAAGTGGATTGAAGCCTTGATAAATGGTTTAAAGATGCCGGTGGTGGACTTGTGTGTTGCAGGTCAAAGTGGCAGACACCGTGACAGACTTTAGGCTGGTGGGTTTAAGCCCGGATACAGACTACACAGTGACAGTGTACGCCATGTTCGGAGATGAAGCCAGCGATCCTGCTACAATGCAGCAGACCACCTGTTAGTGATTTTTACCTCAAACACTCACACAGAGCACTTCAGACTCGCTTTCTGCTCCAAATGTTATACTGAAAGAATACCAATTTTGGATAATATTTTTAACTTTGTTTTGTGGTTTAATAAGTTCACTTGGTGACTCAGTCTGATGCAAGTAAAGTGAATTAAAGCAAAATGGAAAATGTTTTTTTTCCTTTTTAGTTGTTGGCATAATCTAATTTTATGTGTATGTCCAGTGTCTCTGAGGCCTCCCCGTAATCTACGTGTCACTGAGGTGGACCACAGCTCAGTGCGGCTCAACTGGGATTCGACATCAAGCGCAGTCAAAGGCTATCGGCTGAAGTACGGCAAAAGTAACGGTGCGCAAACTAACGAGGTAGGTTATTATCTCTAATGTGCAACCTAATTAGATGTTTATATATAAGATTTCATGATTACTTATGAGTCATCCTGTTTCACAGGAAAAGTGAGAGCTGCAATGCTTTTCTGAGTACCTTTAAAAGTAGTGCTTTTAAAATAATATCATATTAATTTCCATATGTTCATTATCCTCTTCGTAGATTTAAAGTGCTCACTAAATATCATGAAGACAGCATTGTCAGTGATGAAACGTTACACAACATTATGTCAATAACAGAATGACAGAGCAAATGTTTTTCAATGTATGTACTGGTAAACTACTAGAAGATTTCCCACCCAGAATGATTGTAGAGAAGATTTTGGTGGAAATACTGTATTTGGATTTAATTGGAATGAACTAGACTTGGATTTTTGTATATACTGGTACATTAACCATAACTTTGTGGCCACCGATTAGGCAGGACATTATGACCACCACTTTTGACTGACCACTGCAGACTGGGAAACATCCAACAAGAGCTGCAGTTTTGGAGATACCCTGGATTAATTGTCTAACAATCACAATTTGGCCCTTTCCAAACTCCCTCAAATCCTTACGCTTGCCTATTTGTCCTGCTTCTAACACATCGACTTTGTGGACAAAATGTTCACATGCTGCCTAATATATCCCACTCACTAACAGGTGCCATGATAAAGAGATAATTAGTGATATTTAGTCACCAGTCATAATGTAATAATGTTATGCCAGATCTGTGTATAATAGAACATAATGATTTAACTATTTTTGCATCATGTAAATACATTTATGGCATTTATTACACTTTATTACAATTTATTACAATCCAGGCTCTGCATATAAACTGTGTATAAATACTTAATGTTGTTGTATTTTGTAACTCAGGTTGAAACGGGTCCAGTTTCTAACGTGTATCTAAGGAACCTGGACTCTCAAACAGAGTACACCGTGTCTGTGTTTGCTGTGTATGATGGGGATCAGTCAGAACCCCTGAAGGGATTATTTACCACAAGTAAGAATATTTCATTGAAAGGCTATTCAGAATGCGATAATAAAAGTAATTTTGCTGTATAATTTGAATTGCATGTTCTTCTGGCCCGAGCTCAGATTTGCCCAAAAGCCTTCTCGTTCCCAGATGAAGTACTATTGCTGATAGTCTATTACACTCAGCAAGCATTCATTATCTACAGTCAATGATAGATCTGTACCATCATTTTCACAGGCATTCTGCCAGTGTCATCTCAGTAATCTAATAGCACACAAAAATTTTGTATAGCTTTCTTCTATCTTCAAGAAGTAAGTGCAGCAGCTGTTTCAGCAAGTTTACTCAGGGCTAGAATCGATCAAATAGATGCTAATTTCCAGGTTATGTTCAAGCAAAGAAGAATGCAGATGTCAATGTAATGTGGGCATATTTTGTGGTCTGATATTTTTGGACTGCGTACCAAACTAACGTACAGTGTGACGTGTAAGGTTTAGAATGTACAGCATATAGTTTATAGCTCTTTTATATAGCTCTCTCGGCTAATAAGACTACATGATTGCTTCTCTATTTTGATGTCACACAGAGCTCGTTCCAGCTCCACGGGCCATTAGAATTGATGAGGTAACACCAAGTAGTTTCCGGGTGAGCTGGACACAGCCAGGGGATGGCGTGGAGCTTTATACACTCTCCTGGAGACCCTCCACAGGAGGACAGACTAAAGAGGTCAGAAATATTGCGTGTTTTTGCGTTCAAAAACACTTGATAAACAATTGAACGTATACGTGGAGAGGCTGTAAATACCTGCAGAAGCATCGTAATAATCATGAATTTTCAGTTGAGCAGGAGCATTCGGATGAGTTATCAGCGATGCGGTGAGTCACATTCATCGGCGTAAAGTGTTGTTCGGAGCGAAGATAAAATGCCACGCACCTGAAGGTTTCAATATCTGTGACCTTCGCCTGAACATGATCTCCAGGAAATAGTGTCAGTTGGAATTTAATTTTCTCAGCTGCTACAAATTATTTTTGGGAAAAATAGCAAAAACACTGCAAGTGAGGCATTTCTCATGAGGTCCAGGAGCATGCTGTTCCTCTCCACACAAATGTGCCATGAATTCCTGACAGATGGAATTAAATAATTGATGAATGGGAGAAAGGACATTTTGAAGAGAACATGTTTTCATAAAAAGAAACTATACAGATTTTTAATATCAGGATATTCATTGGGTGCTTGTGTTTTATTTACTATATTAGTTTTTCGGTATGGTAAAGAAACCGAGGTCTTTGTTTTCCCTCATCAACAATTACGGTGAAATTTTATAGTTTTAATCTCATCATCAGTACACACCCTGATCTGTCATGTTTGTCTAAATGAGGGTATTTTAGCTCTTTGTTGCAGTACATGGTATAGAATATTATGAATGAGTGTGTGTGTGTGTGTGTGTGTGTGTGTGTGTGTGTGTGTGTGTGTGTGCAGTAAAATGCATCAGAGGTTTTTATGACTGGCTGGGAGTTGGTGCAGCTGTACTTTACAGATAGCGCTGCAGGTCAATATGTTTACTGAGAGCCGTTGGAGCAGAAAATAATGACACGCCATGAGAATGGGGCTGGAATGGCACAGCAACTCCATGACCCACAGCCCCAGACATATTTTCACAAATCCCCAGTATCACAGTTGATCACTGCTGAAATGTGAAACCAGAATCAAACAATATCAAACAATATTTAGTTTCAGTTCTGTGATCGGTGATTTCTCTGCTTGCATTGGTGGTATACTGTTGCTACCGGATGCCGTTTTTGTCAACTTCGATACACAAACGTCAGAAATGTATTGATACAAAAATAATGTAAAAATCCGAGACAATACAAAGGTATGGACGTGTTCAATACGATGCAGTCTCAGAACAACTGTGCATTCAGTTTCCATTTTCATTCGATGAAAACATTTCATCAATAAAACAAAAATCCTCTCACACATATCACGATCCTGTCAGACACATACCAGCATATAATGCTACAAATGGTGTGTATTAGAATTTAACATAAATAAGCATGACTAAACATTCACTATTAGTGACTCACAAAAGGGGGCATGTCTGTAGCGCACAAATTCTCCCATACTTTTGCTAACCAGTTCTAGACGTAATTTCTGACTTCTGCGCGTCATTTGTCACTGCCATTTCTTTCATTTAGATTGATTCAACAGAAAAATGTATTGTTTGGTATGTGTAAGATTTGAAAGCCTCCATTCGAACAATATTCATTTGTTACACCACTTCCTAACAAATATAAAATTATGTATACACTATTCTACGCCTAATACACAGTGTCATGTTTTCCATTCATGCCTGATTTCTACATATCCTTCTGTTTGTGTTTTAAAGGTGGTTATATCAGGCAATATAAATACCTATGTGGTGAATGATCTTTCTCCTCTTACTGAGTATGAAGTGCTGCTGTCTGCTATCTACAGAGATGAGGCTGAGAGCAGCGCTGTGTCTGCACTAGCGATCACATGTAAGATATTGCGCTTATAAAGCATTGTTTACTTATATATAGCTGACATTGGTTTGTCTCCGATGCAGGTGCATTTAAGAACATAAAATATTTTATTATTATTTGAAAACTGGACCAAGTTTGGAGGAGATTTTTAACTGTTGTTTATCCAAAATATTTTTTTTTCTTTTCGCTTCATTAAATAATGCTGATGTATATTAATTAGTCTTAATAAGGTGTACTGAATTAGTATTAATCCTTTATTAGTAATTAGTACTAGTTCTCTATATGCAGTGCTGTACTTTGCCTGTATATTGACTTTTGTTAGTGAAGTTAACAGGTCTTGAAGAATTTATTCCATTTCCTGGTGGTTGTCTTTCCAAACCGACAGTCTCTGTTATTTCATTATAAATCTTTTTTCTCTCCAGTGCCTATGCCTGCAACCACGGCCTTCCCCTCTACAGCCCCACCAGGTGAGAGCTGACTGATGTGTGTTTGGTCATGCTGCTGTGCTGTGTGAATCGGACAGTACAGGAAGCTTTTGCTCAGGTCCGCAGGGAGAAAAAGTGAGAGGCAGAGAGCTCTTTGTTCCCAGTTTCTTTGCTGCTTTTTTTCTGACTCGTATCCTGGAGGAGCCAGATGGCACTTGTTTACCGCTCCAGCAGAAACATTGTTTACTGCTCCAGGAGAAAGCACATCGGCACAGCCTGCTAAGTGGCTTAATCATTTGCGCTTCAGAATTGTTTGTGCTTTAATAGTTTATTACATTAGTCTAGTGGCAAGTGGGCAGGTTTCCATTAGCAACGTCTCACAACCCGCTGTTCCTTTTTGTGCATTTGTGACGCCTTTTTGGGTGGAGTTAAATTAAGAACAGTAGCGTGTTGGGGAATGAGAAGTCAGAACTCATTGAGCTGTGTTCTCCAGTGACGCGGCTTGGAGTGAGTAATCTCCTGGTGGACGATGAGACCACGTACAGTCTGCAGGTCAGCTGGGACAATGATGATGCAGATGTTGAGCAGTACAAAGTGACCTATGTCAGCCAGAGAGGAGACCGTGCAGAGGAATCGGTGAGATCTCACATACAAAAACAAACATACAAACACACACAAACATATTCAGACGTATATAGTAAATTTCCTATAAGCATGAATCTGTGCATTATGCACTTCACTGGTTTGGCGATCCATCTACGGTGAATTTTATCACCTCCCAGTGTGGAAGTCTGGGCTTGGACTTAGATCCATATTGATTATGACCAGGATGTTACCAGGACAATGATAAATAAATGTTCGAACATATGAACATACAGTACAGACCAAAAGTTTGGACACACCTTCTCATTCAAAGAGTTTTCTTTATTTTCATGACTATGAAAATTGTAGATTCACACTGAAGGCATCAAAACTATGAATTAACACATATGGAATTATATATGGAATTATATACATAACAAAAAAGTGTGAAACAACTGAAAAATGTCATATTCTAGGTTCTTTAAAGTAGCCACCTTTTGCTTTGATTAGTGCTTTGCACACTCTTGGCATTCTCTTGATGAGCTTCAAGAGGTAGTCACCTGAAATGGTCTTCCAACAGTCTTGAAGGAGTTCCCCGAGAGATGCTTGGCACTTGTTGGCCCTTTTGCCTTCACTCTGCGGTCCAGCTCACCCCTAAACTATCTCGATTGGGTTCACCCTAACCCTAACCCTAACCCTAACCCTAACCCTAACCCTAACCCTAACCCTAACCCTTGGTCAAATAGCCCTTGATGCCTTCAGTGTGACTCTACAATTTTCATAGTCATGAAAATAAAGAAAACTCTTTGAATGTATAGGGAAGGTGTTCTTCACACCTTCCCTATACATACAATGTCAAAAAGGTAAAAAATTCCTGTTCTATTGAGGACATTTGGTTCCCACTAAGACTTTAAATCATGCCTACGCATTCTTAAACACGAAAACAGTTACAGTACTTGTCAAAACTGTAAAATGTTTTGTCTGAAAGATGAAACGATACTCTTTTTGCTCCCATCTCACGGACATCTCTGAGGGACTGTTTGACTCTTGTGTTCTGTTGGTTTAAAAAAATAAATAATTAACACAGAAAGAGCGACAGTGCCACCAATAGTATTTCATTGAGGTCCTGTAATGTCAGGATTTTCTTCTCACTCACTGCAAACACACCATGAGAAATTTATTACCACTGTGTACTGTGAAAGTCTAAGAAGTCATCATAACCCTTTAAGCCCACCAGACTTCTTCCTCACACTTGTAACGATGTACTAATTCTTTACAGTTTGACTGTAGTCACTGAAAAATTGTATCAATCTGTCTGTTAGTTAGTATGCATAAGCACATAGTAGTGCTTTGTCTTCTGCTAATATATATATATATACTGTATATATATACATACTGTATATATATATATACAGGTACACATAGATAGAAACCGAAAAACTGATCGTAAGTCCAGAAGAGTGACTAAACTATGATGCATCTATATATAATATAATAATAATTGTTTTTGTTTTTTTCTTCGTCTGAGGTGACGGTCGTATCGCCGAAATGTCGTAAGTCGAGTGGTCGTAGGTTGGGGTCTAACTGTATATATATAAGTTGCTTTAAGAAATGTTTCTGGCCCTCTGGATATTTTGAACACGTCTGCATCTTCAGTTATTTCTTAGCTGCAGAATCCTTCTGAGAGGCTGAACAGGTGGTGCAGCCTCGATCATTTTTAAACTACATTGTATTGACATTGATTCGACCTTGACTTGCCATGTTTATAATCAGCCGTGTTTCTATTCATCTAAACCTGAAAATCAGATTTGGCCAAGAGAGAGAATTCATCTGACCCCCTGCTTCTCGCAGATAAAATATTACACTATCCTTAAGGAAACAGTTTGAAATTATTTTCAGCTTTGCGCTGAAGTGTGTGTCTTAACATCAACCACACTTGAGTTTTAATTCTCACAGTGAACCACCGTAGGTCAAGCCGGGAGAAAGATAAAGGAGGCAGGAGCAGGACAAAGAAAATTCCATTATCTCTTCAACTGACATTTAGGTCACTGCCACTGAGATGTGGTGAGAGAGGTAGCTTAAAAAAAAAAACAAGGAAGAAGAGAAAGAAGACGACCAGAGAATAATACATTCTCCATTGTTCTTGGAGAGGAGTCATATGAGGACATACTCATTTTGAGAGGACTTTGGTAGAGAGTTAGAGAGAACGAGATAAAGAAAGCAACTCTAGTCGTCTGGTTTCAGCACCACAGGTCTGGTGGACAGCTCTACTAGCAGGATTGTTGCGGGATTGTGTACCTCCAGCAGAGTGGCTGACTGAGTGTACACTTGAGTGTACGCTTCATTGAACATAGCACGTTTTACAGCTGCAATAGGGCTGAAATAGCATTGAGAAATAAAAGTGAGATCATTTTAAAAATGTAAAAGAATTTTACCTTGATCACATCCTTAGGATTCGGATTGGCATTTTCTACAAACATGAACAAAGCTTACAAGCACATGCCTCTCTCAGTCTTTAATTAGGCTTGTTTTTTTAATAATTTGTATATACTTTTTTTTAAACCCAAAATAATTCTGGATTTTTTGGCAAACAAGTATTTGGTATGCCACATGTCAATCCTGTCGGTGGAGCATGCAGTATTGCTGTTTCACAGCTCGAGGGTCTTAGTTTTGATCCTGGGCTCTGATCCCACTTTGTATGTTTCCTAATTGTTTTCTGGTTTCCTCTCACTGACTACAAACACTAGATTGCCTATAGGTGTAAATGTGTATGTTTGTGTTTGTGGTGCCTTACATTTGATTGGCATCCCATTCACAGTTATTTCTCTCAACATGTGCCCAATGTTTCTTTGATGGGCTCCTGATTCACCTCAGGGTAAATTAATCTGATATATGACTAAGTAATAATGAATATAAACGTTGACTTGTTCATCTCTTTTGCTATATAAGTTTTCTTACTTGATAAGGAATTAATAACAGGTCATGTTAATTTTTTTTTAACCATTGCAACGTATTCCTAAGCATGGATAGTCCATTTATAATTTAATGATATTTAAGTGATTTAATTGGTAATAAAAGACATGGTTTATGCAACATGCATTGTAAATATTGATTGTAAATGGATTCATTGATAATCTAAGAAACATTATATTCATTTTTCCTGGCTTGATACAAATTTTGCCTGACCAACACATTATTATCACACATAGACAGATATTCATCTAGTAACAATTGTTGGCTGCACAGTGAAAGAGATCCAAGAGTGAGAGTGGGTGGGTGGATGTGTGAGAAAGAGAGAGAGAGACGGAGATTGATGATGTGTCTGTGAGGAGTGAATACAGCAATATGGATGTCTCCCTTTGTTTTTCTTTGTAACTGCCATATTTCAGTAAGCAGCCCACCTTAAGTGAACCTTCCTAAAAGAAAGAAAAAAAATATTTCTTAAAGAAATATTCATCTATATTTTACACTTTCAATACAGAAATGTATTTCATTTTTTTTCTGTCTGCTACCTTTTAGGTGGTGGTTCCAGCCAATAGAAGGAGTGTGATTCTGCAGTCTCTTCTCTCAGACACGGAATACAAGATCACGGTTAACCCTATTTATCCAGAGGGAGAAGATAACGCATTCTCTCTGTCCTCTATCGGCCGTACACGTGAGTCTCTTCTCTTGTCCTCTACTGCACATTACAGGTAAAACATCACTCTAAGATAATAACTTGCCAGTGGCTTACATGTGTATTATAATGTCATGACATTGGCACTATTGCCAAAGCTGCAGGATATTAGTACAAAATTATACAAGAAAATGTACTACATAATAACTACATCAAACATTCCCTGATAACTTAAAATATATGATTGTTTATGACTCAACATTAGTTCTCTAAATGTGGTGTATATAAAACACATTCTAAATCAAAATATATCAATGTGTTTATTGTTTTTTTTATTTTATTTGCTTTGTCATGATGCTCTTCTACTTCCATTTGCTGGGTTTTTTGTTTTTGGGTGCACCATCATTTCAACCCAGATGATGTTATACAGACAAATATTTATGGAAGAAGAACTTTGATATGTTTGTGAATGGCTGATTAAAGCCAAAACATTTGCCCGATGTAACTCCATAAGCCTCACTGATGCTTAAACATCAGTTTATTTTTAAAACAATGTTTAGGGAAATGTTATATAAAAAGTTACCTAAGAATATGTTGCACATCTTGGTATAATAAAAATACACTTAAATGCCTTACAGCATCTACAGATTATTTTTAGAAGTGAGACCACTAAAGAGCTTTTTAAAAAAAAAATTATGTTGCCACAATTTCTAAAGCACACTATGAGCAAAAATAAAAAAAATGCTATGACAAGAAGCACAACTTCTGCTCAGAAAAAGAATCCCAGAGCTGCAAACATCAGAAGAAAATATACGTACAGTATAACTCTTGTAGCATTTCAGATGCATTTTTAGTAGATGCAGTTGGCATGGGCCAGAGGTTCAGTCCTAGCCCCTGTGGAGCGCATTTTCAATCAGGCAGCCTAATATTGATTTTACTCTTTAATAAGCTTAATGAAAGCCATCCATTACAGCACCACTCTCCCAGCAGTAATGAAGTGATCAAACTAGCCTTATTTCCTCTGATGGAATTGATTATGTTTACCACACTTTCAATGATCACTTTCCAATGACAATTTACCGTTCTGTGACTCGCTGATTAGAAATGTTAATGCCACCTTGCTGTGAACTCTAATTGAAAATGAACTGGAGCTTGTATTCGTTCTTTGCGTTAATGACTTGATTAATATCAATTCTGTAATCTGATCTGTTCTTGCTTTTGACTGCATTGTGGGTTGTAAGAAATGCCAGTAGGGCGATGTTTTCTGTAGAGGACTCCCTCTGTAACAAATGATGTGATAAAAGCCGTAAAAGCCTGTTAACAGTTAGGTTTCTTTGTACAGTACGGTTTCATAGCGTCTTAAAAGAAGTTTGGAATCCTTTCACATTTCCTAAAACAATAAGTTGAAAGCTAGAGTTTTAGTTCCATTTTCATAGTAGAAACATAAAGAAAAAATGGTCTGTAAAAATCTAATAATATACGTTAGTCAAGTCAAGTCAAGAGGCTTTTATTGTAATTTCTACTATACACAGTGGTTCACAGTACACAGTAACAACGAGACAACGTTCCTCCAGAACCCTGGTGCTACACTAAACCACATAAAGCTACAACACACAACATAAAGCTACATAACATAAAGCTACATAAAGTGAAACCATATAATTAACCATATAATGCTGGACTTATATGACACCCTTATTTTTACCAGCATTATTTTTTTTTCTCCATTTACTACATAACATTATACCTATACACAGTAGCCAAATTACCTCATCTATATTAAAGATTTCAGTGAAAAAACTGTTTAATAGACTTTTAGTCATATCCAGTATACACCATTTCTGGTACAAATTTAAAATAAGTCATGTTGACTGGAACTGGAACTGGAAGGAAAGGATTAAAGGTATATTGCTCACCATAAGAGCTTAGCTTTAAAAGCCACCAGTAAGTAGCATAATACCATGCCTTGATTAAACTGAACAACAGAGTAGCTGAGTGTCTTCTGACAGTGCATGTTGATCAGATCTTCATTAGCTGACTGAATTAGCTCGCATTCGAATGAAGAAAAGGAATAGAAGATGTGTGTTAAAATGAGAACCATGTGGGAAATGTTTGTGAACGCAGTTGAAGATAACACAAGGTGAAGTCAGTGAGGTTTGTGACTCTAAGAGAATTAAGAGGGTTGGCAAATGTGACAGTGATGAATGTTCGAGCTGCTCAGACTAAAAGCACCTGTTAGGTTTTGCGCCGAAACCCAGCGTATGCTGAACGTTGCTGCAGGCTTTGAGTAAACACATCTGTTCCTTGTTATAATTATGTTTTTTCTTTTACTGCCCAGTACCACTGACTGCACCCAGCAACCTAAGGGTGTCTGAGGAATGGTACAACCGTTTCCGCCTCACATGGGACACGCCTGCCTCACCAACCATGGGCTACAGGATCATCTACCAGCCAACTTCTGGTGTGTATCTCCGTGCTTACGATCCTCTCCAAGGGAGGCATCCCAAAATATTACTTGTGTGGGTCCTATAAAGATTCACAGACATAAAATTAAAGCCAGAATAGCATCAAATAAAAACTATTATTGGCCAGGAGTCTTGGAGTCTAGTCTAGGGAGCACAATTTGCCATCTTTTAGGGGATGGATGGCACACTCTCTTCCATGTCAGTCAGAATGGCACTAGTCTATCATGAGCAGTATTTACAGAGTGTGTTATGTTGTCTTGCTAAACAGCATTAGCAGTTTTTCCTAATGTTCTAATGGTGGTGGGTGGAGGAAGTCATTCCAGCTGTGCCATCAATACTCCCCAGGTTGTATACCTCTGTACCAATCATGAGTACCAACTGCCATGTGAAGGGGGATGAGGTGCCTTGGTAGGAATTGGCAGAAATCAGCGAAACTGTAGTATAATTATGAATCTCCTAATAATATTAATGCATTGTCACAATATTTATGATTTGCTGCGTTTGAATTTAAGCTACTAATTGCATATACTATTCTTTTTAGTCCGTTTTATTATTATTTTTTGCCTCTGTAAAGGATGCCAATATTTCCATAGTTGATCTAATTTACATATTGGAATGCCTTTGGGGTTTAAAAGAAAGCTAGTAATGTGTATGACAAGGCCAAATTGAGTAAACGCTGCTGCTGAAATTGTGAAGCTACATGCACGCAGACATCTGTTTCTACAGATGCCTGTCGGAATATGACCATTCTTCCATCTGCGGGAATCGTTACAGCCGTAAACAGAGACTCTTTGCGCTGAAGCCCTTAGAGCGAAGACTCCAATCGAGCTTCTATAAACTTTTGATTTACAGTAAAAGTGGAGTCTGTGGTGGAGAGAAGTGGATACTCCACCTACATTTAATAACTTCTTAAATACGCAGAGCTGCACACACTGCAAATAGATCATAAAACTGCTGCTCATTTTTGGCTGTTGGATATCAAAAACCTGCCTGGTGTGTGTATCGAGTAAAGGGTCAAGAGAATCTATACTTTAATATTCTCTAGATTTGTGTGGATCAGCTGTTTCTTTATTATACACTCTTTTGTTTAGTCTCTGATCTTTGTGTGAAGTTATTGGTGTGGGCAGACTTTGTTCTGCGCTGTTTTCCTTTTTCATTAGTTGGGCTTCTGCTACGCTGAACTCTGATTGTCTTTTTCTTTTGTACTATTCTGTGCAATGGAGCAATCTAAATCCCTGCCTGATTAACACCCTTCAGGTAAAATTAGTTTGTGTGATTGAGTTGCTAAGTAGTGAATACATGCAGATTTCATTTATCGAAAGCTAAAATTGAAATGTGCATCGGTTTGAGCTAGTATACTGTCTGCACGCAGGAAGTGGTGAGTATGTGTGTTACAGCTTGTTTGTTTTGTGCTGTGTTCAGTGTCGGGTCCTGCTCTGGAGACGTTTGTAGGAGAAGATGTGAACACATTGCTGATTCTCAACCTGCTGACTGGCACCGAGTACAGCGTTAAGGTCATTTCTTCGTACACAACAGGCTCTAGCGAGCCGCTCACCGGCAATGCCAGGACACGTGAGTCTCTCTGTGATGCACACAAAATAAAAATAAAACTGAATATTAGTACATCATATGTTTCAACAGACACGCATATTGATCTGAGCTCTATTCATTTTAGAAAAAAATGTTATGTAAGTAAAAGTATTTTTTTAGAGAATAGATGTGGCACGAACATACATGAACCTGTTACATATTTACAACGATCTAAGTAACTGCCTGGAGGTAGTGGGTTCAAATAGGCTGCAAGGTTTTTTTATATTTTGGGAAATAGAACCAACTAAGAAAACCGATATGTAAGTAAAAAAAAAGAATTATTAAAAGAAGAGCTTATCTGCCCTCTTCCACATACATGAGCTCATCAAAGGGTTGCAAAAAACTGGGAATTTTCAAGACTGGAAACTTTATTAGGGGAAATATGGGAATTAATTGTAATATATATAGGAATTTACAGGAATTAATGGGAATAAACTGGGAATTTCAGAGAACCTAAATGTATTTGTTATACCATTTTCACATGACGAGAATTATACAGTTTTTATTAATTCCCATGAATTCCTGTAAAATTCCATTTATTCGTGGTAAATTTCTAACTTGGAATATTTCCGTAATTCCCAAGATTAAGTTTCCACAGAAAGTTTCCGGACATTTTACAGAAATGCCCCTTTGCAATCCTACCCATAGGGAGAAGAGAATATCCCATCACTTCTATAAAAAGAAGTACAGCCAATTTTGCTCCCTGTGTCTCTCGACTACAAATAGCTGTGGCAATGTCGGGATTTGATGACGATGATAGGCCAATTTTTTTTTTTCTGAGATGACAGAGGAAGAAGCCATGCAAAACCAAATCAACTAAAACTCTAAGTAGGATTATAAATCATTACTACAGTCATATATGATAATATGAAGCAATTCAAAATGTGTTGAAAGAATGTTCAGTATCATAGCCATAGTCATAATCATTGCAGCTTCTTTTCTAGGTATAAGGCTTGTGATCCAAAGATTTTTCTTTTGTAAAGCTTCTCATAACCATTAATACATTTTTTTAATCTGGAGACATGATGCTGTGATAATCAAACTGTTAAGAACCCTTTCTGAAATAGAAATAGTTTCATGTTCAGATATGCAGCTACTGTAATACCCGTTCTTTGCATATAAATGTGATAGCGCAGGCTGTATCACAAACTAATACATTTCTGAGCGTTTCTCATCAAATAGAGAAGTAGATCGGTTTTTTTCTTTCTCAGAGGCCTGCGGGTGCACAAAAGAATTCTGCTGTGCCACTGTGCCACTCTCTAAATGTACCTTCTCTAGATAAGCAGGAGCAGTGCTGGCATGCCGAAGTCTTGAGCTGCCTTTATAAGGAAGGTCCCTTTTTTCAGATAGCTGCCCAAAACACCCTGAAGGACATATCAGCCACCCATCATCAGATCCTTCTTAGGAAGTTTTCATAGGTGTCACTGTAAGGATGACAGTGCTAAAATGTTCTTATGATGACAAAATAATTCTGCCTACCCACTTGAAAAAAAAGCTATTTACCTCCTGTTTGCATCATCTGAAAGAAAGTGAAAGGCTTCTGTAAGCAATACATGCAAACACATTTTCAGTCTCCCCTATTAAGGGTTATGGATGCAAATGATATGCATTAACTATATGATACTATTAATACTTGTATACAATTTCGTCTTAATGCTTTCTCCATCAACATTTCCTATAGTTCTAATTTGACCTTTAAATAATTAAACTCACAAAAGCAGATTTTTTTTTTTTTTTTTTTTTTTTTTTGATGGACTCTGTTTTATCGTCCCAAGCCAGAAGCTCCTCTCAGCATGAACAAAAGCTCATTAAAATAATGTAGCTTATATAAGAAAGGGAAGGTTTGTGGCATGCATTATTCAAAACGCTGAAGGCTAATCTTCTGTATTGTGCCATATGTTGGGTTCTGAATCTTTATGCTGTGTCAAGGTACTTTGGACAGCAAAAAAAAAAAGGTTTGTCATTTTATATTCAGCCTCCTACATGCACCGTTTGTGAATAGAAAGATTTTCCGGTGAATATTCATGTCAACAAATGTTATCGATGTGCGTAGATGTTTGTCACGATTCATGGTGCAGGAACCAGAATTCATCCGCAGGGAGTGAACATCGTTGCTGAAACTGTGATTAAATATTAAAATCTGCACTCTGTTTTACGGTAAACCAGAAGGCGAGTATTGCACTGAGTAATGTAGACCATGTGGCTTGTGGTTTTGGTTTGTACTAAAATGTGTTAATTCCAAAGAAAGACTGTTTTCTTTTTTTTTTTCTTTTGCTTTAGTCTTATTTGACACAGCACATTCTGTGTGGTTTCTGAAGAAAACAATATCTGGTTAGGACCAGTCTTTTGAAAGGACCACTTATAGAACAGCATTTGTTAGGAGTGCTGGTGTTCATCCCAAAGCTTTAACAACAAACTTAAAACTTGTTGATTTTGTATAGTTAATGATGATATTGAGTGTTAAAAATAAATTATATGTACACCATTCTATAGTATGAAAATACTTCAATTGAGCATTTTGTTTATTTTTTATTTTATTTATTTACATATATATAATTGACAACCATATAAGTAAAATAGTTTAATACATTTCATATTTACTTGTATTTGGTATGTGGGCTTTTCTCTTTAATGGCAGCATACAAAACCTTATCATCTATTTTTGAATTAAATGCATAAAAGTGAACACATGCGTCAATAGAAGAGATTATGCATGAGGAAAATTTTGACCATTTTTTTCACAGAGCAGTTAACATATCCAACTTCACAAAGATGATTCATTTAAATAGGCATCTATATAAGAGTGTTGAAAATTTTATATTTAACATATGGAACATTTTATTTCTTAGTTTCAAGTACTGAGTTTTTTTTTTTTATTGTCATCTCAGACTTTTGGTCCTCATTGGAGTTGCTGAATTCAATTAGGTATAGAAATATGATTGCACCATGAGCTGTATAGTACATCCAGTTTCCTTGGTTAATATTTGGAGACCTTTTCTATAGAATTTGGAAGTCCTATGTTTGTAACCTGATTTTTGTTGTGTGTTGCAGTGTTTCTGGGAGTCAGTGGACCCAGTACATACCAGGTGCGGATGAACAGCATGTGTGCACAGTGGCAGCCTGTCAGCCAGGCCTCCCTCTACAGGGTCATCATCGAGTCCCTGCTCAGTGAGTCTTACACACACACACACACACACACACACACACACACACACACACACACACACACACACACACACACAACACACTCTCAAACATATTTCACCAAAAGAAACCATAGTTTCTTGATTTGAAAGAATCAGATATGCTTTTGACTCTTCCCAGCGTAGTCATCGTACTCCTTCTTTGTTCTTTGATGGCAGGCTCTGACAGGACTTATTTTCTGATTCGAAACAGCACTGCTCTCATTTAATGCATTTTATTTCTTCCCATCCCCGAAGCCCTTGCGTTTTCTTGCTCCTGTGGAAAGTCTTGTAAATCCGCTATTTCATTTGACATTCAGGACTCGTAGCACAGGAGATTTCAGCACGGTGGCACTATTGAAACCAGATCCGGCTTCGAGCAGCATTGTGTATAATGATATTATGTATGAATTGTTCGAAACACGAAATGCCATCAGCAATGAATCACTTAGATGCTCTTTTTGTGCAGGTGCTCTGTAAGAGTCTAATGTATAACTCATACAGTCAGATATACATTTGAAACCAAGATTCACTCGAAAGATTTATGAGCAATTCTTAATTGCATTTTAGTTTATGGATGTCAGTACGAGCAATAAACAACACAGGGTGAACATTATCAACGTATTTTCTTGGGCAATACCTTGCATGTTTTATCCACAAGACTTACATGTGTGCATGCTTGCATTGTACATGTATGAGAAAACAGAGGAAGTACGTGCTATTTTCAGAAATGTGACCATATATTGATCAACCAGCAAGTCTCACGAAACCCTCAAATAAATTTCCAGCAAGCCTGAAATAATGAAACGTCCCATCCTATTGTTTGAGAAGCTCAGAACACAGCGAACAAATGTGATTGAAAGCATATTTGATCAGTCTTGTTAGCAGATTATGATTATTCCGGGTTGTAATATTATCAGCGTCATGCGGAGAGATGCAGAAAATGAACGTGTCTCCATAAAGGACTATCAATTTTAACGTACACTAGAGTTGGGAGATTGGAGCTGTAAGATAAATCTTTGAGAAAATCTTCTCTTTCCATACCCCCCTGTTCTCTACATCTGCCTCTTTCAAACCAACCACCTGCATGTCTTCCCTCAAAACATCCATAAACTTCCTCCTTAAAAAGTATTTTCCTTCTTCCCAGCAGCATTCTTCTACCTATGTACTCCATGTTCCTCCTCTACACATGTTCAAACCATCTCAATCGCTCCTTTCTTGCCTCGTCTTCATAACGTCCTACATGCACGGTCCCTTGTTTCTAATACTGTCCATCCTCGTCACTCCCAATGATAATCTCAGCATCATCAACTCAGCCACCTCCAGCCTCCGTTTCCTGTCTTATTGTCAATGCCACTGTCTCTAAACCATACACCATAGCATCAACATAGCAAACATTTGTGTGTCAGCAGTACAGTGCATCTGGTTTGAGTAGTCAGCACCAGGACAGGTAATTGAAAATGTATGAAGTAAACGTTTTGGCAATGAAAATAGTAGGACAAATTTGTACAAGAAGAAAGGAGAGAACTAACTACATAAAAGGAGAGGAAGGAAACACATGATTTGGGCATGTAAAGTAAGAAAAGATCGAATCTTTCGTATAATCCACTTTTCCTTGACCTCATCTGATTATATGAACCTAGTGCATTTTTCATTTCCCCCAACTCCAGTATGGCTTTAGAAAATAATTACAGCTTTCAAAGGTGATGAATAGCAGCTATTAGAAAACCTGTCTTTTATCATTCAGTGTCTTGACTTTGACCATACGCAACTTTCTCATATCCAATTTTATTCACATTGTTTCTTATACTGTAGGATTGAAGTGTCACGGGCTGACAAGGAGGAACTGTAACTGCACCAGACTTATTTTGCCTTTGTAGTAGAGTATAGGCCTGTGCTGAACTATGTTTCATTGTCTTGCTGAGGATGCGCTGTCACCTGATCCAGCTCATTTTAATAATGTGGATTCAGTTTCGTTCTAATTAGGTTATGACTGAACACGCGTGTTGTGTCTCCTCGGGGTATGTGTTCTTCACTCACCCCATGTTGTTTTTGACTTGCAGATGGCCACAGACAGGAGCACACTGTAAGTGGCGGTACCTCCAGGCAGTGTTTCTTCAACCTGTCGCCTAACACGCAGTACAAGATCAGCGTCTACACCCAGCTACAGAGCATGGAGGGCCCTGCTGTCACCATCATGGACACCACACGTAAGTCAGTCACTGTCACGTAAACGACTCACTTTAGATCAAATCGGATATGGCTACCAGGTTAAAAGGGGAAGTTGTAGGCATGCTACATTTCCTCTCAGTTTCTGGGCAGCTGCAGTGTTTCAGCAATTCTCCACTTTCTGCCCACACACATATCTGTGTGTCAGTGAGTGGCAGCAGTAACAGGTCAATGATTCAGACTGCTTTCTAGCCAATGAGGTAAAAAGAGCTGCATTCAGTCTGCATGCTTTCTGTCACTGTCTGGGAATCGGATTGAACCCGCGCAGAATCGGGCAGCGTATCCTTTCATAGACGTAAGGTCACACAAGTGGCTTTCTGTTGAGACATTGTGTGATTTATCTTTTTATTTATTGATATTGTTTTTTTATAGTTCCAGCTCCAACCCAGCCACCAACTCCACCTCCCACCACTGCTCCGATTCCCACCATTCCATCAGCTAAAGAAGGTAACATGGAAAAATAAAGATCTACATACAGGAAGGGTGGTTGAAAAGTGGAAAAATGTTGTAGTGTTTTCACCAAGTGGGTTTGTTTTATGTTGGTCTTCTTAGTCCCTATGAGCTGTGTGACCTTTAACTAATGCATGTCTAATCCGACAGCTGAACTTTTCATGGGCTTTGAGCCACATAATTCAATAAATATGCTGAAAAACTGTTATTGTACACAATTGACAAAGACAGATATACTGTACAGAGCTTTACTATTCATAACCACAGCCAGATTTAGAAGTCTGTATTAACAGTGAATACATACAGTGTTCAGTCCCAATGGACATGTATACACATGATATAAGGAAATTTGATTGAGGAATCTGCAGTACAGGAAAATTAATTTGTTTCCTGTCTCTCTGTGTTTTAATACCGTAAATTTAAATTTCATTAAAAGTAAAATAGCAAATAAAGAAAAAGCTAAACACAGCACTCAGGAAATGTATGAGCCCATATATCTCATGGCTAAGTGTATCCCCAGGGTGTTCTCTATTACCCCACTGATGCTAGGAAATCTCTTTAGCATTAAACGCTTTGAAGGCGAAAACACTTTGGCAAAAAATAGAGAGAGAAAGGTAGCTAGGAATTAATTAGCAGCTTAGCGCTATCTGGCCTGTGGTAATAGAGGTCTTGTCAAAGACCCAAAATTTGAAGAAAAATAGGCAGTCTTGCGAATATGGGGATCATCTGTTGTATTGCAACATCTATAAAATAATGAGATTTTTTGTCTTTCTGTGAAATCTCACTCACACCCCCCCTCCCCCAACGCACACACACACATCCCCTTACTCTCTCTTTCCCGCACACTCCTTTCCCTCTCTCAGTTTGTAAAGCAGCCAAAGCAGAGTTGGTGTTCTTGGTAGACGGCTCCTGGAGCATAGGAGATGACAACTTCCAGAAGATCATCCGCTTCCTGTACAGCACCACTGGCGCTTTGGACATTATTGGTCCTGATGGAACTCAGGTTTGTTGAGGATCGTTTAAAAATAGATATTATATATATATATTGTACAACTAGAATACACAACCTATATTTCAATAATGAGCACTCTTTAGCTTGCAGTATGTATACAAACATAACATGTGTTTCTATAAAGCATTATAGCTGGGGTTATTTACCCCAAGCGTCATAAGGAAGGCTATTTCTAGGCAGACTGTAAAGACCACACTGGCTAATGTTTAGCCCGGTCCAGAGGGAAAGAATGAAGTTAAAATATCACCAGTCTAGACACAGTAGACCAGAGCCAAAAGATATTCATCACGACTCAACGACCTCATCAGGGTACCGTGCAAGTCATGGATGTGCTACAAAGAAAACACCACATCACTCAAAAGAATGTCAATAAGACCAACAAAAATCAGAGAAAAGATCAGAATGCTGCCAGTGCCACTCATTCTCAAACACTCTAGTCAGTCTTATACATGAATGCAGCAGAGCATTTAGGGAAATAGCACACTGGAGCTTTCCATTTGAAGGTCAAAAAGATTCTACGGTTTAGCTTGGCTCACACTAAATTCAGTAAAGCACAAATCCAAGACCACAGGCATGATAAACACTCTTAATTTCCTTTTCTGACAGGTGGCCATTGTTCAGTTTAGTGATGATGCCAGGACTGAGTTCAAGCTCAGCTCCTACAGGGACAAGGAGTCTCTCCTGGACGCCGTGCAGCGCATCACCTATAAGGGAGGAAACACCAAAACAGGCATGTATATGAGAGCGGACCGGTATGGAGAGCTTGTATCTTCCTGCCAGTAAATTTAAGGGAAGAAACAGTTCTACTGGAAGAGCACAAGAATGAGCGTTTGTCTGCTTTTAGGAATTCTGAAAGGGGAAATTACTTTAAATTTCTGGGGATTTTGGAAATTCTGGGTTGATTTTTATAATGATTAACACATGGAAAGTTCTTGTAGCATCTTCTTACATGGTAATACTCTGTGTAACATTAAGCTGGCTTGGAATGACTTCTTATGGTGGATATACTGTATTGTATGATGATCAGCACAGAAATATTAGTGATACATGTTTAAATATTTATTGGAAGCCACTATGTGACTTTGCGTTTCTCATTTTCACGATTTGCTTGTTGTTATTTATAGCTTTTATTGTAAAATGTGTCCCGACTGCAAATAAAAGAGCAGCGTTGGTTAAAAGATTTTATTTGGTAAATTTCAAGAATTCGCCATGCTTTTACGTTAGCATCCATTGTACCCCGACCACAGAAGCTAACGCGACTTCTTTCTTGTTCACTCAACTACCTTGTGCCTCAGTGTAAATAAAGCTGTATTTATTTCTTTAAATCATATTCCAAACAGACATTATATTTGTGTAATTGTTCATGTGCGGCAATGGTGAGTGATTCTCCGTGCATTTAGTCAAAGGAATGGGAAATAGCTGCAGGCCTGATTGATTTACATCTTCGACTGCAAAAAAGTTTTGTTTATTTTGTTATTAATGAACACATTTATAAAAAAAAAAAAAAAATCATGACACTTCTGCAAACTGACTGCTTTTTTTTTGTAAGAAAATCTCACTATGTTTCACACAAATAAATGAGTTAATCTGAATTTGCTGAGCTTCCACCAGCAAAACTCATGGTAAATAAGCCACTTAGTGCTGTTTGCTAGTAGGCAGCTTAAATGCCAGGACAGTGCAGCTCAGTTTACTCAGTTTTATTAAACCAGACGTGATGAGTGCGGTGCTTCTGGAAGTTACAGAGCCAAGCTCTGCTGATCAGTTACTTTTTTAACAAGCTAGAAAACAAACAAACAATAACCATTAATTACATTAGTTACATAAATTATAGATATGTATATTGTAGATGTATTCGAATAACTGAATGTGCCACTATTAAATTCTTGCCAAAAGACAGCTCTTTAGTATGCAAGTTGTTCTTCCTGCACCAAAATCTCTTCAAAGCACCTGCATGCCCTCCATCACACACATGCACAAACATGCATATAAACTCCTCCTCCACTGAGAGATGTTTTACTTAGCGATAGGATGACGCACAGTAGGTCGGATGCTATGAGTGCCTGCTGGGCCCTGTTGGATATTTCTCGGGTAGGTCGGTATGCATCTGCATAGAAAGATGATCCAGTGATAGAAGGATTATACTTCTTATTCCATTTCTTTCAGCTTACAGGCCAATATAAGATTGATTAAGTGGCTATGGACTACGGAGAAATTCCCAGGCTGTTGCTATATTGAAATACAGAAGTAAAGGTATATTAACCAAGAGATTGGTTTCATAAGAAGGTCCCAGTGTTGCATATACAGTGGTGTGAAAAAGGGTTTGTCCCCTTCCTGATTTGACACGTTAATGTTTCAGATAATTAAACTAATTGAAATATTAGTAAAAGATAACACAGTTGAACACAACATTTTTAAATGAGAGGTTTTTTTTATTATTGAGGGAAAACAGAATTCAAACTACATGGCACTGTGTGAAAAAGTGTTTCAGAAAAAGAAAAGAAAATCATACCAACAGTAAAATATAGTGGTGGTGGTGTGAGGGTCTGGGCTGTTTTGCGGCTTCAGGACCTGGAAGACTTGCTGTGATAAATGGAACCAAAATGTTTAGAAAAAAAAAAACCTAAAGGAGTTAACCAGTTATTAGGTTTAGGGAGCAAACACTTTTTCACACAGGGCCATGTAGTTTTGGATTTTGTTTTCCCTCAATAAGAAAAACCTTCATTTAAAAACTGCATGTTGTGTTCACTTGTGTTATATTTTACTAATATCTAAATTAGTTTGATGATCTGAAACATGAAAGTGTAACAAACGTAAAAAAAAAAAACAAGAAATCAGGTAAAAGTTTTCAGATTTTGTAGTAAAACGAAATCTGCTGGTGGTAAAAAAAAAAGATGTTTCACATGATTAATGATGAGCTTCTCAGACCCTCACACATGGCTCAGAGAGATGACAGATCGTCTTCCTAACATAACCACTGTTCCTTCTGATGTTACATGTAAAACCGATATCATAGCAAATTCTCTAAGTGCTGCAGTTTGTCTCCTCCTCCTGTTACCTCCTGTTCATTCTGACTGCATCTATAATAAATTAGGAGAGAGAGACAGAATCTGCCTGGCATAGCCACAGGGGCTCCTACACTTTTGTCCCAGTTTATCAGTGTAATGTGGATTTTCACAGCTTTGCAAGCACGAAGGCTGTGCTAATGCCTCCTGATTTTAGCTAACTTTAGACAGTGTTGAAAGATTTGAGATAGAATGGCAGTGAATATTCCTGTCACTGTGCTGTGTTTTTGATCAAAGGGAACCTGCTGTGCAAAAGAGCTAGTACATGCCACTGCTGGAGTCTGTTATTAGTAATGATAGGCTTTGTATTATGACAAAAAATGACCTTAAAAACAGTTCAGAACAGAGCTAAATACTTGGCATGCAAAAAGAAATTGGCATCCAACAATAAAATTGTTGTAGAAGGCACACTGAAATGGCAAGCACAATCTGTAACGAAACATTTATTCGCTATTATAAGCACAAAGCATAAAAGATTAAAAGCATTCTTTTAGCAAATATAAACTGTCCAGCTACCCCAAATATAGCATGCTAGCTAGCGTTGCACTCGAGTTAATGTAGCGAAAAATGGAAATGGGGCATGTAGATGTCATAGCTAAAAACATAAGTATCAAAACCTAGAACATGAAAATAATTATTTTGTTTTATTTTTGTTTTAGAAATTTGTTTGTATTACTCAGTGCAAATTTCAAACTTAGAAGTTGAAATTTTAAAAATAAATTTCCAATATTGCTTTGATGCATTTGCAATGCTCTACACAGAAGAGTAGGTTAACAGAAACAGAGGTGGCAACGGATGCAGATGCAATCCATTCCAAAATGAAAGGCATGATCGAGGTCAGTAAACAGGCGTGGGTCAGGTGAGGTACAGACATCATAAACAGGATGAATACAAAACTCAGGTAAAATGCTGACCGGGTCAGTACCAGTATAGCATACAAAGGACAACAATGCTTTGTAATCGTCTAGGGCATTTGCACAGACTGAGGGCTTACAGTACTTTGCATTGTAATGGAGTGTGATTAGAAACACGTCAGTGCTCCAGTGGTTGCGATCGCGTCATTGGAGGTGTAGTCTGGGTGGAATAGTCTGCAGGAGTGAGCGAGTGAGTGACAGATTTCAGACCTGGTTTGAATATACAGTAGTAGTAGATATCACATGTCATTTCAACCTGTAAGGAATAGTTGTATAATAATTTATACATGAAGTTGGCACAAACAATTTTTTTGTCAAACTATGGCTTTTGATACCTCATACACCGATTAATCCTCAATAATCATAAGCTTATTTGTAAACATATTATTAAGTGTTTTTAAAGAGACTGCATTATAGTCCGTCCCCCCCCCCCCCCATTCCCTTTTAAAATCTTTGGCTTCTCTTTCTGGAGCTGAGTGCATGACATTTTGACACATCGCTCCCCTTCGGCAGTCACACATAAAGCTGATGTAACGCTAGCCTAAGTATAGTCTGTCACTTTGCAGTCGGAGCTGTTATAAAATGTGCATCCTGGCTTAAGGCACTTACACCTGTGATTTGTGACGTGTGGTCAGGTCGAGCCATTAGGCACGTGAAGGAGAGCATCTTTACAGAAGAGGCTGGGACGAGGAGGGGAATTCCCAAAGTCCTAGTGGTGCTCACAGATGGCCGATCACAAGACGACGTTAACAAGATCTCCAAAGACCTGCAGACAGAGGGTGAGGGACGCTACAGTAAATGCATTTATCACCAACACAGAGTGCGGTTGATAGTTTCACATTTTATTCTCTGAGCGCGTTCGATAAAATAAAATAAAAAAATCCAGATGCCGAGTTATAATGGTAGTTTTTTATTATAATAATTAAAATACAGAGGTATTTGTGTTTTATATCTATAAATGTTTTATATGTAACATTAGTTTATTGTGTATCATCATGAAACCAACGAAGACAGGAAGCAGTGCGTACAGTAGTACATTGATCAAATCATGATGACATGATCTCACGAAGTCGTACCGCCGCGTCGTAAAAATGTAAAATGTATGTATGTGTGTAAAGTCCCGTAGGCCGAGCCTATATATGGTTTTCTTTAGGTTACATCATCTTTGCCATTGGCTTCGCTGATGCGGATTACGGGGAGCTGGTGAACATTGCGAGCAAGCCCAGCGAGAAACACGTCTTCTTTGTAGATGATCTGGATGCAGTCAATAAAATCGAGGAGCAGCTCATAACATTTGTGTGTGAGGCAGCAACAGCCAGTAAGTCTTGTTGTGGAGGAATAACAAGTTATGATCCTCATAAAACAGGCTGATTAACATATATATATATATTTTTTTTTTTTAAGTTTGCAGTAAACCGAAGTTGACAAAGTAGTATACTGATATTACCACAACTAAATTGGAGTGTCTCAAATCTTTTGTTTCTAGCTTGTCCGTCCTTGCTGATGAGTGGGAACAGTTTGGCGGGTGAGTGAGTTCTCATGAGAATGCACAATGTGGTTGCTTTGTGTAATAATCACATGCCTTATTTGCATTTACATTTATGGCATTTGGCAGACGCCCTTATCCAGAGCAACTTACAATTATCTCCTTTATACAACTGAGCATGTTAAGAGATAAGGGCCCTGCTCATGGGTCCATTTTCAACATCATATGGTGCCAAAACTTAAGAGTATAATAGTTGAATCTGTGACTATGTTTCCTTTTTCCTGTCAGGCAAATTTCTTTTGTACTTTAGCCGAAATACAGTGTGCACATTCTATCGGATCAATCAGAATTATGTCTCCTTGTGTCTGGGTTTTCCGAAAGAAACTGCCAAACAGTCAATCAGTGTTAAACAGGCTTTGTTCTAACATGGATTCCATTTATGGTAACATTATGCGGAAAAAAATTGTGTGTTCAAGAATGCAAAAACAATCTTCCCGAGAGAAGAAGGGGTTCGGGGTCGTGGATTATTTATTGTGCTCTCAACATTCAGCATAATAATAATCATTGTCTAGCGCAGTGTGAACTGAGCCTTGGAACGCATGAAAACAAACTTTTTTTTACGGTTATGGTTTTCAGTGGTGGATCGGATCATTTTTTTAGATAAGCAAAAAAAAAAGGGGGGGGGGAGCCAAATATAATTTGCTTATTAATCATTACGAGCGAATTTACAGCAAGGAAATGCTCAAATACATGCGATTTGAAAGATGTGAAAGGCTTCTCAATTTCTTCTGCTACTCCGCTAGCTATTGTTGTTGACTGATTACGATGTCCCGTTCATGTGAACACGACTGCTCTGTGTTACAAAATTGCTTAAAAATGCAATGTCAGCAGGAAAAGAAATGTCAAAAAAAAGAAAAAAAAAAAAAAGAAGATTAATCCGCAAGTAAAAAAAAACGAGCAATTAATCTGTGGTTCACGTGCGTGCCCAACCGTGAGTCGTGATCCATACAGATCACGGATCAACTGTGATCTGTTGCACCCCTACTTTTGAAATATACATAAATAAAACAAATCAAGCTCAATATAGTGTTCACTGTGTGCTATATTTGTTTTCATTTTTGTGCTCTAATTTAAGGTGAACTGTTGAGTCCAGTAGTGTTGCTCTGGTGTGCTGCAGGTTTCCGCATGATGGAGATGTTTGGGCTGGTGGAGAAGGACTACAGTAGTGTGCAGGGTGTTTCCATGGAGCCTGGAACATTCAACAGCTTTCCTTGCTACAGGCTACACAAGGATGCCCTCATCTCACAGCCGACCAAGTATGTACAAGATTTATTACACGGCTGTATAAACTAAGCATCGCAGACAAGAATCCAGATTTTACACTCGAACTCTGAAAAAAGTGGTATTACTGTGGCCACTGGTGTTATGCAGAAGGTGCACATGAGGTCTACATGTGTGTGAGGCAAAAACAAGAAGAGAATCCATGGCACAGCTGAGAGAAACAATCATTTTCCCTGGGCCAGATGCCCAAGCCCATGAGATCCCCAGGCCTTTGTGAACTTTTAAAATGTCAAGCAGCAGCTGGCACCACCTGTAACCCGTCTCCTTTAGCATGGTCTCCAGGTAGAGAAAACACAAATGGAGACTCTGACTTGGCTAATTCAGGATTGGCTATTCATGCAGCTTCCAAGCAACTAAGCCACCCGGCATTACGGTTTCTAGGGGCATTGGGCTTCAGTAACTCCTTATTGTCACATGGTGGGCAAGCTACATTTTACCTAGGTGAAACTTGTTACAGATCATTACTGCATTAACATCCAGTTAATGGTAAATATATTATATATAGTACCATTAAATATAGTAACATTTTCCATAGGTAGCTCAGTTATAACCACCCAAGTGACCTGCATCATCCCTCAGCACCTTCTAAACATTCACAACCAGATGGTGGCTTTTAGAAGCTTTATTAATACAAAAGCAAACGTCACAGGTAATCCTCGCGAGCACTGGTTGAACAGGGACAGGGAAATAAAAACCTGAAACAGGGAAATAAAATAAAAAAGAACAGCTCAATAATATGAAATTAGGAAATGTGCAGATATTGATGGGAGAAAATGCAGTGTTAGCTTTTTTTTACTCATTCATCTCAGTAGTGTTGTAACAGGTTAACAGTAGCTCAAATGTGTGGATGTTGTGACCTGAAAACAACCAAACGAGCATTGAATTGAAATCACTGGTTTCCAAGAGCTCAGGGCATCAGTGATGAGTTTGGTCCCGAGAGCTCAAACAGACCCTTCCTTGCAAGCTGAGTGATAACATTTAGAGGGAGTACTGTTATTATAGTGGAAAGCTTGAGTGCCTTTGAACAATCGAGTGTATTATTCTCTTATGCTCATTCACCACTGAGCCACATCATAAGCATCATTTACAGCAATCAAGGCCAGGCCACTCTGTGATTAGAAGCTCAGTTAATGAGTGCTTCGTATCAGATCACAGCTGGTACAGTTGCAGAGCCAGTGCTAAATAGAGGTTAGGTTTCAGCAGAAAGTGCACACTGTATTCAGGGTTCAAATAAATCACAATGTAATTGACATTTGCATTTTGGTGGTAGATATCTGCACCCGGAGGGACTCCCTTCTGACTATACTGTGTCAGTGCTGTTCCGTATCCTCCCAGAAACTCCTCAGGAGCCATTTGCGTTATGGGAAATTCTCAATAAAGCCAATGAACCCCAAGTGGGTCTCATCCTGGACAGTAAGTATTGTGTTTGATGGCCCACTGTTTGCATATTGGTCACTAAAAGCTTTCACACAACACCCAATAGCGCTTTCAACAGGCAATTGCCTGTTGGCAATGCAATAATAGTGTCGCTCAAAGGAGAAACAATACAGTGATTGTATCATATGAAAAACATTTTCACATTGAATCGCTTTTTGTTTTCAGATGCTGCGAAAACACTGGCATTCTTTAACTATGACTACAAGGGTGATTTCCAGACAGTGACCTTTGATGGGCCTGACATCAGAAAAATCTTTTATGGCAGTTTTCACAAGGTCAGTCTCTTTCATACATTATTTCAGCTGCAACTTTGACAGAAAATCACTGAAAACCTTTCACTGCTCATCGCTGTTGATATTTCCATCATGACCGAAGGAGTTCGGTGATATTTGAAGCTTTTTTGAAGCCCCTACTGTTTTGCAGTGCTACTCAGCATTCTGCAATGTGATGAGTTAACATCTTCACCTTCAACAGTCTCTTTTAGGGGGTCTGCTCACACTCGGACTGACTACTTAAACCTGTAGCCAGGGGGAGGATCTCAGTATGCCAGATTTGTTTCTTCAAAGACCAAGTGAGCAATTGTATGGGTCACTATAGGTCTCTGCTTAATTGTTTCTAAAAAATGAGATAATTTGAGAATAGTGCAAAGGTCCTGGTGTAATCCCAGGGTGAGTTTGAGCTAGTGTTTCTGTTCGTGTAAAGGTTTCTCTTAGGTTCCACAAGGCTGTGAATAAGTGTGTAAATGTGTGTGTGTCTCTTATCCCCTGTGATGAGATCAAGCAGTTACTGAATGTGAATGAATGAGCGATAAGTGTTACTTTTACCTAATACATACTAAAGCATGCTAAATGCCACCATGTCAGGAAAAAAAGCTTAAGTGTTAACATCTTGTCTTGTGTCCACGAAGATCAGCTTGTCACAATCATGTATTCTGCATATATATTTGAAAAGATGGTATCATGCTTCCTGGGGCTCAGTGTATAACTTGTCGTGTTTGTAATTCCATTTACCTCCCAAGTATATTCTGTGTGGGCCGGGTTGACGGCATCGCTGTAACTCACTGGAAAGCGATCTGTGTGTTTGTTTATCCTCAACACTGAAGCTTTGCTTATAATGTTCCCCAAAGGACAAATGCACATTAGAAATACAGTTTTCAGCAATAATTTGTTTATTATGATTAATCAGCAATAATGATTTGGCCGGTTTACTTTCTATTCCGTTTTCATTGAATCTATGAAGTCCTGTACTGTATGTCTGTAGGTCTTCGTGTGGTTTAATAAGAAACACGCTCTAGGTCACTGCAAGCACAGCAGCTGTAAGTTTTAAAATCTTCTGACAGCAGCTGTAACCGATTTCTACAAAGTAATATTGTTCTTCTCACACAGCACTTGTTTTGTTCAATAGTGCTGAGTTAGAGTAACACTTTTGTTGTCTCAGAATGTTTTGACAGCTTTTAAACAAATCCTAGGCTTGGGGCAGATCCTGATCATGTGAGCAGAGGTGTGTAAACACAGAGGCTTTGGCTGCTCCAGACTGAAGGTTTTGGAGTGTGTACAGTAGTTTGGCTCAGCTGAAGAGCTGAAGTTTGTTGTTTCCAGCTCCACACAAAGGTCTCAGACGTTTAGTATCCACACAGGAAAACAAGTGCTGACACAAGCTTTTGGACCATTTCTTTCCCCAAATCAGTGAACACAAAACATATTTAGTTGATTGTGTTATGAATCTTTTAATTTTTGTTTCAATTCTTTATATTCCTAAGGGAAATAATGTGGTATTAGTAGCCTTTTTTTCTGAAGGCAGGTGTAAAATGTGTTGTTTTGTTAATAGCGGGCGGGTATTGATGGCTTTTTCTGAGGAGCGAGCACTCTGAAGTACGTGCTCTATAGCCAGCCCTGAATCACACTCAAGGATCTGTCTCTATGGGAGCACCTCGAAAGGGACGAGAACACAAACAAACAAATGAAGCACTGCATCGTTATGAGGTAGAGGCTGGGATTTGAGCACAAGCAAGCGCATTAAGGATGAAGCGAGCGGGGTGAAATAGACCAATGCATCACACTGGCAACAGAATTATCCCAGGATTGATCAGAGGAGACGTGAGAGACACAGGGGCTTGAGCTGAAAAAGGAGCTACTCTGACTTCTCACCCTTCTCAGTGTCTGCATTAAATTCACACGTCTCACCCTCGTGCACGGTGCCCAGGTGAGACCTGTAGTGTGCTGTGAATTATATTTTGCATTCTCTGCTCACAGAATGGAGCCGGCATCCGACTGGCCTTCCGTTGTAAATTTTTACTACGAATACGCAGCTCTTGTTCTTTCTTTTGCCGACTTTTAACTCTTTTTATTTATTTATTTATTTTTTATCCCGTCTCAGAAGATGTGTGAATCTCTTCTCATGCACCATATCACACCATTATTCATGGTAATTGACGTTACTGTGCGACAGCACCATAATGAGCTGCATATGAGCCTGCATTCACCCACCTTTATTCATAGCAGTCTGACAACTATATCGTCTCTCTCACTTTCTGTCTCCCCTGCAACCACACTGGCAGACAAACACCCATGCATTCATCCAAAACATTGGAGAAAATAGGAGAAAATTGCGACTTAGACTTCAAATCCATTAGTATTCGACATGCTGTGGCTCATTGGCCTCACGCATGTTTAAACCTTAGTCAAGATCAGATTATATTCTTTCTATATTGGGCGGTCTGTTCCTTTAGAATACATTCTAGCAGAGTGAAATATCATGGAGCAGTCATTTACTAGGTAAATGGTCACTTATCTGTAGACTGACATATTAATTCCACTCGTCTTGAATTGATTTATTATACATTTAAAATGCATTACTTTGTAACCTAAAATCAAAACTTTATCATAACAGTGTACACTATGCACTCATTTGTCACTTAATAGCATGCACACCTGCTCATTCGTGCACTTATTCAATCAGCTACTGCCGTAAGAATGGAGAAGAGCAATGCAAAAACTTACGCAAGTACAGTTAATGAGCTTTAGTTAATGTTAACTTCAAATATCAGAATAGAAACATTTTCAGAAATTTGCGCAGGTTGTTGCAAAGGAAAGGCAGTTTTGCAGGTAGATTCGTGTTGCTGTAAGAGGATTTGCTGGATTGGTTCAGTTTGTTAAGAAGAGTATGGCGACTCAAATACCCACTCTTTATAAAAATGGTGAACAGAAATGCAAAATAACTTGTATGGTGGATGGGCTAAAACAGCAAAAGTCTACATCGGGTTCTACAAGGACAACAAATCTGATGCTACATTGAGACACCAGATCTTACTAACTGAAACTCAAAATCGAATTAAGTCCTGGTAATAATTTTTCCCTATCCTCAGCTAATGAAATAATTGCATGAATGAGCAGGTATACCGGTTTCAACTAGCACATAAGCGGCGGTTAAGAGACATGGCTGAAAGTCGAAAACAGCGGTGCGGTATAATTGGAGCAACGGATGACATTGTTCGTAAACCATGATCACGAATATTTCACTTTAATAAAGTAGACACGCACGCATAATATAAGTAATGTCCCCGATCAATATGCAGTCCCTGATGTCCTAAGCGTGTCCTAAATATCACCATGACATACTTTAATCATGTCAAATTGTCAGAAGGTGCTTAATACTGCACCTTGCCAGAGCTGATATCCTAAAAATAACGTGTTTAAGCTCGTTTACAGGATTTTATCCAGAGCGACTTACACTTATTTAATTTATACATTGAGCACAGGAGGGTTAAGGGCCTTTTTCAGGGGCCCTGCAGTGGCAGCTTTGTGGTGCTGCTCACAACTCGGAACTTGAACACCCAGATACCACATTCCAAAGTGGTTTTAATATTTGTTTGAATTGAATGAATTTAATATGTGACTCCTGTTTTAATAAACTCCACCCCACTACTCCATGTGACGTCTGTGTAGCGTTTGTCTGTCGCTATATCTGAGGTCTGAATAACAATTAATGGGTGACATGTCTTTGCATACACACTGAAAATCTTCAACTCAATTCATTCAACTATTAAAGCAAATTGTGTTTAACAGTGCCATTTATTGACACTTCAAAAACTGCTTTTGTCTATGAAAATCAGATATTGAGCATGTATAGAGATTAGGCTGTAAAGCGCATGTGTATTCCTTTAATGCCAGTGTGTTGTAGCAAGAATGACATTGCTTTCTCTGTCACACAGCTCCATGTGGCGATTAGCAAAACCTCTGCGAAGGTAGTGATTGACTGTAAGATAGTTAGTGAAAAGCCCATCAGCGCAGCTGGGAACATCACTACAGATGGAATGGAGGTTCTGGGCCGAATGGTGCACTCGCACGGCAGCAGGGACACCTCAGCACCGGTAAGACATGGACAAGAGCCATATCAGTTATCCGGGAGAACATGCAGCCTGATGTTTGAGGATTGCACATAAACTTGTTATTACACTGATCAGCCTAACACAGTTAAAATACATTAGGATGGATTGTCTTTATTCCTGAAAGAGCTTTCATTGGAAATTCTTTTTATATGAGGGGGAGTTAGATGTGACAATTGAAAGAGGAAATATGAGTTAATAATAAAAGTGGGAAACATTTGCATTTTTCCACAACCTTGTGTGTGTGTGTGTGTGTGTGTGTGTGTGTGTGTGTGTGTGTGTGTGTGTGTGTGTGTGTGTGTGTATGGACATTAAGGTATAATTTATGTTTTCCATAATGGGAGGTTGGGGTTGATGAGAATAATTGCTCTAATTATTTGAGAGGAAAATGTAAAAAGGCAAACAAATGACTCAACTGATGAAAAAGTGGTGCTGCAGGTAAAACCCCACTATTGCCATTTGTAAAAAAAAAATAATAATAATACAAATAATTGTCACTACCTTCATTTATTTAACAGACAGAGTGCATGTAACATTGAGGTTGATTTAGGTTACACTCATAATCCTTTTTGAGAAACCCTTATTTGTGTTCATGAGTTATGAGTATAATATGTGTCTTTGTGTATCCACAGTTTCAGCTGCAAATGTTTGATATTGTCTGCAGTACATCATGGGCCAGTCGAGATAAATGCTGCGAGCTCCCAGGCCTGGTAAGATTCGAATTGCTCTGTCCTTCTGTGATACAAGAGCACTCAATCAGAGCTTCCAAGCATCCACAGAACAAGAAAATGCTGTCTTTCCATTTCACTGACAGCTTGAAACAAACCAATCCAACAGTCAAGTTATCAACATAAACAATTGGTACACCATGTAATTGACAGTAGCTAAATGATTATTTACAATCAGGTATACAGAGAGCTTTTGAGACTGAGAGCAGATATGAAAGCATGGTCTAGGTCATTCTTATTATACCTAGACTATTATAGATCTATCATGTGGTTCAAGTCAGCTGCTGACTAAGTTTCATCACATTTTCCAATCATTAATATAGATCCTAATGTTATGGATACAAAATTTCTTTTTCTTTCGATAATCTGATACAGCATTCACTTGGAGCTGAATTCTTTTCTAGACTTGTGACAGCTTCACAAATAATCCAATTATGTAGGCTTGCATCAGACAAATAGACTTGGTTGGCTATTGATCAATGGATAGAAAGAACAATATCCCTTTACTGCTTGTTTTGTGATTGTTCTCTCCTAAATTAATGACTTAAGGGAATTGCATGCATGCTGGTGATTGACTTCAACAAATAGAGATTTATGCGAACCTCGAAGAGGAACCAGGAAAGCCGTTTTGAAAGATTTCTTGTGTGTTTTATATATGTAGAGAGTAGAGCAAGACTGTCCTGCTTTGCCTCATGCATGCACCTGCTCTGAGGACAGTAAAGGTCCACCAGGACCCTCTGGACCCCCGGTAAGATATTCTGTCTTTTCTTCTGTTTATGTAAGCTTCTGATACATCGTATATCTTATAACAACAATTATCAACGATCACATTTCCTAGTACTTCTGTTTGTACTGTTAAATAAATCAGACGCGGGAAGTTGGGAAACATATATATATATATATATATATATATATATATATATATATATATATATATATATATATTGGGTGACAAGAAATAGATTGCTTAATTCAGCCCACAATACAGACAGAACTGAGTACGGCAATATAAACAAATGAGCTCATTTGGAACGCAGGGCTGTGCAGACATGCCTTTTGAAGGCCATGGAAAGGCCACGCTGTGTAAACATCCATCGTGTTGAGAAGGTCATTAGGTAGAGATCTATTCTGCTCATACTTATAGATCCATATCAGTAATTTCTATTAGACTACTGAAGGTCCGGGCGGCGATAGCGCTGGTGCAGATTACATTTCAGCAGCTTGTTCATCTTAATATTATATTTTTAATGTCATCTCGATCTTGCAAAATTGCAGGCATGCAGACTTGTCTTTAATACATTTCTTTCTTCTCACTGGACACAGCTGGTCTTTCCAGTGAAGTTTAGGGCTGCTAGTACAGGAATCAAATTCTTGCAAGTATTTGCCTTGTATCCCTGAGCCGTAGACATTGCTGTAGTGCTTTGTGGCCATGATTAAATCAAACACTGGAAGAGGAAGCGAACAGTGTGAAATTACTGGCAGCTGCCTACAGCCGTGAGGGCATGAACTTGTAAGTGGTGTAATCTATAGCCAGGTTGCGGAGCAGGGTGGGAGTCGACCCTTTGATAGCTGGGAGAGTTTACACTGCACCAGGCCCAAGTGCTGCTTTAACAACTCCTTATTCAGGCAAAGTTACAGTGCAGTTCTAACTTGTTAAGTAGCAAGCTAGTCTAGATTTTCAATAGCTACAATGCAGCTTATTAACGTTTTTAATGATACATTAAAAAGCAGCAACCCTATAACTCTAATCAAGCTACAAAAGTGTGAAATAGTACAATTACTTTACTGCACAAAATACAATGTACCCGCTTTGTATAAGGTATAATAGTTTATAATATTGTGATTTGTTCTAAAAATTATATTCCATTACTACATTATTCTGAAAATAGTTTTGATCCAAAAGATATGGAAATAGTTTAGCTACATCACACAAATCAAACATAATGCTTTTCACTATAATGTGAATAAACTAAAAGGTGTACAGAGTTCATTAATGTAGTGAAATATGCGCTACGCACACATTAGGACTACAGTCAACCCCTGGGCTTAAGTTGCAAATTATCTTAAAATTGGCGGAAATCCGCAGCGGGACCGAATGTTCAGGAACGTTGGGAATAACATTTTAAACTATTTTTTCACTAACAAATTTAATAAATATTTTATAAACACATTATTGTATTAAAGTGACATAATGTCTAGATGAATTCATTAGGGTAACATAGGGGCTGCGGCGGTGCATCCAAAATTGTGTGTGTGTGTGTGGTGGTGGTGGTGGTGGTGGGGGTGTCTTAGAACGTAAGGGGACCACTGGGGGAAACTTTTGTAGACAATGGATTTAGTTTGGCGACAGGCATTTATTGGTAATTGTATGTGTGTGTTTGTAACTCACAGGGTGGCCCTGGTATACGAGGCTCAAGAGGTGACCGAGGGGAACCAGGCTCACCGGTAAAATACACTTTTTATTCAAACAACATATGAAACATAAGGATCCTGCTCTAACTTGACCCTGACTAACCTGCTTTAGTATCCAGAAGAATAAAACTGATCAACATCTTGGAATGCATAAACTTGTACATGACAGTGTATGTCACTGTTGTTTTTGGAGGTTTCCTGTGTTTTTACATATTGGGTAAATTAACTGAGATCTCAGTTTGGATCCTGATCTGCCGTTATTATTTCAATTCTTCTTGAAGGCTCCTGTTTTCTTCTTGCAGTACTCCAATCCCAGTCTATTTCATACACTGGTATAAAGTCAGGTGAAGGGTCCTCTGTGCCAGATAAATTTGGCCTTGTGAGGATATAATTTCTCTTGTATGGATGATGGGAAAAGCAATTTGCAAAACCAGGGTGAAGTCAGTCGTAATGGCCCTATTTGAGCAGCATGTCACAGGGTGAGCAGGTCAGCTTCTCTAAAACTCATGAATATTGTATTCAGCGATGAGGACCGTTAGATCAGGCAGGCAGATGCAGCGCGGAACAGAAACATTGATTACATTTATTCAATCCAGGCAGAAAATCTATGTTTTCTCAATTAGATTACATTAAGGAAATCATTAAAGTACAACTTTCCTCTGTCCAATGATTAAAGGGACCTCAAGGGCCAACCGGTGAAATTGGACCTCCAGGACCTCAGGGGCCTCCTGGACCCCAGGGGCCAAGTGGACTCTCTATCCAGGGATCACCAGTAAGACTTTTAAATTTTCTCCAAATGTGCCCAGGCTCAGAATCACAACTGGTGTGTGTATGACCTGTACTCTAAGACCTTCAGAGACGTACACTTATTTAATATTGTCGGTAGGGAATTTGCAAGTCAAATATGAATATACATATTATATTATATACATATTTTTGGCTTGTAATTTCAATTATGATTTAGATGTAGGGGAAAAGGAATGTCAGCATTAATCACCATGATGTGTCTAAAAGTTCATATAAAACGATTGTTTTAAATAATTAAATATTTAAAATAAATAATAAAGTCTGGGGTTCAGGCCCCGGTATCGCCAAGCTGCCACTCTTGGGCCCTTGAGCAAGGCCCTTAACCCTCTATGCTCCGGGGTTCCCTTACGAGGGAAATATCAAGGTCCGTGACGTGGGGCCGCCTTCCCGTGGGCTCACCACCTGCAGGAGGGACCGTAAGGGACGGTGCTGTGAGGATTGGGCAGCAGTCGAAGGCGGGGGCCTGCTTAGACTGCTGCCCCCGCGACCCGAATTACAGATAAGCGGGAGAAATGAAAGAAAGAATGTAAATGAAGAAGGTTATCGAAAAACCCTGAGTGTTCACTAACAAGTGTGTTGTAATGTGGTTTGCATATATATATATATTTATATATATATATCTTAAGAGACACTCAACAATCGCATTATTTTATAGATGATACTGTGAGCATAAAGGAAACATTTGGGATTTAGCCTAAGTGAATTATTTCAATGAATAGAAGTTGGAGGATTCTTATTTTTTTTATATTTGTCACCGATAAGAAAATATTGATGTGGATATACTTTCTAAATAAAAATGAAGCAGTAACACAAAAGTTTCTAACTCAATTATGTTATTGCCTCAGTGTAATTTTATTTGCGCAGGGAAATAACAGTTTCCACTATGCGTGGTTTATGCAATTTTAAGACAGAGCTGCTGCTAATGTTTGTTGTGTCTGTGGCAGTATAGAATTCTAATCTCATTATTACTTAAGTGCATTTGAATAGTAAATCCTTTAGCCCATTTATTGTATTTTATTAGGAATTCACATACAGTATGTCCCAAGTGTGTACATTATTGTCATTAGTGAACAGCAATATACAGAAAGCACACTCCAAAATCAAATCAAGTGGAACCTCCTCTCCAGAAAAGTGGAGTTTAATTCTTACGATACTGTTTTGTGCTCTGGAAACTGCACAATAGTCAGTTCCTTATTCCTTCATGTCTCTTATTTCAGGGATCTGCAGGAGAAAAAGGAGAGAAAGGTGACTCAGGTCTGCCAGGTCCTCAGGTAAGCGCAAAAGCAGGCACAGATTGTCTGTCTAATGAGCATGCACAATGACAGGCAGTCTTATTGCTTGTGCCCAGTCTCCTATTAGCTAGTTTTTTTTTCTTTCTCTCAGATAGAGCCGAATTATGGAGCAAATTATAGATATTGTGTATTTGTGCCTACGCTTTGAGGTACACTGATAGGTTTGGCTCACTTAGTCATAGTGCACACACACACACACACACACATACACACATATATATATATATATATATATATATATATATATATATATATATATATATATATATATATATATATATATATATATATATATATACACACACACACACACACACACATACACCACACATGTCTTTGTAAGAAAAATCCTAATGGAACCGCTCGCATGGGAAAATCATTACCTGCTAGTGCTGTTATTAATTACTGAAGCTTCCTGCTGTCTGCTGGGAGTCATACTCAGACAGCACATCAGAGAGGCTGATAGGAGCTGCTGAGCAGGTTGAAAAGAAAAATTCCCCTGTGAAACATTCACCTGTGCTCTTTAGCCTTCTTTCTGGTAAGGCTGCTGATGAGTATCGTGATAACTGTTGTGTAGGAAGATTTCGTTTTTGATGAATGGTCCTGCACACGTGCCGCAGTTAGATTTGTCCCTGCTGGAATTATTACCATCACTATCATTTATCAAAGCAATATAGTGCGTCATAGACTTTGTGGTGTCAGGAGTGTTTTTCCTGTGCACACAAGTTTGCAACAAAATAATCCTAGCTTCTTTTATTTCCAAGATTAAAGATCAAGCTTCTTTTTTTTTTTTTTTATTGCCGTGATGGTTTCTTTTCTTAAAAAACAATTACAATTTGATAGTAATCCAATGACAACTGGTGCAAAATCCCCAGGGACTCTCCAAAGAAGGAAGAAAACATTACTGCTCTTTGACCACCTGCCAACACACACATGCATACCGAGCTTCTTTGGCTGAGAGAAATGTCTCCAGCATAGGCTCGTGGTCTTGATTTGGGTCTCGGCTCTTAAAGACAGTCATTGGCACACAAAAAAAAAAAAATACAACTTTTTTCTCGTAATGTATATTGACTCTGTGTGCAAGTCATGTTGGCAGAGAGTGTGATATTAAAGTTGATTGTGACATTAAATCTGTGCGAAATGCTGTAAAAGTGAGACCTCTCGTTGATGGACAGGAAGAATGTAGCCTGTCAGATTTTGAAAACTGAACGCTGAACCCTTTTGAATTATATTCATAGGCTGTTAGGGAGGTTCTTGGGCGTCTGGAGCTTTTTCCCCACATCTACTCTTCTGTCTGTCTTGCTGTCAATCTGAATCAAAGTGTTAGGAGTAGCCGCTAATATAGCTTCTCGCACAAGACCAGGGGTGGAAAAAAGTACTGGGAAATTACACTTGAGTGAAAGATGACGTGTCAATATCTTTAAGAACTCAATTAAAAGTGAAAGGAGCCTGCCAAAACTTGGAATTCAAAAACTTGGAGTCAAGTAGTTAACGCATAAAATTGGAAATGCTGATATTAAAAAAAGGTCATAAGTTTTATTACTTTATCACAACTATTGCTTGTGTGTAATAGTTTTCGATTGATGTGTGAAATAAAGACATTTAATCTTTGTGTATTTTTGTTTGTCATCAGCAGATTTACACAATGGTGCTATTTGTTCTGAATTAAATGTATTCGGTAAATAAACAGTATTTATTATCAACTACAGTTTGACTTGCTGCCTAGATAGTTATGTTTGTTACTGGTTACAATTTCTGGTGACTGGTTGCAATTTAAATATATTGTATCTCACAAAAGTGAGTGCACCCCTCACATTTCAGGGACCATTTTAGTATCTTCTAAAGGAACATTAATAATGAAATAAAACTTGGATACATTTTAGAGTAGTCACTGTGCAGCTTGTAGAGCAGTATAGATTTACTGTCCTCTAAAAATAACTCAACATACTGTCATATGGTCAAAAAGTGCAGGTAACAAAAGTGAGTACACCATAAGTGATAACAGCGGTACATGGTGTAACCATGCAAAGCCACATGTCTTATTCATCATTTTTTATGTTTTTGTCTGCTTGACAGGACCATAAAAATTTTGTGTATCTTGCAATTTTAAGTTCAAATTTGGTGTTTTGAGTACAATTCTCTAACACTGACCACTGTAACTTTAACATGGCACCTCATGGCAAAGACACTCTGAGGATTTCTGAATGAAAATTTGAATTGTTGCTGTCCACAAAGATGTCTAGGCTATAAGAAGATCCGTAACACCCTGAAACTGAGTTAAAGTATAGTAGCCAGGGTCATACAGAGGTTTTCCAAGACGGGTTCCACTCAGAAACAGGTCTCGCAAGGGTCCATCAATGAAGTTGAGTTCTTGTGATGTGCGTTAACCCTGCAAACAGTTTGCCAAAGTCAAAATGTCCAAGAGCATTAATTACTGGAACCATGTACTGTGGTCTGATGAGAATAAAATAAACTTGTTTGGCTCAGATGGTGTCCAGCATGTGTGACGATGCCCAAGTGAGGAGTACCAAGAAAATTGTGTCTTGCCTCCAGTCAAGCATGGTGGTGGTATCATCATGGTCTGGGGCTGCATTAGTGCTGCTGGTACTGGGGAGCTGCAGTTCATGGAGAGAAACACAGATTCCAACATGTACTGTGATATTCTGCAGCGAAACATGATTGTGTGGCATCCTCAAGCAGAAGGTGGAGAAGTACCATGTGTCTAACATCCAGCAGCTCTGTGATGTCATTATGGAGGAGTGAAGATGATCCCAGCAACAACCTGTGCAGCTCTGGTAAATTCCATGCCCAGAAGGATTAGGGCAGTGCTGGATAACAATAGTGCTCACACAAAATATTTGGACACTTTGGACACAGTTTTGGCATGTTCACTTAGTTTTTTTAGAGGACAGTAAATATATACTGTTATACATGCTGCACATTTACTCCTCTAAAGTATATCCAAGTTTAATTTCTATAGTATAATCCCTTGAGAAGATACTAAAATGGTTGCTGAAATGTGAGGGGTGTACTCACTTTTGTGGGGTACTGTACTCAATATATATGATGTAGAAGAGTGAGGGATATCAATAGAGAGGGGTTACTCATGTGCATTTTAATAAGAGCTTAACCTTGCCTTTGTTCCTATTACTAATTTGTAGATGTATTATTTATTGCATTTAAATATAGGTACATTTCTAACCTATATCGTCCCATTTTGGGATATTTTAAGATAGAAAGTTTATTATAGAAACTTCTTTTCCCCCCAACTTTTTTATTTCTTTCATTGTGTCTCTGGCTTTCAGTCTTTTTTCCTTTCTTGAATGCAGTAATAGAAGCAAGCTGACAGGGCATCTCGAGAGCAGAGCACCACAATTTCTCATCTTGGAACAAATCAGACTATGCAGATTGCACATGTGACATCCTCACTTTTATTATTAGGCTTTCAGCTGGGAAAGTGAGAGCATACATCATTTAAGTACTAAAATGAGCTAGAGGAGGATGCTGAGAGTGAAGACTGTCATCTCAGGCTGCTGTGTCAGAGCTGGAGATTAACAACCCATGGAGCACACACATACGTCGGCATAGTGGGCACGTTTTACCTCGCAACGATATCACTGTGACCTCAATTGCTAATTTGATCTTTTTTTTTACGCCTTCTCGGTGGTGATTGATTTCATTTCTAGACTTTCGCAATGTAATGAACTGATTCAGCTCAAGCAACTTTCTCCCATGATTAATGGACATGACCTACTTCTTTTGGAATGTTGTTTTGCCTGTAACGCAGTCAGCAACTTCGCAAATACTCGCGCTTGTCTAAAAGGATTTTGAAAACGCAGAATATTGAGAACATTTAAAACAATCCATAACAGTCTGTTGCTATCGTCGTCCCAGTTAGCGAATAAGAGTTGAGATGCATGTTATTCTGATCTTGCTCAGATGTTTGTGTGTGTGTGTGTGTGTGTGTGTGTGTGTGTGTGTGTGTGTGTGTGCACGCGCACTAATTGGGAAGTGTACCATCACCCCATGGAAGTCACTCCAATAAACATATCCATTGCTGTAGTCGTAGATTTTTATTTCCACTATATTTTTTAGTTTGTTGTTTGTATTTATTTGCTAATTTATTAAATGATTTATCGATTTCTTATGTCAGGGTGTGCCAGGAGCCAGTGGAGGACCCGGCAGAGACGGCCCACCAGGACAAAGGGTAAGAATGATCACTAACCTTAATTAAACAATTTGTATCTGTTACAAACCCTACATGTTGAAAGCGGAAACAATGTTATGTGGGATCTTTCTTTTGATTTATTTAGCTGCAGTTGAAACATTATTATAAATAATATTTAATATAATATCATATTTAAAAAATACAAGCATTGTTGGAATAAATTTAAGACATATATACATTTATGCATGAATAATACACAATATATAAAGATAATCTATGTTGTATATACTATGAATCTCAAACCATGACTATGAATCTAACTGAATGGTAAATGCAGGCGGTAATAAAAACATCAGTGTCCGAACAGTGTAGTTCAGTAGGGAAATGGTTATGTTAACCCTAACATTTCCAATCTTAGCATTGAATAATTTTAGAGTTTAAAAGCCTTCTTCATTCTATAAACTCATATACATACTGTATTAAATGCTGATGGAAAATTCTGTGGTATTGGCACAGTAATTGGAATACTAATTCAGTCACACCACATGGATTGCTCATCAAATAGAACTGGCAAGTGTTTCTGTCCAGGAATAGATCTGATTACAGATGGAGGGGCCCAGTCAAACCATCAGGTCCAGTCTACTACATCACATCAGAGTAACCGTGTTGTGTCCAGCATTCATTTCTGCTGTGTGCACAGTGAATATTTTTTTTCATAGTGTTATTTATTGCATTATATCTGTGCCAGGCAGTCAGTTTTTATCTTAAAGGTAACAGAAGAGATGATCGTCCAGAGGGACACATACACATTAATGTAATGAATGAAAATAAACTTTCCATTCCATAGGGTTTCTTCAGTTTGTCCTTCTGGGGGAACTTTTTTTAAATAGACGTCTGCACAATGATTTACAAATGAGTTGACTTTTCCTCAAATCATACACTTTGAAGTACAGAAGAAATTTCTAAAAGCTTGGTTTTTATGCTCGCACAGAACACACAGTCCAGGATCCAGAATCTTCTTATCCTGTATACTGGCATAAAAAGTTAATTAGCATCATGTAGAAAGCTTATGACCAAGCCAGATCACTGAGTTACAGAGCAACGCATGATTCCTCTCTGGCTCACTCCGATACTCTACGATCCCCTTCCTGGATAAAAACAAAGAAAAAGACTGACAGAGAGAATGAGTGAAGGAGAGAGAGGGAGAATGACTTTGATCCCGTGGGAAGGGAAAAAAACTGATCCATGTGGGTATGCGTTGGTTTTTGTGTGCGCGGAACGACTACTCTAGGCTTACTCTCTTGATGTGGCTGCCGCAAAAAGCACTTTAAATATGAGAAGCGTTCAAACAGTGTAGTGTTTTCGTTCCAAATGGCTTGTATCGCATAAAAACCTCTTATACAATATTGTGGGTAACGAATCACACTTATTAAAGGTTCATTTTTAGCAAGCGAGATAGAAAGACACAAAGATCGTGCCAATAGCATAATAAGTAGATGGAATTTTGCACATATAAAATAATCTCTCACTTTTAATCTTATTCTGGATTTCTTAAAACGTATCTTATACTATATACTATTTTTTCAGCCCCAATACCTCTGTATATCATCAATATCAGAGTATTAGGTATTTTTAAAGGTTAACTGCCTCCAAAGTGCCACTATTTTTTAATAAAAGCTTTAATTTTTTTTCCCTTTACAAAAGATTTATTGTACAAGTTGTTTGATGTGGTTCCTTGTCCAGCCTGTCCCACCTGAATAAACACTTCCTGTCATATAGACTTCAGCACTAACTCTGTCATGGATGTGAGTTCATTTTGCACAGCACCTGTAATGTTCAATGTTAATAAACATTAAAGTGCCTTTATAGGCTGCAGAAAATGACCATGAATCTTTTTAAGTGGATAAATTCAGCAGACTACATGCAAATTTATTGGTATTTCTGTCATTCAAGTCCTCATTTTAAGCATGATTTGTCTGTTTTTGTCTTCCTCTGTAGTTCCAATTAAGTTTTGGAAATATTGCTCAGCTCTCCAACATATGTAGACTTATTGAGAAGTATATAAAATTAACCCCCACAAAACCTGTTCTTCAGACTAGAGAAAGCTACATGGAAACCGATGGTATAAAAGCAAAGAGGGAGTTTATATCCTTTACAGAGCTGTGACAAAACATGAAAAAGGCAATACTTTAAAGTACAGTCACAGTATCTTTACCTTTATACATATGGATGAGGAATCTTATATTAGGTTTAGTTTATACCCAAACACCAGAACTTTTCTTATGGATTTATACTAAAAATACAGCTGGACCAGATTGAGAGAAAATTTATACTTAAGATGGTGAGATCTAAATATTAAGCCTCATGATTATTTACAAATAGACTCAAAAAGTCTATTTGTCTAAAAGTCCAAAAGATTTGTGCTAGATTTGCTCAGAATTAAGGTGCTGTTAGATTTACTAAGAATAATACTAATTAATGCAAACCTTGATTGAGTGATTACAAATCTTATAGGTTATTTGCTTACATTTATATATATATATATATATATATATATATATATATATATATATATATATATATATATATATATATATATATATACTGTTTATACTGTTTATACTGTATATATATATATATATATATATATATATATATATATATATATATATATATGCATATTGTATATTATTTATATTCATTTTAAAAGAAAAAGAAAGTATGCCAACACAAACCTATAAATTAAGACTAAACCATTGGAGTCCTTCCATTATGACAGGAGGCTGCACATAGCCATAAGCCATAAACAAAAGGCTTCAACTGATGGAAGGTTGTGAGGGAGCGGACGTTTTAAAGACTGCTTTGATTTTCTGGGGGGATTAAACTAGCTTATTAATCAGTTCTAATCAGTTCACAGCACTTTTTTTTGTGCCACGGCTGCGCGTAATTTTAGATCCAATCGAGACACATAAAAAAGACTACCATAATCTTTTCACTTCAAAAATTCATAACTGATGAATTAAATAAATAATTGGCCTTTTTTTATAAGTTCTCTCTACATTTCAATATTTTCAGGTGCTTTTGTGCTAAAAGTTTTCTTTTTGGCATAAAAGTAAATCAAAATACACTATATGGAATAAGTTTGTGGACACCTGACCGTAAGATTTGTAATAACCTCCACTCTCCTGGGAGGACGTTGCATTAGATTTCAGATTATGCTTTTGGAGATTTGTGCTCATTCAGCCACAAGGGCATTAGTATCAGGTACTGATGTAAGGTGAGGAGGCGTGTGGTGCAGTCAGCCTTCCAATTTACCGCAAAGCTGTTCAGTAGGGTTTAGATTAGAGCTCTATAGCAGTCCATTCAAGATCTTCCAATCCAAACCATTGTCATGCTGGAACAGGTTTGGGCCTTTAAGTTCAAGTGAATAGAATATAAAATTTTTTTTTTATTATTTAAAGCTAAAGACTTCATATTTGAGGTAACAGTTTGGCTGAAACACATATGGCTGAAAAGGTCAGTTATACCAACAATTTTGTGAATACTGTAATACCCTCTGTTTTACTGCGGTTCGAATCTCACGCCCCCGGTTTATCTACAAATTGCATTTGCCACATCACTAATTTGTTTTGCTAATTTTCCAGGTCTCTCGCAGATAGCACAATAGACCAAAAAATAGTTTTTATGGAGCTTCATGTTGAAATAATGAAATGTATTAATAAAAACATAATTATTAATTATAAAATGAACAAAATTATTAATACAGTACAGTAAGCACTTCCGTATTTGGCAACATACATACTATAAGAAATGACTAGCATTACAGTGTTTGTAGCATGTACATTGTTTATTGGTTGATGTGTCCTCTGATGTGTCCTCTGATGTGTCCTCTGGAGTTAAAGACATACGTCACTAGATTTAGCCAATGAAAATAAAGAACGCGGTGATGTGTATCTTTAACTCAGCCTTTTTTTGGACGTCATAGGACACTTCAACCAATAAACAAGCAGAGAAACTACGCATAGGCTACTCGACTACAGAACGGTATACTGTACAATACATGTACTCACTATAAATGTGATACAGTGTACTGTATTTCTACGAATTGACACAAAATTCAACTATATATTCTTGCAAATGTTTTCTGTGTGTGTTTAAAGTGTGTGAGAGGATAATTTACGGCTTAAAGAAAAATTATTTTTGGGGTAACGTCCATTTATCGCAGTTTTTCATTTATCACGGGTGGTTTTGGAATGTAACCACCACGATAAATTGGGGATTACTGTATAGTTTAACTTCCGTCTTTCTGTCTTTTCTTGCGAGGTTTAACAGTAATAAAAAATTAAAAAAACTTTTGTAAATCTGGCTGAAACTTCTAGTTTTGTTTGTCTTATGCAAACATTTACAAACTTTTATTTTTCAAAAAGATAAATAATTTAATCAATTATATGTTGTATTTGACCAAATTGTGTCATATTCAACAAACAAATTAATTTCACCAAAATGGCAAAAGGGATGGTTTAGTCAACAAAATAATGACTGCATTTTTTCCCCCCTAAAAAATATAGTTATTGACAGAAGCATTAAACATGTGCTTAATTAAAATTAAAGTTCAAGCTTTCTGCTATTCATTGCAGCTGTGGTTGTCAGCTCACAATGGTGAGCTTAACATGTCTTTAAGCTGCTCCACTAACGCAGACTTAATCCATGATGACGTGTTTATTGAGGTCTTCATTCCTTTTTTTTTTGGCTATTTTTCATATTTCAAAGCAACAAAAGCAGTGGTTTATGGGTATTTTTCACAAGCGATTTTTAATATAAAATGTCTACTGTACAAGACGGCTGCATTTAATCAGACTGTTCCCGAAATTATACACAGCTTGCTCTGTTATTAAAATGAAAAAATCCCATTATTCATTATGAATTGCTTATTTATCTTGTTTGGAGGACAATATATCATCTACCACATAAACTATTGGAGATTTTTTTCAATTATTGTAGATATTTGTGCGTAAGCTTTTCCATTTTACAATCAAGGTTCTCAATGATTTTATTTTATTTTTTCTTTCAATGTATCTCTCCCAAACAACAACTCATTAATAAATTTGATTTCTTCTTGTCCATACCAACATATATGCATCCAGTTTTCGAGCTCATGTGCCCAGGTCATTATCAGCGATCCACTGGTAGCTCTAATAGCAGTGAATGGTCTTAGGAACAGCAGGGATTGGCTTGGGCATGAATCCTACAGAAGCTAAATGTATTTTGCAGTAATGTTGTACCATGTGGAAATGATTTTGTTGCATAGTGGCTGAAAATTGGATAGCTGCACAGTCTTGCTGCTAACAGCCCTTTCCACCTCATCCCAAAATGCTCAATGGGGTTGAAATCTGGGGAATTCACAGACCACTGCAGCAATAAAAATCGCTGTCATGTCCCTGCAAACATTCGATGATATATACCGTGTTACATAGTGCATTATCATGCTGGAGGCATCATTTCTAGTGTAAATAAGCTGCAAACGCTGGCTTGGTCATCAGTGTTCGGTAATGCGTAGATAAACTGCTGTTCAGACCTTCTTCAGTGGGTATCAGGGGACATATTGTGTCTGAGGAAAAAAGATCTCCACATTATCACATGGGTTTGAAAACTACCAATTATTGATTTTAATGTGTTGCTGGATTCTCATACATAAAATTTCTGTACATTCTACGTGGATGCGGTCTCAAGTGAGGCATCTGTCATTCATGCTGAACTTGAGCAAAATGCAGGAGTAGCCAATTATTGTTTTCAGTTGTTAGTTGAACTAGAAAGTGGATTGCATTAACTGCAGCTGAAAAAGTATACAACAAACTATTATAATTTGGATTATAATGATTGAATATTATAATGCTAAAGTGTTGAGGTGTTGGATTTTGTAGCATGCTTAAATGAAGTCAAATTAATCAATGAAGTTCAATTAAAGAACTGAAATGCTCAGCATGTTTACTGTTTTCTAAGGCAATATTTCAGAGTTTTCACGTACACTCATCAGGCAAAACATTATGACCACCTGCCTAATATTGTGTCGGTCCTCTTTTTGCTGCCAAAACAGACCCGACTCGTTGAGCATTAACAGCATTAACTTCTTTAGCAATTAGAGCTACTGTTGCTCTGTTGGCTCGGACCACACGGGCCAACCTTCACTCCCCATTGCATTATGAGCCGCCCATGACCCTGTTGCCAGTTTTGATAGATACTGACCACTGCACGCTTGCCCATTTTTCCTGCTTACTGTATTTGAGGACTTTGAGGACAAAAAGTTGACTTGCTGCCTAATATATACTGGCCATAATGGTTTAATGTCCTCTGTTGATTTGTATGTTTACTCATTTAATTTTGTCTTGTCAAGTCAGTGACAATGGCAATGAGACAATTTGTTATTTTATCATTATTCAGTGTATAAGTCATTTGATAATGGAATTTTATTTCTAAAGGGTTTGCCTGGAAAAGATGGACCACAGGGACAACATGGCCCACCAGGTCCTATTGTAAGTACAGTATTATCTTGTATTTCCCAGACATCCTCAGGACCACCCAGTTGTCTTAAGCTCTTCTTTACCCATTGGTCATTCGGTTTGTTACAACAGGGCAGTCCAGGTGCTCCAGGAGCTCCAGGCACCACTGGACCCCCAGGACCACATGGTGATCATGGACCACCTGTAAGTAGAAAAGCAGTACATATAGAAACCCATATTTAGGTCCTAAAATTAGTAATCAGTAGGAAGATCACAGTCTTGCAGAAGAGTGAAATGTAACTGTTCACATTTTATTTTTTAAGTCTACGGTAAGTCACAGTAGCCATAAGGGCCTGACATTTCACCACGCACATATTCCCTTAATTTTATGTGTATTTTTAGTTTCTCCAGTTCAGACGAATTGCGTGAGTTGAAAGCATGTGTTGTGTTTAAAATGATGCACCAGTTGGTTCTGGGACTCTGTCCCACTGCTGAGTCATTTTCCTGACTGCATCTAGCTTCACACACTGACTGAGGCTCTGAACTTCAGACCACCCTGAACAGACAGAGAAAGAAGCTAACACTGTAAACAAACAGGTCATGACCTCAGTTAATTGACACTGGTCTGTTCAATCTCCTCTTCTGATTGTGTTAGCGCTCAGCTCATTTCTGCTCCCTTCTGTGCTCCATCATTTGACTTTCCTCCATATAATTAGCATTTCCAATATTTGGAATAATGTAATGTAATGTAATATTTGTTTGCAAACACCAACAATTATTCAACCGAGCATTTTGAAAGACAAAAGAGAAAAAGAAATCTTTGTCACATATACATTACAGAGATGTTTTTTCCGTCGCCTATCCCAGCTTTTCAGAGAGCCGAGGCTGGAATTTCCAGAGTCATACATCAGGAGCAGAAAGGGTTAAGGGCCCAACAGTGGCAGCTTGGTGGTGCTTAAACTCCTGACCTTCTGATCAGCAACCAGAGCACCGCTGCTCCTACACAGGGATCTTAATATAGACAGGCATTTTTTTTTGCATCTAAAGTCACTACAGTCACCCTCCATGCTGAACTCTTGAACGCTTAAGAGGATTTACTTAGAAGAAACTTCAGCTACTGCTTGTGTGGATTTAAGAATGTTTGTTTCTCCTTTTTACATTAGAAGCAAGCAAGGGATTAAATAATGTGAAGCAACGTCAATCTCCATTATATTCCTGCAGAGCGATTCCAGTGCGAATGACTTGCGTTCAGGCGGAAAACGAGAGCTCTGAAATTGAGGATTTGTTTAGAGATGGTGGTTAAGAAGAACCATCGGCTTGCGTGTAGCGATGTGGACCTTTCCGTTGATCCCTTGTTATTAACCCTAATATACAGGTTGTCAGTAGATGACAGGTTTAACATCGGTTGGTCCATGAACACTGAGACTCATTAAAAATACATTCTAGCGCTGTGCTATTTTATGCAATGCTTCATATTTATTGCTACGCATGCTCTTGCACTTAAGATTTAAGAATGACAAACATGTTGGCACATTTATTAGCTTCTTATATGCGCAAGTTTTCCAGACCTCAAAATGACCATTCTATGATATAAGAATTATTTAGTAGCCTTAGTATTCTGGGCCATCTTCTGTCTCTGCATTAGCTGAACAACACGTCTCCTTTATGTTCTTGGCCCGTGTGCTGCATTCATGATGATTTTGTCATAATCCCTTTAATAACGACCTGTGTTGCAACAAAGGAGCCGTGTATGCTCTTTAAAACAACACTAGTGTCTTTTTTAGTTTTGATCAGCCAGAATCAGATGTGGGACTTAAACAAACAAGTGTTTACAATCTCCATTATCTTTGCAATACAGCTGTTTACCTACCTTTTACTTCCTTTTTTTCGCCAGGGTCCTTCTGGTACCAAAGGCGAGCGAGGAGAGAGAGTAAGTCTGATCTATTGTTTAAAGTTTTAAGAAGTATATCATCTTACTGATAGAAATCACACACACAAGCGCATATATAAGGCATTTTATAGCGCATATATATATATAAACATTATGCAGTACAAGCTGTTATCGGCTTCGTTAAACACCCTGTGATGTGCGTTTGTTGGAAAGAAAACAAAAGCAGCAGCAAAGCAATGGACACCTAACCTTCTGTTTTTTTTATTTTTGTCTTTAAAGGGCGACATGCAGTCACAGGCAGTTGTCCGCTCTATAGCCAGACAAGTGTGTGAACAACTAATTCAGAGTGAGTACGTTTCTGTTGGTTGTGAACATGTTGACTGTTAGTAGGTTACTAGGCTCTTCCTCGAATTATACAAAGCGTCCAAAGTGAGGGACACAAATACTGTCAAGTGTTTATTGAGTTTGTTAGTGATAACTGAATGGGCAAGTTATGCATGATATTTATTTTTCAACAGTGGTGAATGAAGTACACAAACCATGTATTTGAGTTTAGTAGACTCCAGTAAAAGAAAATTGCTCCCTTTAAACTTTCATATAAGTAGAAGTACAAAAGTACTTGCTTTCAACAAGTGGTGGACAGTAAGTAAGTAGCTTATTTCTTAACTCAAGTAGCTTTTTTGCGTATCTGTACTTTACTAAAGTATTTCCATTTGGGGAGACTTTTACTGCCAATCAAATCAAAATCCCGCTCCGCTGCCTACAACACGGGGCTCGCCACCAGGGACATGGACGAGTACAAGGCTGCGTCTTACAGTGTTCGCAGAGCGGTGAAGGACCGCTACTTCACTACATTACAGAGTTAAATATTTGACTTTTTACTCAACTACATTTTGTGCCAACCAATCAGGGTAGAGCGTGCGCTGTTCAAACTTGTTTTGATTGGCGCTTGCTCATATCTACTTATAACTAACATGTAAATCAGCTTTTGAGTGGAATAAATGATGGATACATTTCTGACTCTAACTTACCACAACACCCTTAGAATTATTTGCACAATTTTTGCACAAGTTGTTAAAAAAAGGTTTTGAGCTCATGATAATTTATTAGACATCAATCAGTGTTTGAATCATTAATATAATTCGATTAATAGATTGGTATTCTAAGAGTAACATTAGAGTCATTTTTACATAAACTGTGTTGATTAAGCAACAGACTCGTGACAAAAATAACAATAGGAACATTATAGCCATAATCAAAATACTTTAAATACTTAAGTACATTTGAATGCAAATACTTTTGTACTTTTATTCAAGTGAAATTTAAAAAAGGGAGCACTTTTCCTTTTACTGGAGTCATATTTTACCTACTGTATTTCTACTTTAACACAACTACATGGTTTGTGTACTTTATCCACCACTGGCCTTTGATTTTTGTCGCAAGATGTTATCATTTTGCTTCATCAACTCAGTTCAAGTAAAAAAAAAAAGCTCTAATGGGTTTTTTGTTGTTTTTTTTAATGTAAAAGAAAAAAAGCTACTTAAATACAGTACAGAGTTACATTTACTTCATTACTGTCCACCACTTTTTAGCAATGAATATACTCTAATATACTGTTAGATAGCTGTCTCCTTTATCAGGTGACAGGTATTATAACTTAGAATTATTTTATCTATGAAATCAAGCATTTGAGGGTTAAGGGCTCAGAAGTGGCAGATTGTTAGGGCTGGGATTTGAGTTGACTAACTTCCGGTCAGAAGTCCAATGTCTTAACCACTACCACGTCCCTGCTGCCATCAGTTCCCCCTGTGCTACCTCCAAGACACACAAAGCACAATTCTTGTAGAACTGCTGCTCATGCTGCAACAAATATGGAGCAAAGAGAAATCTGCCCCCAAACACACATATTTAGCAAAGCCAACTATGCGCTCTTGGACTCACGACCGAGGACGGCTGTGGCGATCTCCACAGTGAATAGGTTTTTGTTGCACCACATTATCATTATTATTATTTTTACTTCATTCAGCATAATTTAGAACATTTATATTTTATCATTTCAGCTCTATTAATATATCTATCTTGACTAACTTGTTTTGAAACTTGTCTTATCAGGCCATTTGTCTCGCTACAACTCAATCCTGAATCATATACCCAGTCAGTCGGTGTCAGTCCGGACAGTGCAAGGTCCTCCGGGTGAACCAGGCCGTCAGGGCCCTCTGGGACCACCGGGAGAGCAGGGACCGCCAGGTAGACCAGGCTTTCCTGGAGGTAATGGACTGAGCGGCCGTCCAGGAGAGAGAGGTGAGTTCATGTACACCATGGGAAAAAAAAAGACGTCAGAAGCCACCTGAGATTATGTTTTAGTGTTAGTGATACTGTCTGTTATACCGTCATAAATAACCATCACAAGAGAGCCACAAAGAGCTAACAAGCAAGTGAGGATCACAAGACCTGTACCGTTTCACACATGCCGCGCCACGTACACCGACAGGATGTCAGAACGACACAAAGCACAAATCTTGATATAATTAGTCCAGACTGGCCGCACAAGTCTCACAGCGTTCGCTAATGAGAGATGGTTTGAGGGGGTTAGTGGCATGGCCTATCATTACAAGAGTGCTATTTATGTGCTCAGGGTTGGGGTAATTGTCAGCCCTGGTCAGAGGTGATGGAGACCAGATTGCAGTGAAGAAGCCTGGGAAAAAACAAAAGCCTGTCTCTCCATAAAGGTTTAAATTCTGAGAAGTTTTGCATGTCGCAACATGGTTTTTTAGGGGGGGTGGGTGTGTGGGGGGATTTCAGATAAAAGCTAATAATAACTGCACAAGACTATTTTTGTATGCAGTCCATATTTTAAAATGTTCCACACTGCAGGATATCTGTGTGAAATCTTTCGCTTTCCTGCTGGACTCCATCATTTTTGTTGTTCTTTGCCAAACAATTTGGGACCCATGGATGTAGCTCTCACACTCTCTCCACATTCAGTGCTCAGTGGTGAAAGGTAAACTGAATAGCTGGACAAACACTCGAGCCATTTCTTGTGCAGACTTGTGTCAGTGTGAGTGTGTGCTACGCTACACTACACTACACTACACTACACTACACTACACTACACTACACTACACTCTGGTATCTTGATCCCTCTGCCTACCCAGTGTCATTAGAAGCCAGTAGTGTGCATGTCCAGAGAGATAGATGGTTTTGCTTAGTCTCACTTTAGTGTGTTTTTATTTTTGTTTAGGGCTCCCAGGAGATAAAGGAGAGAAAGGAAGTCCAGGTGTGGGGACACAAGGGCCTCGTGGCCTCCCAGGACCTCCAGGTAAACAAATAACTTTATCTCTGGCTGTAAAAGGCATAATTAGAACTTATATGTGGATGTGACTATATTTAATTCTATACTTTCTAAATCGAAACATGCAAAAATCATGCAGATGAAGGTCAAGATACTGTAGTTATCCAATGTTCATATCAAACATCAGAAAGGGGAAAAATACATTGACCTCATTGACTTTTTATCAGGGTATGGTGTTGTTGGTGCCAGATAAGCTGCTTCTGCCAGATGGTAGAGAGAATGTTGGCAACAGTATCATGAATCCACAGACAAAATGTGATTGTCATCCATTAAGGCTTATGGTGGTGTTGTAATGGTGTGGGAAATGTTTTCTTGGCATACACTGTCCAGTCCCTTAATATTAATCGCATATGGTTTGCAAGTCACCGCCTGACTATTATTTCTGATTGCATGCCTCCCTTAATGACAACAACCTTCATTTTCCTACTTCCAAACACGGTAATGCCCTGAAACTCGAAGCACATATAATCTCAATCTGGTTTCATAAACATCACAAGGATTTCAGACAAATCTGCAGAAGTTACATCAGTGTGGAGCAGAATCTCCAAGGAATGTTTCTAACACCTTGTGGAATCCATGCTATAAAGACTTATAGGCAATTCTGAGAAAGTATGATGTTCCTAATCAAGTGCCTACATATTAATGTGACAAAACTCTATTCTTTTTTCCTTTTGCAACTACAAATTTTATATACTGTCACACTTTTAATAAATTTATTTAATACTTCAGACGTGTACATTCTTGAAAAGTGCTTAATTCTACCATTCAATACAAGAAATCTGCAGGCTCCTTTGATATGATCGTAATGAATTCACACTCATGGGTTTATAAATAGCCTTCAGTACTTAAAAAAAAAATCCCTGCAATCATTTATTGGCCATTTTTGTTTTCTCTGAATATTACTGATATATTTAAGCTGAATAATTTTCAAATATATCTTGAGAGATCATCTTAAGGACATGGGTTTATTTTTTAAACAATACTTCTAATGGATGAAGCTCAAAGAATCTAAATGGCTAAATGAGCCAATGGAATTCAGATAGGAATCAGGTTTTGCTGAAAATACTGACAACATCCAATACAATCTCTGTGTTGATATGTATTTATGACTCTCTGCAGGGACTCCAGGTGAAGGCCGGACAGGTAGCCAGGGTCCTCCAGGCAGGCCTGGAAACCAGGGCTCTCCGGGTCGTCCAGGAAGTCCTGGAAAAACCGGCCCTGCTGGACCGACAGGTTACTGCGACCAAAACGCCTGCTTAGGGTACAACATAGGAGGTAAAGAAAGTTCTTATTCTTTTATATATATATATATATATATATATATTTCACTATTGTCTCTACTATTTTACATACTCCAGAGGACATTACGAAACATTAAAACAGGCTAGTTCCAAAAGTGAAACCTATTTTATCTTATACTAATTGTGCAGTTTTTCAATACTTGCAGTATTTGTGTAATATATTTCAGATATACGGCCATAATAAATTTTTTTGTATTTTTATCTTTTTGTACGCATCGAAGTCAACACTTTTGCCACTATGCAGGATTATCATCCAATAAAATTGCCTTTACTAGCAGACACAAAGAATAGTCATTACAGTAATTGTCCACATAAATTTAACAGAGTGTATACGCTATCCAGTTTTACAGTGAAACTTGTGGGAAGTTCACGCCTATCCTGGCGTGGGTGATTTTTATTAGGGAGAGTGTGTTCTGGGACATGACGCATCCCGCTGCATCAAGATGGAGGTTATTATGTGTATTTAAAAACGAGTGGTAGTAGTAGTAGTTGGTGGTTTATTCCATGATTGGAATAACATTTATTTCCTACCGATATGAATATGGAAAGTGTACTTCATTAGCGTTAATAAAATTTAGGGCAAATAAAAAAAAAAACAGGATTTTTTTTGCTTGTCTCAGCCCATTATCACTATACTCTTTGGAGAGAAAAAAAAGTATAAAAAAATGAAATATTTATTGTTTCATCCGATGGTTGGAAGATCTCTTTCCATTCACGCAATTCTCTTAGCTGAAAACGTTTTATATAGGTAGATGAAGCACATTTATTGACAATACTGTGTATACTGTAGCTAGTATATGAAACTGCTGCAAAGGGGGAAAGCCTGAGCCCAGGTGGTCATAATAATGATCATGTCGTACTTACATGGTGTGTTTCTCTCTCCTTTCCTGCGTCTCCTCATCTGTCTCCGGACTCTAGGGCAAGGTGAAGTGCAGTATGAGAATGACTACTGAGAGGCATTCTCTGAAACTCTGCTGCCATTCCTCTTCTTTCCCTTTATCCCTCCATTCCCTATCCTTTGGCAAATATAAAGACTGTGGCTAGGAAAAGACTACAACCTTCAAGCTTCTATATTATATATAATGCCATATTCTCCCAAACCTGAAGAACACCACCACTAACACAGCAAAGGTCCTGCATGCCTATTCACACAAATCCATCCAGCTTTCTTTACTGCCCTGTCTGGCTGTCTGTCTATCAATCTATCTATCTAGCCATCACTCCTTCTCACTCTCTCTGGGCTGAAATGTTTCTTACAGCTATCCTTGATAACACTTCCCCAGAACGCCATAATTTCTCGTACGTGTCTTCTGCTTACTGTTTACTCTAACACTGTGCCTTTATCTCTCTGCTGCTCTTCTCTGATGCTAACCCATTGGCTACTTTCTTGGTGGTGGTGAATGACACAGACAGAGGAAACATGGATGACCAACCCAATTCCCCAATCTTCCCATAGTACAACAGTTACCTCCCAGTTCCTACCAAAACTACGGGACCACTGACACTAATGACGAACAGGAGGACGAGGAAGTGGACCCGTATGGGGGATACCGCCAATACCCACCCCAGTACTACCAGCCCAGCTATCCCAACCCTGACGCCACGATGAGGGAGCGAGGCACGCACCGCTTCTCCCGCAGCCTGACTGAGAGGAATGGAGCTCAGACCACAACACAAGAAAAGGATTAATCTGCACACTGACAGCTCCATCCACAAACACACAAATACACTCTTAGTATTAAGCCAGTGTCCAGTAGGAAAGCATCAACTGAATGGTATTTGGAAAGTGCCTGTTTGGGAGGGTGTTATGGAGGGAGGGCAGTATACCATACTGTGCCCACCAGACTTTCAATGACCTTTTTTTGTTCGTTTGTAAAAGTGCATGCAGTCATTTAAAATCACAGAAAGCTCTCACAAAAAAAGATCATTTGTATCAGTTGTTTGTTTTTTTAATTTGGGGTTGAATTTGTACAGTTGTGTAATTGTTTTTATAATAAAAAAAAAGGAGATTAAATTTCAGTGCTTCCATGTTTAATCGTCCCAGCTTTCAATGTTTCCGTCGCATTATTGTCATTTCTTTACGGAAAGGTGAATCCTTGGCAGTTTCCCGGACAATAAAAAAAATGTAATCATCAAACCAAATAAGTCCAACATGATGCTTCTAAACACCACATACTGTCTGGAGTGTGATTATACAATCACATGTCAATGTGAATTTCCTGTGCTCTTGTAAGGATAAATGTTTTGCAGTCTGATGGGATTTAGTAAGGGCTCTTGAACCTTTTTTTTGGTTGTTTGTTTAAATACAAGAGCTCCTACTCGAAGTCCTGTTCTGTCTCTCTCAGTATATGCGATTGTCCTATGGGCCTATTCACTGTGGAAGAGTGTTGAATAGTTAGGCCTGTGGTCTACTGTCCTCTCCGAATGAATCAAACTGTGTGCGTTGAACAGGTGCCAGAGGAATGGCTCACTACCAAACTTTTGAAGCATAAAAGTAACTTATTTTTACTTTGTTTTTGTAACCAATAAAACTGTAATATGACAGCGGTGATGTCTTGTCTCGTTTCTTTGTTACTGTTTTCTCTATAAAAGCCCATAAGGCGGTCAAGCTCAGACACGGCGATCTTGATTAGGGCTCACATCAAAGATGTGTTTGACGACTCCTGCAGACACACGTCCTCCTTTTACACCACGGATGTCGAACAGTGAAAACAGCACTTCCACAATTGCAGTACAACCTGCAGCGAAGACTTCGCTGACCCTCTGGACACGTCAAACAGGGGTGTTTCGTTTCCATCGCCATTATGTTGTTCTGAGAGTTTAGTGCACTTCAAAGGGTAATGTGGCATTACAAGAACCACACATAAACATATGATGTCAATTAGGACTGAACCACAGGCGAATCAGACAGGCATCACGGCTTCACAGAGGACTGCAAAAGTCATTTGTGGCCAAAAGCTCAGTCCAAAACAAATCAGTGTTCTAATACTAACTTGCTTTTCTGAGCTAATAGGATTACCAAAAGCCTTTCTTTATGGCCTGGCTAAGTGCTGAAGAAATGTGTCTCTCGTTCGTAAACAATATGTAATAAAAAATAAAATAAAAAGATATTTTAAAGATACTTTATTTCATTACAGACAACAAATTTGAAAAAAGCAAACATTTAGAGGGATACTGAATATGTCCAGTCTGTGGTGTGATGAGATCACTTCATTCTGTAGTCCTCTGGCCTGCAGAGACAGAAGAAAAATTTGTTTCATTTGAGCAGAGAAAACGTGCAATGACTTATTCACCATCACAACAGACTCCAGCAGAAGCCTCAATAAATAACGACTGGAAAATAAACGACCTGCATTCACTCCAGTAGCCATAACTCTCCTGAAGGGAAAAAAATAGTCAGTCATGTCAGCTATGAATTATGTCGTCTCTGGTCAATAGAAGATTTTTAAATTTTATAATAATTAACAATGCTCCATTTGTCACAATTAATCTCGCACGACAGGCAAAGCATCAGCCTTAGGTTTCTTTCATTCGGGGACCAAAAGAAACTGATCAGCATATGGGATGAACCTCGTCGTGAGCACTGAGCAATCAGAAAAAAAAAAAAAAAAAAAAAAAAAAACCTGCCCTTTATCAAGAACGACAGAGCAAATTAAAAAGGACACGAATCGAATAATACCAACCACAAGAGCTTCTGGTCATTTGCCAGACGTGCTTCTTAACGCCTTCGATTTAGCTGCTCATACGTACACGTCGGCTGTCGATAAACCGACATTGTTTGGTTAATCGACATAATTATGACTCTACAAACAAACACTACGGGTATTAAGTCGTTCAAATACACAAGGGCTTCTGAACAGAGCGGTAATCCTCTACAGCTGCGAGAAGACGACACAGAAGATCGAATACATGGGCTTTGTATTTGAGCTCTGAAAAATAGAAGGGTCTTCATCAGGGTAGCAAGTGTTACATGTTAAAAACAGTGTCCGCATATGAAAATGCTCTTCCACTGCCAGGGAACAGTAGAATGGATTTGGTTATATTTAGTATAGAAAGCTTTGTGGGCTGTAGTCAGGATTTCTCAGGTAACAGATGACTCACTTACAGTACGAGTTTAGAAAAAGAAGGAAATGGCATAAGGTCACGTTTTGGCTGAACGTATTTGTTTTTCACAACATGACTGCATGCACCATTTTCTTTTGTAAATGATGAAATTCCAGTTTGAATGGCCTGGAAGGCATATTTTTGGGAAGAACATAATTGTCATACAGTAACTGATGTATTTTTAACTTAAAGTCACATAGGTCTATTGTAAATACCCCTTTTTTGGGTCAAGCCATGTGGATAGTATGTTCTGTAGAACCTCAAAGAAGAGAACTACAGCCAGATTCAACCTCTAAATGCATCCCATCAGGGATCGTTACTAAAAATGACAACACAAGCATATTCTCTGGCATTTAAGCGTGGAATAATGTGAAATAAACCAAATGATTTCATCACAAACTTTTGGCTGTTTACAAACACATAACCATTCACATCTTTAGCTGTAAATATTTAACCCTTACATAACCATTCACATTAATAGTCTCCTGTATGTACCTCAGTTTTAAAGTCAAGTTTCTTTTTAAATTAACACAGTTTATTATTATTAACATTTGTGAACATCAACAGTTTAGAACATTTTCTAAAAAAATTTTTTCAATAAAATTGCTTGGATAAATAATATATAAAATTATATTTCATAAAAATATAATATATTAAAAATATAATAGAATAACTCTAAATCATGCAATACACTATTATATTGATTTAATTGAGTAATTGATTTAATTGACAAATTAAATTGATTAAATAAAATTGAATAAATGGAAAAATCTAATTAGTTTACATTTGTTAGACCCCATTTGGGTAAATTAAAATCTATTAAAAGATATGTTGTACTTATTTCGGCATACTTTAACACGTCTTCATTCTTTCCATCCCTCCTTCATTCACTATCTTGATATGCGGAAATGTCAGGATTTTCTCCCTTAAAGAGAAACACTTGAAGCTGAACATTAAAAGCTAAAGAATCCATAACTCTAGACTGGCGACGTTGGCAGGAAGTGGATTTGATTTTGTGCGTGCGCTAAACAAAATCAAAGATTTACACTACAAATCACCACAGTGACACTGCGCTAACTCTAGTGTTTTTATATACCACTGGCATTGTTGTGTATGTTTTTAAATTTAATGTTAATAATAATAATAATAATAATAATAAACAGTGACGAGGTGTGATGCGGAGACTAATCAATTCAATTCATTTTTATTTGTATAGAGCTTTTAACAATAAACCTTGTCTCAGAGCAGCTTAACACAGATAATGTGGTGATAAAAAGTGAAGATGTTCTTTATAAGTGTAAGTTTGTCTCTGATGAGGATGCTGGCATAAGGAAGAAACCTTGAGAGAAACCAGACTCAAGAGGAACCCCATCCTCATCTGTGTTGCACCGAATATCCATTTATTGCAGATAAACAATGTTGCAGGGTGCAGTGATGGTGATCAGAAGCAAACTGTAGTCCTGAGTCAGTGTATTACTCATTTGTCAGTATTAACTACAATCCAAATCCATCCTCAAAGCTCCCGTTCTTACTCCGAAATTTCATGGAACCACCCAAGACGTTGATGAGAAACCGTCCCCAGCTGCACAGAGTGGCCTCCAATCGAATCAAAGACGCGGTTCACCATATAATATGTTTGTGAGGGAACTGCGTAACGTATGAATACTTATACTGTTACACCCCTAAAAGATACACTATATGGACAAAAGTATTAAGACGCCTTCCACCTTCCAGCTGTATGTGGTTCTTTCCCAAACCATTGCCACAATGTTGGAGGCACACATATGTGTATAATACCCTTGTATGCAGTAGCATAAAACCTTCCCTTCACGTGAACCCTTCACTGGGAGAGCCAAATCTGTATGTGGAATATGTAGCTAAATATTTCATAAATATGATCAGAACAACACATTCATTCCTTTAAAAAAATGCATTAATGTGTAGAGAATTCCTAACAAAAAAAAATTAAAAAAATCTGCAGCACGCTGTGAGCTCCGTATGTCATTAGCTTGGACCGCTTTTAGAAAAGTGAGGCAAATCTGAGAAGCTCGATGCAGGAAGGCTCAGAGCTCAATGAGGCATACAGCAATAGCTTAGCCCTGTGAATCACTTCTGTAGGGATTTATGAAACTCGGAATGATGAGAAACTCAAAACAGCCAAACAGCAGCCCAGAGTTGAACTTTAAATAGCGTGAGGTATTTATTTTATTTTATTTTTAAACAAACGGTCTGTGTGTTTTGCTGTAGGTCAGGGCTTTTCAAACAACCTCATGGTCAGAAACTCCCTTGTAAAAGAAAATGTAAAACGAAAGACACCGACAGCAGCGCTGCTTGATGAACATATATATATATATATATACAGTGGGTACGGAAAGTATTCAGACCCCCTTAAATTTTTCACTCTTTGTTATATTGCAGCCATTTGCTTAAATCATTTAGGTTCATTCTTCTTCCTCATGAATGTACACACAGCTCCCCATACTGACAGAAAAACACAGAATTGTTGACATTGTTGCAGATTTATTAAAAAAGAAAAACTGAAATATCACATGGTCCTAAGTATTCAGACCCTTTGCTCAGTATTTAGTAGAAGCCCCCTTTTGATCTAATACAGCCAGGAGTCTTTTTGTGAAAGATGCAACAAGTCTTTCACACCTGGATTTGGGGATCCTCTGCCATTTCTCCTTGCAGATCCTCTCCAGTTCTGTCAGGTTGGATGGTAAACGTTGGTGGACAGCCATTTTTAGGTCTCTCCAGAGATGCTCAATTGGGTTTAAGTCAGGGCTCTGGCTGGGCCATTCAAGAACAGTCACGGAGTTGTTGTGAAGCCACTCCTTCGTTATTTTAGCTGTGTGCTTAGGGTCATTGTCTTGTTGGAAGGTAAACCTTCGGCCCAGTCTGAGGTCCAGAGCACTCTGGAGAAGGTTTTTGTCCAGGATATCCCTGTACTTGGCCGCATTCATCTTTCCCTCGATTGCAACCAGTCGTCCTGTCCCTGCAGCTGAAAAACACCCCCACAGCATGATGCTGCCACCACCATGCTTCACTGTTGGGACTGTATTGGACAGGTGATGAGCAGTGCCTGGTTTTCTCCACACATACCGCTTAGAATTAAGGCCAAAAAGTTCTATTTTGGTCTCATCAGACCAGAGAATCTTATTTCTCACCATCTTGGAGTCCTTCAGGTGTTTTTTAGCAAACTCCATGCGGGCTTTCATGTGTCTTACACAGAGGAGAGGCTTCCGTCGGGCCACTCTGCCATAAAGCCCCGACTGGTGGAGGGCTGCAGTGATGGTTGACTTTCTACAACTTTCTCCCATCTCCTGACTGCATCTCTGGAGCTCAGCCACAGTGATCTTTGGGTTCTTCTTTACCTCTTTCACCAAGGCTCTTCTCCCCCGATAGCTCAGTTTGGCCGGACGGCCAGCTCTAGGAAGGGTTCTGGTCATCCCAAACGTCTTCCATTTGAGGATTATGGAGGCCACTGTGCTCTTAGGAACCTTAAGTGCAGCAGAAATCTTTTTGTAACCGTGGCCAGATCTGTGCCTTGCCACAATTCTGTCTCTGAGCTCTTCAGGCAGTTCCTTTGACCTCATGATTCTCATTTGCTCTGACATGCATTGTGATCTGGAAGGTCTTATATAGACAGGTGTGTGGCTTTCCTAATCAAGTCCAATCAGTATAATCAAACACAGCTGGACTCAAATGAAGGTGTAGAACCATCTCAAGGATGATCAGAAGAAATAGAAAGCACCGGAGTTAAATATATGAGTTTTACAGCAAAGGGTCTGAATACTTAGGACCATGTGATATTTTAGTTTTTCTTTTTTAATAAATCTGCAACAATGTCAACAATTCTGTGTTTTTCTGTCAGTATGGGGAGCTGTGTGTACATTCATGAGGAAGAAGAATGAACCTAAATGATTTTAGCAAATGGCTGCAATATAACAAAGAGTGAAAAATTTAAGTGGGTCTGAATACTTTCCGTACCCACTGTATATATATATTTTTTATGTTTAATATTAGGCTTATTATTAGTACCCGTATTTTCCAGACTATAACCCGCTACTTTTTTCCCCACATTTTAAATTCCGCGGCTTAAACAACGAAGCGGCTAATTTATGGATTTTTCCCGGGTTTTTCCCGGTTTCACAAAATTCAAGCCAAAAAACTGAACCCCATAACATTAGACCAATAAAATTGTCGAACGGGTTCAGGTGAACCAATGAAACTCTTTATATTAAATCAGATGCGCTCCCACTGAATCGGGCCGCACCACATCATAAATATGGATGATGTTCCTCTGACGTTTGACCTGCCGCTCACTCGGACTGTCAACAGGAAATGTGAATCATTCGTCACACTGAATACAACCGAGCATGAAAATACACACTTCACCTGTGTTCTGAGCTGCACGGAATCGGGAGAAAAGATTCACCGATGGTGATTTTTAAACGCACGACGATGACAAAAAAAAAAAAACTCCAGAGAGAAATTGTTGTGAAAGGAAGAAGGAAGACTGTGAACAATGACCTTCTTGGTAGGCTACTGTTTAGATACGAGCCGTGTAACAGACACTGACTTTCGTTAAAGCCTGTGTAAAGTTCATTAGTTTCAATGTAGACAGTTTCAATGTGCGGCTTATAGACAGGTGCGTTTTTATTCATGTTTAAAATAAAAATCTTCGTCAAATTCAGTGGGTGCGGCTTATATTTGGGTGCGCTTAATAGTCTGGAAATGACAGTATTTTATATTTTTTATAAACTCTTTTCATTCACAGAAGAATGAACATTGCATTGAAGTGACCATCAAGGTTATTAACTATATTGACTATAAAACGGTCAATAACATTAGAGAAAGGTGGGTTGTGATATCCAGCACTGCAACAAGATAAGAATAAATCCTAAATCTTACTTGCTTACCATGAGGTGCTTTAGCTATGTTTTACTATATATAGTCACTCTAGATGTGAGTGTGTGTGTGTGTGTGTGTGTGTGTGTGTGTGTGTGTGTGTGTGTGTGTGTGTGTGTGTAGGAAATTGTGCTCTATAGTCATTGCAATATGAGGCACATACCACACTAGGATATATGGAGCAGTGGCACTAAATCAGTGGGACTCTTCCTAAGAACACATACATTAAAGCGTAAATGCTGACTCTTAAACCTTACACCCTGCCTCTACTCTCGCCAAGTGTAATTACATTCAATTGTCCAAAACCACTCAAATAACAGCTCTAGCGTTCCCAGAGTTCATGTGTGTGTCGTTCCTCAGGACTACACCACAAGCCTCATTCAACAGGCTTACACACTGCATATGCCATTCTGAGTGACTTGAATGCGACTTGGATCATTATAAATATTATATATACTAATACTATTATAAAATACTAATCTCTCTCTCTCTCTCTCTCTCTCTCTCTCTCATATTATATATATATAAGTATAAATAAGAACTATATTTCTTCACTTTCTCAGTTACTGCTAAGAATTCTTGGATTACAGATTTCAGCCAGGGACTGTGAGTCTGTGGGGGTGTGTGTGTGTATGTGTGTGTGTGCTTGGGGTTTTTCTTGGATTTTTCCATGCCGATGCCTCTCGCTCTCGGCGACACGAGCGATTTACAGAAGAACTTTATTTTACCCTGGTATTTGACTGCAGCTTTATTATTCCTATGTTATACTGTACGCACTGAGAGCCAGGCAGATTTCCTTACGGCCCCACTAACTTTACAAGAACAACAACCGACCTGTGGAGCCCCTCTGTCATCTTCCGTTCTCCAATTTAATTACTGCAGCAGATCTGCACGTCTCATTATCCTATTAAGGTCTCACTTCCCACTGACGTGTTTTAATTACACGCTCCATGTGCCTCTTAGGGAGAGGCGGACTGCAGGGAAATAGCGGGAGAGAGATGACAATGCAGCTTAGGCTTAAAGCTTCACAATGGTTTTAAAGGGGCATCTGTTGAGTTTAATAGCAGCCTAATGGCTTTCGTTGGCTCTTTGGGAAAGTGGCATGGGGCATGGGAGAGGTCCGACTTATGGGCTCAAATATGATCTTGACCTTGAAGATGATGCAATGTGGAGCCATGGTTTCAGTCACTTACAGTCAATTTAAATCCCAGGCATGGTATAAGCTCACTGGTGTTTCAGGATCTTTAGTCACACTGGACAAAAATCTTTTTTTAAAAAATAACAACATGGACCAAACAAAACCTTTAGTCTAAATCGAAGAGGGTGAATCCTTATACAAGTCATTATCTTGAGGAAACCTTTAAATAAAAACCTCAGTTTTAATTCTATGACCTATTTTTTATATTATAAAATCTACAAATATACAGTGCACTTGCAATAGTATTTGCCAGGTACAATTTTTCTGGTTCCTTCTGATTCCATTCAGATGCACAAAACCTCTCAATGCCACACAAGTGCATCCACTGACTATTCTGATTAGCCTCAATGCACAGCTCTACCCATTTAAATAGGGTCTGATGAAAAGATGTAGAAAATCCAAACAAAACACCCCAAAGAACGTAACTAATCACTACACTGTGCCACTTCAGACAGATACAGGCTTATTGTAAGGTTCTGATTGCCTATTATTAAAAAAGAAATGCACACTGTGCTACTGTGCTTTGGCTGTAAATCCTATTATGTCCTGGGGGGAATGATGAGGGGAAAAAACCCTAGGAATTACAAGCTCTATTGATGAGTAGACAATGTGTGATAAATGTTTAATGTAAAATGAAAATCAGGGTTCTCATTCCACACGGAGTTACTGACAGCATCACTGACTGCATCACCAACTCAAACCCACTATCAAGTGCTAGGAAACATGTATTAGACTGCAAAATGTAGTAACACTTGAAGGGCACCTACACTGCACCTTCACAACCTGTTCATATGAACTGCATTTATACTTTAGAAAGCAATAGTGAAAGATTTATGTTGGGCTTCTTTAAGTGTGACATATATTGATTTGTCTATACATGAAACCTCAATTGCTCAAATGTTTAAGATTTCTTTTAACCATATATTGTTAGTTAATAGTTGGGGATATTCACCAAGTTACAAATAAGTACTGTAATTTCCGGACTATAAAGCGCACCCTTGTATAAGCCACATTAGTTTCTACACTGAAACTAATGAACTTTACACAGGCTTTACCGGAAGAGAATGTCTGTTATGTAATGGAGCAGAGCGCCATTTTGGGAACAGCACATCACTGCATTCTTCCTGTATTACTGCGTGTGTGTGCGTGTGGAGACTGAGGATTATGTCCTTATTATTTTCTGATGCTGATTTCTAAGTTTCTTTGACTAACCCATAACGCTGTTGCCAAGAAAAATAAAAAAGCACGAGTTTTGGAAACCTGTCTGTGCTTATATGATTTCTGTAGCAACTGAAGTTAGTGAGCTCTCCCATCACTCAGACTCAACGCGCTACAACGGCTTGTATCTAAACAGTAGCCGACCAAGAAAGTCATTGTTCACCGTCTTCCTCCTTCCTTTCACAACTATTTCTCTCTGGAGTTTATCTTCTGGCATCGCCGTGCGTTTAAAAATCAACACCGGTGGAAGTTTTTCTCCTGAAGCCGTGCAGCTCAGAACACAGGTGAGGTGCGTTTTTTTCGTTTCCGTTCGGAAATTTCATTGGTCTAATGTTATGGGGTTCAGTTTTTTGGCTTGAAGTTTGTGAAACCGGGAAAAACCCAGGAAAAATCCATAAATTAGCCGCTTCGTTGTTTAAGCCGCGGGATTCAAAACGTGGGAAAAAAGTAGCGGCTTATAGTCCGAAAAATACGGTGTATATACCGGTTATCTTACTTATATGCTGTAGCATCAGAAATTCAACTTAACTTGCACTGTAAAAAATACAGCAAGTCTCACTTTAATATACACTATATGGACAAAAGTATTGGGACACCTGCCTCTTTTAGCCATATGTGGGTCTTCCCCCAAATTGTTACCACAAAGTTGCACTCAAACAACAATACAGGATGTCTTTGAATGCTGTAGCATTAATTCTTTCCTTCACTTGAACTAGGAGGCCCAAACCTGTTCCAACAGGACAATGCCCCTGTGTACACCAGCTACATCAATATATGTCTTACAATACCTGACTATAGTAATGCCCTTGGGGCTGAATAAGCTCAAATCTGCACAAACACAATCTTAAATCTGGTCTTCTGTGAAAAATAATGATTATTATAACAGCAAATATAACTAACTGGACTAAATGTGGAATGTGATGTTAAAACGCATACACAAAACTTGTAGTCAGGTATCCATAAACCTATATATGGAATGTACAATAATAAATAAATAAAATAAATAAATAAAAAAAAAAACGGTAAAACCTCTAAATATCAAAATAATAAAGCCTCTGTCTCATTATTGGTTTAAAAAGGTTGTGTGCAAATGTATATGGGGTTTTTCATTCTTAAAAAAGGAAACAGACTAGAAATTCAATTAAGTCATAATGTTTTGAGTAACAAAATGTTTAACATTTGATGTTGGCCCTGTGATTTCATTAGAGTAAAGTTAAAAATACTATAACTACAAAATGACAAAAAATTAAAAATTAAAAACACAATATACTATTTTTCAGCAATGTGCTTAGAATTAGGGTAAATTACGCCACTCATAATACTAAATGTTGTTTTTGTTTATTTTTGTTTTTTTAAACTGTCCACCTACATCACTCTTAAAACACTTACCGACAACTTTAGTATTCATCACCCCTATTATGCACCGAAATGTTATAGAGCATATAAAGCGCTATAGAGAATAGCTGAAAATAACAGCAGGGACATGTTCTTTCTCGTGGGAGCTTTGCTGAGAAGAAGGAAGACAAGGGAAATATAATTGGATTGTCATGGCAGGGTCACAGGGCTTTGTAATACACCGTTCTCCAATTTTGCATTACGAGCTTAAACTATAAAAAAAAAAAAAAAAAGAAAAAAAAGGAACAGTGTTTCATCATCGGGGTTATTAAACATCAAAGTCCATTTGCAATCCCTACACCAGAGTCTCACTTGCTCTTCAATGTGACAGTCCAATAGCAGAGCAGCAGGAGTGATATTATATTTACAGAGCACCGGAATGAGAAAGGCTCTGTGATTCAGGGTCTCGGGTTGAGCGGCTCTTTCAGAGATCTCTATTCGGAGTCACTCTTTAGTGTTCACTTGTGTAACGTAATGAGGCTTATACTTGTCCAAGTCTGCATCACAGCAGGCCTTAATTTCCTTCTGTCTTGCGCTATGTTCAGTTAATACAGCCGCAGCACGGCAGCCCACCTTCCTGCTCCTGATAATCAAGTAATAAAGCAGAATCACGCAATTATCTCTCCGTTTAACAGCAGCAGAGTGATGTCTTTATCACTAATTTGATGTATTTAGGAAGTCAACCAAGATCAGGATGTTAATAATAATAATTATAATTAATAATAACATGATGGTTAGTTTGTGGCAACAGATTTTGATGTGGACTCGACAAAGCCAGTCTTTTTTTTTTTTTTAAGTTTGAAACTGTTTTATAATCGTGAGAATCATTGAAAGGTGAAAGACAGAAAAAAAGTGAGAAACAGCTACTGGTAGAACTGGTAGACTGGAAGAGAGTAATACAAGTATAAAGTCATGTGAAGTGAGAGAGTGAGTGTCATCAGTAGAAATACAGGGGTGAGTGAGGGATTCATTTAGGTTGATAAAAAAAGGAGAGGGGGGGGGGTCCGGTTGAAGAGAGTTTGTGCCATTGACAGACAGTCTCTGTTACAGGTACACTGATGGAGTGAGAGGGAGAGAAGAGCTGCTTCAGGCTGTGAGCATGCAGGTGTGTGTGAGTTTTGACAGTTGGATTTGGAATCATGGACATTCCCAGTCAGGCTCTGAACATTCCTAGAGTGTAAGATTAGGGGCTCCCCCACCCCCATCATCCACTATGAGAAAAACACCAGCATTATCTGAAAAGCTAGAAAATTTCCGAAATTTCCAGTGACAGTGTGAATTTACAGACCAATTTTAAGAATCCATAATGGGAAACCCAATTTTTTGATTGGCTAGAAAAGTGAAAGGATACTAAGTCAAGTGTTTAATGAGTTCGGTACATGCAGCTTAAAAGCTCTAGGAGGAGTAGAAAAGCAGAAATGTTGGGTTCCATACTAATTGATATTACTGTTATATATATATACACACACACACACACACACACACACACACACACACACACACACACACACACACAAACAATATAATCTTTCTTTAATGTTTTTTTTCTGATTTTTTTTTATTTTCTGTCTCTCTCTGTTAAAATAAACCTACCATAAAAATTCTAGATTGTTTCTAAATGATTTCCCCCACTGTAGTTTACATTTGTTAGACCCTATTTGGGTAATACTTATACTGTTCTACTTATTTCAGCATAGTTTAACAAATGTGTTCAGTCCTTCCATCCTTCATTGTTTAGTGCTTTCACGCATGTGCAAAACAAATCTTATTTCCAGTTCGGATCGATCTATCTATCTATCTAATCAGTAGTAGTAGTAGTACACGGCTCCTTTTTCAAGAGGAATTGTACATTTACTGTACTGTAAACTCAACAAAAATTGTGAATTACTTGTCATACATTTTTATTTACTACTTTAAATGAATAATACAATTTTAAAAAATAGTTTAAAAAATGTATGTAATTTATTAGTACAATTTTATTAGTACAAGTTTATTTAGAAATGTTACTCTGAACTCTGCGGAAATTTACAGCAAGCTAGCATGGGATTTGGTAAGAGACACACATTTCTCTTATCCAAGCAATTGTGAGCAAAAGCTCTAAATGAAGAGCAAACAACAGCCTGGAGAAATTAGCTCAAGGCAGCAAATAAATGCATTCAAAAGTTCTCCCAATACAAAACTGCTTTTCCAGCTCCGCAGTGCAACTGATCGGCATTTTAAGACATTATTATTCTATTCCCTACATAATGAACCAGCATATTTCTAACAACACCACATGCTGCTTTAGCAAAAGAACACACGTCCATGTTTACTAAAAAGGCTTTAGTGAAATGTAAATAATGTGTTAATCAAATATACAAAAAAAAAAATAATAAATGTATACGATTACAGCTGGGCTACAACAATCTTGATCAGCTTCAACATATTTTTGTGCAGAACTAGCTCTGGAGCACTCTGGATTAAAACTGTAAACAACGATTTCTAAATCTCGTCCCAAATTCTCAACCTGTGGTAGGGTTTTGATTGGATGCTTGGTTTTATACCGCTCCAGTGTGGCTTATTCAAGACTTGACAAATCCTTGGGCTCCATGATGCTCTTTTAGTAATTATCTTACTTCTGATAGGCTGCACCGTCCGAAAATAAGTATAGTGGGCTGTGTTGTGTAGATTTACCACATATATTCACCACCACAGCAATTCCAATTTCAGTTCCAGTTCATGAGAAAACTAAATAAAGAAAAGGTCGCAGAGTCGAATACTTATACCAAGGCAGGTTTTATATATATATATATATATATATATATATATATATATATATATATATATATATATATATATATATATATATATATAGAGAGAGAGAGAGAGAGAGAGAGAGAGAGAGAGAGAGAGAGAGAGAGAGAGAGAGAGAGAGAGAGAGAGAGAGAGAGAGAGAGAGAGATGCTTATGAACAGTACAAAAAATGCCTGAGAATTAGCTCTCTCTAGTAGATATAATAGGCAGCTAAAGATGCCAGGAACCATGTGCAGTCCATGAAGTACACACAGAGGACAAGGTGCAGAGACAAAGAGAGTTTGTGAGCCATTAAACAGCCTTCCTGCAGCTGTGGGAGAATACTACAGCTAACACAATTCTTTTCCATTACACACCAAAAGCAAGAGGGGCCAAGCTGCACCATGTCCCACTGCTAATTCTGAGAAAAGATAAAACAAAGCTATCCTAACATTAACTCGTCCAGTTTCTCAACGTTCAAAAGATTGAGCCATGATGACTTGAGGAAACAGTATTGAGTGCCATTGTTGGAGCTATGCTTGGATCTAGAGTGGTTTAGGTGACAGATGTGAGAGCTTCTCATCAAATAGAGTTGAACCAATGGAGTGTTTAGACTGAAGCTGGTCTTGGTTTTTTTAACCGCTCGGGATAAATTTATGAAGTGGCAAAAAGAAATTGGATGTTCGTTTTCATAACATTTGTATTATCTTTAGCTCTCGAAAAGGAACAATGACAATATTGGCTAGAATTCTTTCAATCTGATTGATTTGCAATCTTTCAGACAGTGTAGTTTTAATCTCGTCTTTGACGACCTGGCATATTTCCTTCACCACATCCCTGCCTGCTACATGCAAAACCGTCATCCATGGGTGTTGAAACCCTTCCAATCTTTCTATCTGAAGAAAGGTATTAGTTTACTTAATTTTTGAAGTGAATCCTCACTTTGTGTTTATGCTTATAATGGAAATAAAAATGGAAGCAGAACTTGGATCCAGTTATTGAGCCTGTTCATGACACCTTGTGGACTTAACTGGCAGACAAAACGCATCTCGCCGACATATTCATCAAATAATGATTTACCACCTCAACCAAAAGTATCAGACAATCGTATCCGACATGTCTGCTTTTTTTCTTTTTAAGCAGCTATGACCTAGTGAATAAACACTCATGTCCTCCACCGGTGACCTGTAAACAAGTGTGTGACTCATCGCTCATAAATCTACGAGAAAGCGTGCAGTGCTGAGAGCTGAGGAACGATCAGCTCGGCTTTAGAGAAAGATTATTCAGCTCTGAAGTTTTATGACCCTCTGATTGCCTTCTTTTTTCCTCCTTTCTTGAAGGCCTCAGCACCTGAGCACCTGAGCCCTGTCCTAAATCTCACCACTCATCAAGTTCTGGACAGGTAAGGATTAAAAAAAATAAAATAAAATAAAATAAAAAATAGAGATTTGAGGAAAGAAAGGCGACTCACGGGTTCCAGAGAAGAGGAAAAGCGTCACGCTCTGCTTGTGTGTAATCGCTGAGTTTGTGTGGAATAGCCCGTGGCTGTGGTAGCTCTTCAGTTAGGTTCCTCAAGATGTCATCTGGAAGAACCTGAAAATGACACACACACACACACACACACACAGAAATGAGGGTTTAAGAAAAAAAACAAAGACTATAGAAGAAAATGGGCTCACAGCTAAATAAATAAACTCATTAATTCTGGATTACCACCACTAAGCTCATCCAAAACAAATCATTCAAACCCTGTGTTTATTAATAGTGCTCTATCTTCATTAATATGCTTCAATGACTGCAGCAAAACAAGAAAAACATACTGAAAGTGAGCTGGGACCAATCGCATGTCAGCACCTTGGTGTTTTTGTTTTTATGATTTGACAAACTCTGGATGACCGACACACACATGCACATAAAAAATTTATCAGTGCTCACATCATCGGTGAACAGATGCAGCCGTTGCATCATGGTCCTTCGCTTGAGGTTTTTTGGGAGCATCCCATACACTGCTAGTTTTATGATCTGGCAAAAGAGAGAGAGAGAGAGAGAGAGAGAGAGAGAGAGAGAGAGAGAGAGAGAGAGAGAGAGAGAGAGAGAGAGAGAGAAAGAGAGAAAGAGGAGGAAAAGGTCAACTTTTACAAAACAGCAGGATGGACATTTGGCCAACAGAATTATCTTTCTCTCCAAGGGTGACCAATGAGCCAGCTCAACTATCTCTACTCTAACTCACAGTAGTGAGGGAAAAACACAAACCCAGCAATAGATCTGCACCCTAAAGCGCCTGAATGAAAAGTTCTTGGCTACTGGCATCAGAGCCGGTAAAGGAGAGGGGGTTGAAAGCTGGCTTGTTTATGTCTATAATAATGGCTGGGTCATAAGCAAGTCCTGCCCCCGCATGCAGGTGCAGAATGAATCTGCCCGAGTTTTACACAGAGCACTTCAGCATCCACTTCCTCTTCAACCCATTATAGTGGCAGGACGTGCTTCGAATATTCCCATCTTTCTGCCTGAGCACTAAAGGAGACGCCCATTACGACGCTCTTTTCCTCTAGCAAACAAACAAAGCAAAAAACACAAAAACACAACTGTGTCAGGCTTCAAACTTGCAGAAGCAAAACACCACCTTTCTTCCATCACCACCCTCTATCACATTCATCAGTGTGGTTCTCCCCTTCCCTCAATAGCACTCACTCTCGCTCTGCTGGATAGATGACAGATGGGTTCTGTCTTGGGGATGCCATCGCTCCTCTGAGCTCTGAGGAAGATGTCGCCTCAGTCTGATTATTATCCACAATTATGCAATGATAGATTACACTTTGGCTTGAATAACTCAGCCCTGGTCGAGCATCTGTCTTATAAATGGTTAGGAATGATCTGGAATTATAGAGGAGGGAGAGAGAAAGAGAAAGAGAGTGAGAGAGAGAGAGAGAGAGAGAGAGAGAGAGAGAGAGAGACAGAGAGAGAGAGAGAGAGAGAGAGAGAGAGAGAGAGAGAGAATACCCCTTCAAACCATACTGGTATCTGTATTTTACTTACTAACACTTTTATCGCGTTTTAGTTGCGATTCTGAGCGTTAAATAAGCAACACAACCGGAGAGAATGTTTTGTTTTATATGGATGGTGCGATGGTGAAGCCCCTTTACGACTCTACTCTGATTATCTGAGGTGGTATCAAAAGTTTCAAGACTAAAAGGGTGCTAAATGGTGCTATTCTGACCACGTGCGTTACTGCATCTGCGATTTCTTTATAGACAGCAAGTTAGAACAAAGAGAAAAGCGTGAAATTCTGCATGAAACCGGGAGAATCTGCCACAGAAACGATTGACATGACATACAGCGATGCTGCAATGAGTCGTTCGAGGGGGTTTTGAGCGCACGTGCGCTTCAAGAGCGCAAGAACATCATTGGAAGATGATGAGAGATCAGGAAGAGTTTCGGAAGAGATGGAGATCCAGCTCAAAGGTTGACACCAATGAGGATCGCAGAAGTTGCTTGACACGATTAAAAAAAAAGACTTTCAGCACATGTTCCAGGAGTGGCAGGAATGCAGAGAGCACTGTATTGCTGTGCAGAGGGACTATTTTAAAGGTGATGGTGTATAAATGTCTATAAATAAAGTATTTTCTTGTAAACAGAGCTAGTCTCGAAACTTTTTTTATACCACCTCCTTATCATGCCTCTGATTGGGCAGTGCATTTCAGTATAGCAGGACTGCAGTATAGGGCTGAAAGTGAAATGAAATGCACATCTGGGATCAGATCAGATTTTCTCCCCATTTCCTTTGTGATTTCCTTTAACATTGGCATGAAATGTTCATAAGTAATGCTGTGTGAAAGAACAAATCACCCTCATTTTCATTTTTAATCATTTTAGATTGCTAGTAGCTTTTGCTTTTTGCGGTAATTAATCGCTTTACTTCATCTTCCTCTTCTTCCAGCTGCTCTCGTTCCACAGAGGATCATCCGTCTGCATACCACCATGTTCTCTACATCTGCCTCTTTCAAACCAACTACCTGCATGTCTTCCCTCACCACCTCCATCCTCAGCATTCTTCTACCGATGTACCCCATGTCTTTCCTCTGCACATGTCCAAACATGTCCACGTTTTGTCTCCAAAACATCCTACTTCTAATAACTCGTTTCTAAAGTCATGAATTACTTTACAAAATATTAACAAAAACAATCATCAGGACGAATCATTTTTGATCATTCTCTAAGCCTCGATTCTCAAATTAAAGTGGCACAGCAGCTCAGGTTATCACAGCATCCCTGTGTACAGTATTGATCTTTATTGTCTGTGCAGAGTTTTTGTCTCCTCCCGCAGGTTTCCTCCGGCGTCTTTGCCAACGCTGGAGGTGGACCGACTTTTGTAAATTTCCACCTCCATGTGAAGAAGTGTGTGTATGTTGCTCTAGGATGTGTCCTGAATCACACTCGGTGATGAATGATTAATAAGTGTTCCGTTTTTCTTGTTTATTAGGTTTGACAGGCCATCTATCGGTCGTCTTCTATTATTCAACTGAAAATCTTGTATTAAATAAAGAGAGATTTTTTTCCCCAGACTTGCAGTTAAGCACGAGACGCTTCTGTTCTGCAAGTATGTGTTGATCCTGTGTTTTGTTCCTGCGTGTCTGGAGTCTGAATAGAGCGGCACAGCTTGCGGTGCGGCCGTGCAGACAGACAGGAACAGCGGTCAAGGTTGGACAGAGGAGATGTTGGAGATGCAAAACGCTGCACGGAGAGATCCAGGAAAAAAAAAACACATCTTAGAGAGAAGCGACGAAATCGGACGAGACAGAATTGGATTATAGTCTGATGATTGCTTTGGATATTTTCTAGCCCAGGCTGAATGATGGATGTTTATGCGGGAAAATGCTGCTGACAGTATTAAAAAAAAAAAAAAAAAAAAAAAAAAAAAAGATCATTACTGCAAGCTGCTTGTGCTGTTTTGCATAAAAAGGGAAAAGAAATCACACTCAGAACGTACCAACTGCTACACCACGACTATTCTAATGCAGAAAGCCTCAAGACATGCACCTTTGTTTGAAGGCCACAGCCACCAGGTGAACATGTGCCCACACACCCAACACGAACATATGTGTTATGTTTGTTTAGACCACACACACACACACACACACACACACACACACACACACACACACACACACACACACACACACACACACTTGTATAAAGGGAATTTAAAGGACAGCAGAATGCTGTTGTTTTTTTTTTTGGAAATGCAGTGCCATTTGGAGAAAATTTGAAAGAGAAAAAAACAACAACAAAGTGACAGGAATGCAGAGCTGGAAAATGAGGAGTACTGTAGGTGCAGAGATGTTTTTTGTAACAAGTTGTGCTTTTTTTTAAAAACTAACTGGCTTTTGTTGATCTACACTCTACAAAGCAAAATTGGTGGTGGTGGTGGTGGGGGTGGGTTTCGGGGGGGTTTTAAGAAAAATATCCTACTACATATTCATAGCATGTAAAAATACCTGGACTCATTTCAAGCAGATAAACTAAGCTCAAGTGAAGGTGATTAAAGGCTGCCTCGAAAGCACTAGCCAATTAAAATCTGAAAAAATCATCAAGAGGAGCAGCTCGGTGTCAATCCCCGCTCCACGAGGAAGGGGGCTGGTGAAAAAGTGTTGAAATCAAGACCACACTGCCCTCCTCAGGTGTCTGGAGGAAGGGGGAAAAAAACCTAGCAACGCACTCAAAAGTCTGAAAAGGTCACCTGTTCAAGAACGAGATACTCACAGCTGTGGGGTCTTTTTGGTGCATCTGGGCTGCTGTGAGTTGCTTAAAGCCACCTGGGTACCTAGAAGAGGAAACAAGAGACTCTGGGCTTTAATGAAGGCCAATATAAGTACAAGATGTGAGCTGGGGAAATAACTTTGGTGCTTTAATTACAGGTTTATACGTATAAGTGCTACCCAGAGGAGAGCGTGATTAAAAAGCAGGCCTACAAAGAGCACATCTGTCTTAGATGTGTTTGCTTTGTGTGCTGTCAAGGTGTAATAGTGGAATTTTTGTTATTTTTTTTTTACCCAGAGTGTGACGAGTAAACCTTCTGTTCCCATTTATTCCCAGAGAAGGCTATGTGTCTGGTGTTCATGACCACCACATGATCACCAATATCACCTGAAAAGAAAAAAGAAAAAAATTATTATACATATTATTTAGTCAGTATTCTCTCGAGGACAGCTCTTACTTCATTTAAGAGTAAATCGGTACTAAAGGCCACTCCAGACAAGCATTTCACTTCTCAAGCGGTGCCCTTTTTATTTATTTTTGCATATTTGTACATTATTATTTGAACATCAGGTCTCTTTTGTCGAAAAGGCAAGTGGCAGTTCAGCGGGTTTGTATTGTCCGCAATCTAATATTCATCGCTCATTAAAATCAATGCTCCCTGCCACACAATTCTGATCAAAATGATTGCATCCATCACTGACCCATCATCTTTATTATGTTTGTACGTCAGGGGCGCTCTAATGTTCACTGTTTTGTTAAACCAACGATTGAAGCCAAATGTACAATCTCATTGATGTTCTGTACCTTTTTTTTTTTCCATGCCACCCCCTCCCCCACCATCTACACCAAGTACCACTGACCGAATCTAGACAATAAAACATAAATGGTTATTTTTTCCAAGATCCATAAACCGTTATACTTTTTTTTTTGTTTCTCTATTTATAGCAGAAAATAACATATCCGGGATAATGTAGTGTGAAGTGAGGCTTTTTCGTCAAGGACTATTAGAAGAATTTGTCCCAAACGTGCAGAATTTAGAATCTTCGATTCACAGACATAATGGAGACACGAGCTCGGATATTTCCTCTTCTTATTTGATGTAATGATTTGCAAATTAGATCAAATGTAGAAAGGAAAAAGGAAAACATGATGGGTTTTTTTGTATCTGAATTCTTCATACAAGTCCTGGAAAATGAGGTGTTACTCCAGTAAAGATTAATAGAACCTGTGATTTGATTTGAAAGAATGGCAGCTATATATACAGTATATATATAAATATAAACTGTAAATATATAAATATATACAGTTAGGAAAATAAGTATTTGAACACCCTGCTATTTTGCAAGTTCTCCCACTTAGAAATCATGGAGGGGTCTGAAATTGTCATCGTAGGTGCATGTCCACTGTGAGAGACATAATCTAAAAAAAAAATCCAGAAATCACAATGTATGATTTTTTAACTATTTATTTGTATGATACAGCTGCAAATAAGTATTTGAACACCTGTCTATCAGCTAGAATTCTGACCCTCAAAGACCTGTTAGTCTGCCTTTAAAATGTCCACCTCCACTACATTTATTATCCTAAATTAGATGCACCTGTTTGAGGTCGTTAGCTGCATAAAGACACATGTCCACCCCATACAATCAGTAAGAATCCAACTACTAACATGGCCAAGACCAAAGAGCTGTCCAAAGACACTAGAGACAAAATTGTACACCTCCACAAGGCTGGAAAGGGCTACGGGGAAATTGCCAAGCAGCTTGGTGAAAAAAGGTCCACTGTTGAAGCAATCATTAGAAAATGGAAGAAGCTAAACATGACTGTCAATCTCACTCGGACTGGGGCTCCATGCAAGATCTCACCTCGTGGGGTCTCAATGATCCTAAGGAAGGTGAGAAATCAGCCCAGAACTACACGGGAGGAGCTGGTCAATGACCTGAAAAGAGCTGGGACCACCGTTTCCAAGGTTACTGTTGGTAATACACGAAGACGTCATGGTTTGAAATCATGCGTGGCACGGAAGGTTCCCCTGCTTAAACCAGCACATGTCCAGGCACGTCTTAAGTTTGCCAATGACCATTTGGATGATCCAGAGGAGTCATGGGAGAAAGTCATGTGGTCAGATGAGACCAAAATAGAACTTTTGGGTCATAATTCCACTAAACGTGTTTGGAGGAAGAAGAATGATGAGTACCATCCCAAGAACACCATCCCTACTGTGAAGCATGGGGGTGGTAGCATCATGCTTTGCGGGTGTTTTTCTGCACATGGGACAGGGCGACTGCACTGTATTAAGGAGAGGATGACCGGGGCCATGTATTGCGAGATTTTGGGGAACAACCTCCTTCCCTCAGTTAGAGCATTGAAGATGGGTCGAGGCTGGGTCTTCCAACATGACAATGACCCGAAGCACACAGCCAGGATAACCAAGGAGTGGCTCTGTAAGAAGCATATCAAGGTTCTGGCATGGCCTATCCAGTCTCCAGACCTAAACCCAATAGAGAATCTTTGGAGGGAGCTCAAACTCCGTGTTTCTCAGTGACAGGCCAGAAACCTGACTGATCTAGAGAAGATCTGTGTGGAGGAGTGGGCCAAAATCCCTCCTGCAGTGTGTGCAAACCTGGTGAAAAACTACAGGAAACGTTTGACCTCTGTAATTGCAAACAAAGGCTACTGTACCAAATATTAACATTGACTTTCTCAGGTGTTCAAATACTTATTTGCAGCTGTATCATACAAATAAATATAAAAAAAAAAATCATATATTGTGATTTTTTTTTTTAGATTATGTCTCTCACAGTGGACAAGTGGACATGCACCTACGATGACAATTTCAGACCCCTCCATGATTTCTAAGCGGGAGAACTTGCAAAATAGCAGGGTGTTCAAATACTTATTTTCCTCACTGTGTGTATATATATATATATATATGAATGATCAGTGCATGAATTAGCACTGGGAAACAAAGATTTGAGATTTGCTTTGTGTCATGGCGCATTATAATGCAAGAAGTAGACATTAGATTAACTGTAGCCTTAAATGTGTGTACATGGTTAGCAACAATATTTAATTAGGCTCTGTGATGACTGATTTGGTATTTGGCCGAAAAACATTTCTCATAGCATTACACCACCTCCACCAGGCTGGACGTTTAACACAAGGTAGGTTGGGTCCATAGATTCATGCTGTTAATGCTAAATTCTAACCCTACAATCTAGGATTAGCCTTTTAACAAGCCCTATGGTAAAGTAAAAAAATAAAAGCTTGACATCAGATTGTAAAGGTTATAAGCATGCATCCTGCCGTCAACTCATTAATGGCTTTTGACCAATCAGAACCCAGAGTTCAGCAGCGCTGTGGCCATCGTTCCTAGTTAAGTTCTATTTACAGAAATGATGCAAATGAAAGGTAAAGATCTGCATGTTTCCATTTATTTTCTCTTTTTCAAACACAAACACACACACAGAAATGTGAGTTTCTTGCTTTGTGCATCATTAGAATCCATCAGCATCACAGTAAGGTGTGGAGAATCTCTTTCTCTCTCACACATATACACAAAACCAGACACCTTAAACTGATGTATCAAATTTCTTTTAGGGGTTGTGACTTTACCCGTCAGAACGAGTTGCCATGACGATGTGAGTAACATCAGCACAACTTTCTATGACAAATGAACAGCTATGAAAAGCATATGATTAGGGCTGTGGCTATCGATCATTTTAGTAATCAAATATTCTACTGATTATTCCATCGATTAATCGAGTAATTGGATAAGATCTTTTTCTATTAAAAAGAGAAAATAAGGCGGATCTCTTAAAATGAACAAGCCATTTGTTTCCTTTTTAGAAAAATATTGTTAATATTTAACAATTTATTGCTAATATCGCAATCTGTGCAAACCTATTTAGTGCATTTACTTGCCATATTACATCAAAATGCAAATACAAATATATGACAAAAATATAAAAATCTATTTCAAATTACTTGAAAAAATTTAATTGCACTGTACAGTGTTTTCCTTATGTTTTAGTTTGACATTATCCCAAATTTTGGCCTGAATCTTCTCCTCGACCCTCACTGTTTTCTTCCCGTTCCTCCATTTATTGTTCTGCAGCGTCTCCTTACCTATCCAGAGTGCTCCAGAGTTTAGAGGCGGGTGCGTCAGTAATAATGGTCCGTGGGGAAACACACTGCTCTGTGTTTAGTTAAATGGACTAAATAAAGCATAGAGGCAAATTATTTGCTTTTTCGTATTTAAATTACTCAAGTTATTCAAGGAATCATTTCAGCCCTACATATGATTATTATGGGATGGTATGATGTCAGACTGGTTCACAGTTACAGTACTGAAATGCTGGAGTCAGGGTCCTTCATCTGTCTCCACCATGTGGACGCTGGTGAGCTCTGCACCAACACTACTGAGAGGAGTTGATCAGGGTGCTGGCTTTACTCCTTACTTCACCCATTCAATTAATTTACCTTACATTTATCGATAATCAAGAAACAAGTTTCCATTCGAAGAAAGATATTTATTCTGCCTCACACCAGAGGTGAAAAGTAGAAGTACAAACACTTAATTACTGTACTGTAGATTTTTCTGGTATCAGTATTTACTTCACTATTTATTTTTCATTCAACTTTTAATCATTAATTTTTTTAAACAAATATCTGTACTTTCTAATTCTTACATTTTCAAACCAGGTTCCTTTACTTTTAATCAATTTGGTCAAATTGTAATATTTTTTTCTTCTTAATAATTTCTCTTCTTATTGTGCACCGTTTTCAGCCCATCAACCCATTTCTCGTCATTTAATCTACTACTGGTGTATCATTTCCTGGGTCTCACACACCGCAGATGCAGAAGGCAACAAGAAGTACAATAAAGTTAACGTGGATGAGACAGAGGGAGTCAGTGATGTAAACATGACTGAGAAGAGAGACATTTCTGATCATCATCATCTTTTCTCTGTTTTTGTTCTACATATGGTGGATGTTCAGTCTGGATACAGTCATTAGGTAACAATGTTTAATTAGTTTTGTATTAATATATTAATTTTGACTGTAACAATTACGTGTTAAGGCAAATTCATTTTAACGGCACTAATTTTTTTTTATAAAAGTATAAATAAATAAATATAAAATAGGAGAAATTCAAATCTTTAGAGCAACACACATTTAGTCACAATGTCCTTTATTTACTCCACCAAAAAATTATTTTTGATAACTAAACGTGTTTTACTGATGCGCCAAGTTTTAAATCAGCACCAAAATCAGCCATAATGCACACAATGATCCGTCTGAAGTCGACAAACATGCCGGCGCAATTTTAGCCATTTTTTCCTCATAACGCCAAAACTAATAAAAAAAAAAAAGAAATGATTAATTTTTGTTCATACAGATGAGAGCAATACATCATTCGAATCTTTGAAGAGCCTACTTTTATTGGTGTACACTCATAATAACACCAGAACGCTTAGATTTTGTAAAATAAAGAAAAACAGACGCTCTCTGCCGTCTCGGTAATCTCTCTTCACAGACATAAATCAAACAGCCTGAATCTCAGTGAATATTGGCCTCACAGACAAAAATATATGAATAGAAAGCTCTAACGGTAGAGCTCGGATGGAAACCGTCTAGCTCAGATGGTAAATGAGATGGTGATAGGGTGACGTATAAGAGTGGAGGAAGGTGCACACAGGTGGAGTATATTCTATGGAGACTGTAAGGTGTTGGCAGGGGACAGTATATCTAGACAGCATCGGATGGTGGTCTGTAGGATGGTTTTGGAGGTGAAGAAAAAGAGGAGGAGAGTAAGGACTGAAAGAAGAATAAGATGGTGGAAACTGAAGGAGAAAGACTGTAGTGTGAGGTTCAGGGAAGAGGTCAGACAGGGGCTCAGTTGTGGTGAAGAGGTGCTGATTGGGCAACTACTGCAGAAGTGATAAGGGAGGCAGCTAGAAAAGTACTTGGTGTGACATCTGGAAATAGAAAGGAAGAAAAAGAGACGTGGTGGTGGAATGAGGAAGTGCAGGAGAGCATAAGGAGAAAGAGGTTGGCAAACCAGAATTGGGATCGACAGTGTAATGAAAAAAGTAGGCAGAAGTACAAGGAGATGCGGCAGCAGGTTAAGAGGGATGTGGCGAAAGACAAGAAAAAGTCATATGAGAAGCTGTATGAGAAGTTGGACACTAAGGAAGGAGAAAAGGATTTGTACCAATTGGCCAGGCAGAGGGACCGAGCTGGAAAGGATGTGCTGCAAGTTAGAGCAATAAAGGATGGAGATGGAAATGTGTTGACTAGTGAGAAGAGTGTGTTGAGAAGATGGAGGGAGTATTTTGAGCAGCTGATGACGAGGAAAATCAGAGAGAGAGAAGGTTGGATGATGGGGGAGATGGTGAAGCAGGAAGTGGATAGGATTAGTAAGGAGGAAGTGAGAGCAGCAAATAAGAGGATGAAGAGTGGAAAGTCGGTTGGACCATATGACATCCCGGTAGAAGCATGGAGATGTTTAGGAGAGATGGCAGTGAAGTTTTTAACCAGATTGTTTAATAATATTCTGGAAGGTGAGGATGCCTGAGGAATGGAGAAGGAGTGTGTGGTACCGATCTTTAAGAATAAGGGAGATGTGCAGACCTGCAGTAACTACAGGGGAATAAAGTTGATTAGTCACACCATGAGGTTATGGGAAAGAGTAGTGGAAGCCAGTCTGAGAGAAGAGGTGACCATCTGTGAGTAACAATATACTTTCATGACAAGGAAGAGCACCACAGATGCCTTATTTGCTTTGAGAATGTTGATGGAGAAGTATAGAGAAGGTCAGAAGGAGTTGCATTGTGTATTTGTGGATTTAGAGAAAGCGTATGACAGGATGCAGAGAGAGGAGTTGTGGTATTGTATGAGGAAGTCTGGTGTGTCAGAGAAGTATGTGAGGGTGGTGCAGGACATGTATGAGGACAGTGTGACGGCAGTGAAGGGTGCAGTAGGAACGACAGATTGGTTCAAGGTGAAGGTTGGACTGCATCAAGGATCAGCTCTAAACCCTTTCCTGTTTGCAGTGGTTATAAACAGGTTGACGTACGAGGTCAGACAGGAGTCTCCATGGACTATGATGTTTGTGGATGATATTATTTGTGGTGAGAGTAGTTAACAGGTTGAGAAAAGCCTGGAGAGCTGGAGATATGCGCTGGAGAGAAGGGGAATAAAAGTCAGTAGGAGTAAGACAGAGTACATGTGTGTGAATGAGAGGGAGGGCAGTAGAGTGGTGCGGTTGCAGGGAGAAGAGGTGGAGAAGGTGGAGGAGTTCAGGTACATGCGGTCAACAGTGTAACATAATGGAGAGTGTGTTAGAGATGTGAAGAAAAGAGTGTGGGCAGGATGGAGTGGGTGGAGAAGAGTGACAGGAGTGATTTGTGATAGAAGAGTATCTGTGAGAGTGAAAGGGAAAGTTTATAGGACTGTAGTGAGACCTGTGATGTTTTATGGTTTAGAGACAGTGACATTGACTAAAAGACAGGAAGTGGAGCTGGAGGTAGCAGAGCTGAAGATGTTAAGGTTTTCGTTGGGAGTGACAAGAATGGACTGGATTATAAATGAGTTTATTAGAGGGACATCGCATGTGGGACATTTTGGAGACAAGGTGAGGGAGGCGAGATTGAGATCGTTTGGACATGTGCAGAGGAGGGACATGGGGTAAATCGGTAGGAGAATGCTGAGAATGGAAACACCAGGAAGGAAGGAACGAGGAAGACCAAGGAGGTGATTTATGGATGTGGTGAGGGAAGACATGCAGGTAGGTTATGTACAGGGGGGGTATGGAGACTGATCCGCTGTGGCGACCCCTACTGGGAGCAGCCGAAAGAAGAAGAAGAATGTGCACTTCAACTTAAGTTAAAGGATGTGTGCACGTTTGCCTTCTCTGCTCAACACCGCTGTACACCTATATAAGGCAGCAGAGTGAAATTCCTTCTTTGCATATCCCAGTAAATTAAGCAATGTCCAGCACCCCCGAAGCACAGAGGGTTAAGGACCTTTCTCAAGGGCCCAAGAGTGACAGCTTGGCGATACTGGGGCTTGTACACCAACATTCTCTGAGCCTTAACCATTAAGCTAGCAGGTCCTCTTCTCCACCTACACTTTACCGATACTGAACCACCATGGCCCTGTCCTGCTAAAAAAGAAATTATTTGTTTTTGCTGGAGAAATTAACTTCATCCATACAGGGATACAGAAGTGAACAAAGCTGCATTAACCCAAGTATGTATGTATGAAATGTATTACTCACTTAATGCATGATAAATTGGCTTGTGTTTCCCCTGAAGACGCACAGCGCACATGACGGCGATTTTCCCTGGAGGCTGCATTCGGGCATCTATCAAGAACCAGGACCTTGCAAATGTTGCCCATTGCTATGAAGAACACAAACAAATGCTTTTAAAGGAGGAAGTGAATCAGACTGAAAATGAGCTGGATAGCCAAGTGTTCTCTCTCTCTCTCTCTCTCTCTCTCTCTCACACAAAATCAGTTTGTGAAGTGACGTTTCCATTACGCACATAAATATGACATAAAGACACAAAAATAATACACAATAAGCGAAAGAAGGGTAAATATGTTATGTACAGCTATGTAAGGGGGAATGCAGCATACAGGAGGCAGGGCAGTATACAATAAATAGATGAAATATAATAAATATTGTTATAAATCTAATAAATAGTTGATTAATTGGTCAGTATATCAAGTGTGCAGTTATCACACAATGCTGGACTCATTCTGCAATATAATTGCAGATGTTAAACAGTATGTACAGATAGTGATTCAGATCTACAGTAATATTATTGTCTCACATGCTTAGAGATCATTACTACATAACGGGGTATAACACAATTGTGAAAACATTCTATCAAATGATATCACTGTGTAGTATAGAATAAAACAGTGACCACATCATAATATTAAGAAAAAGCGCTTTACCTGGGCAGATCTGGAAAAACTAGACATGTCACCTATTCACGTTCACAGTGCATACACATGACCCCAGTGCTGTGTTACTGGTGTTTCAGTTTTTCTAATCCTGAACGACACCGCCAGAAAACAAAGGTTCCCACCATTAAATATTGCTGATCTCTGGATTATTTTAGGTACATAAATTAAATATGTATATATTCTATGTGTATATATCCATCACAATGTCCAAATAAGCTGATATTTATTATTTTCTTTAATTTTTTATACAGACAACATTTCCTCCCCAGTTTCGAAGTGACACACTAGCGTCACCGCTGAGTTAGTTAGGGCTGTATCCTAAAAAAACTCCCAAACACGCTTTATAGTTTACTACGAAGTGCGTATAGACGCCTTGTAGTGCACGTGAATATAGGGGGTAAAGCGCTATTTGGGATTAAGCCTACACCAGGGCTGTGGTAAAACGCGGGGAAATTTGGTTTTGACTGGTTCGGTTGGATCGAAATGTAGTGGATGTGTTTGTATGCGTTTCAGGAGACAGTGTTATGGACAGATACGTACTTATCGTGGTGGTTGATCTGGAAGTGAAGAGAAGATCGTTTAATGGTAAGAAGTTCTCACATGTTAGTACTGACCGGTTTACTAGCTAGAAGGCAAGGGATAGTAGCTGCCTTAGTGTAGCAAAGTGGAGTGTGAACAGGATACAGTGTTGTGGTATTGATTTGTTTTTGTTTTTTTTGCAACGTTGTTTTCCCCCTGCGTTTCAGGGCTCCAAGCTGCAAAAAAGGTTTATAACAAGCTCCAAGATCTTTGCAGGACTCCGAGCACATCACGGCTTTCTCCCTTTCCTGGTAATTACAGTATTATTATTATTGACCCTTGTGCACCCTCTGCCGGTTGTACTCTGTATTTGCTAATAAAATAAATGAATAAATATATAAATAAATAAATCCTTATTTATTGTGCCTCCCTAATAGCTGTGTTACTGTATACACTCTATTTATTTATATGAATCAGTTATATTCATTATGTATATCTATTTTTAATGTATTCTCTTATTCTTTTTTATTATTATTCTTTTTCTTTTTTTTGTCATTTGTTTTTTTTTCATCATCCACTATGTTTGTATCATCAGACTGCAATAAACAAAATTAGGTTTGCTCAGAAGTGTTGTAAATAATGTAAGAACACCTCGCACCCTTCTCAGTGTGTCTTTCCTCTTCAGCTTGCTCTCTGAGTGGATCTCCAGCCTCCCCGAAATGGTTCTTCGCTATTCAAGCCACACACGGCTCAACACAGGTCAGATTTTCACCTCGTACCACCATGATTATTTATTTATTTATTTCAGATTTTATAATATTATAAGGATGTTCAATCAGTGTAAATCCAAGGAGAACAATTAGTCTTAGATGGTTAGTGTTTATTTGAACCTAATCTCTATGGAGATGGCTAGAAATGGACATCGGCTACGCGTGACCACACCATATTCCCTCAGGAGGCTGTGCTGTATTTCCGTTTGCACTGATCCTGCTTATGGCTGTGGATATGACATTTGCATTGAAGGAAACTAGCTGAAAAAATTGATTAATGAACCTGATAGAATTTATATTCATGTTAAGTGCAATCTAAATGCCGATGCTCATTTTTACTAATACAATGAACTTGACAAATATAATGATGATAACTTCTTTATCAATGGCAGTGAAATAAGTGTATGATTTCCAGTCAGCCTATTTATTTATTTATTTATTTATTTATTTATTTATTTATTTATTTATTTATTTATTTATTTATTTATTTTAATTATTATTTTAAATATACCCTGAGCACATCTGCAATCCCCCACCCAGTCTGTTAGGAATCAATATATGAAGGAAACATAGTAAAACTAGAATACACTCTGGTAGCCCCTTTTCCAATATATTACAGCTCTATATAAACTTTTATTGTTTTTTAAAAGACCTACATGTCCCTTTTTGTCCATATGCAGCAATCTAGGTCATTTAAAGGTATGGTTTTACTTAGACCAAACACATATATTAATGTTGAAGCAGTTGTTAAACGTTCATTAATATTCATTAAATATTCATATTCCTTCATGAATTACATCATTACACATTCTTGGCATTCATACAGTTAGTTTCACCAAAAGTTTAGGAGAAACACTTTGCCAGGCCTTTTGTGAAACTTGCCAAAGGTGTTCTTCACTAGTTGGATGGTCCTTTTTAACCTTGTGATCCTGTTCCACCTTCATGATTGACCGTTTGATTGTGTTCTGTATTGTTTAAAGACTATAATCACACTCTTGATCACCCAAATGAGGATGGGTTCCCTTTTGAGTCTGGTTCCTCTCAAGGTTTCTTCCTCAGAACATTTAAGGGAGTTTTTCCTTGTAACAGTCGCCCCCTGGCTGCTCATCAGGGATAAATATTGACTCTTAAATTCTGCTATAGAAATAAACTTGACTTGACTCGACTTGACTGTGGGGGTGAGGCAGTCTGAAAACACCACCTCTCCTGTTCTCTGGCTTATATTATCTTTTCCATTAGCGTTCGTCAAAACATTTTGTCCAAAAGTTTGCACTCTCCTGTCTGCAAAATGTCCTTTTAATCATTCACTGTCGAATTCTTGTGCTTTTACCCTGTTTGTTGCATCTAAACAAAAGGTACGTTTATGTGTCTAAAAATGATAAACTTTGGACAGACACTCACTCTGATGCTTTTCTGCTCAGCCCAGATGCAAAGGTGTCATTAGAGTTACTATGGATTTTATGCATTCGGTTGCTGCAGCACGATCGCCCGATTAGTTCACTGCGCGATTGTGCAGATGTTCTGTTTTAAAGTTCCATTTTTCACTGTTCACACAAGTCAATCATTTTTCCCCTCTGGTTGTGTCTGGCAGTTCTGTAGCTCCGAGTGGGATGAGGTTTGTGTGCAGCCAGGTGATGATAATGAGCGTGTGCTTTCTCCTGTGGACAGCTGTGCCAGCGCCCTGCAAGAGCAAGAGGAGCAGAGCCAGCTCTATGAGATCCCCTCACACATGGAGTGTGTGCTCAGTATTTCATTTCCTATTCCATTTCACACATGAGCCAAGAGTCAATATTCAGTGCAGGCATGGGGCAGAAGTGTAAATTCACCTTGGCTTTTCTTCTTAGGCTTTTCGAGGAAGCAGCTGAGACGCTTCATCAGTTAGCAGACAAACTTCCTCCTCCAGGTCACAAATAATAATAATCACCAAGAATTCTGAATTCTGATAACGGGTCGTATGCAATTGCGAGTTCTTTGGATAATAAGCGGTTGTTTTAGAAAGTGTGTGTGCGATTCACAGGAAGGTTCCTGTTGGATGTGATTCTGCTGTGTGAGGGCGAAGTAGGAATGAAGGACCTGCTGCCGGCGATCGGCTCCCTGAAGCACATGCAGGCTTGGCACTCCGCACAGATGACGGTCATCATGGAGCACAGTGCAGGGTAACAGATCAATGTTTTACTTTTAGGATCGTCGCTGTGTACGCACCTGCAGTGCTAAACTTTGGTAAACAAATAACAGCGTAATAAAACAGAAACAAGTCATTCTACATTGAACAGAGAAGACACAAATATTGCTATTGGGATTGATGCTTAAATAAACTATGCACCATTTGTTTTTGTTTTTTTTACGCCTTTCAGAAAAAGCGTCAGACTTTCCTGTGTCCTTTCTCTTTTCATGCTTCTCAATAACAAGCAAAGTTAAAGCTTTTAAAAGTCAAAATTCAGACATTTGCCAGTATCCAGGTGCATTGTTGTGTTTTTCCCAGACTGTCACATATTTCTAGTTTAAACACTTGCCGTGACACTGAAGTATCAGATTCAAGTTCTATTTCATGTCACATTGAGAACACTGATCTCTACAAGTATATCATGGTTTAAGAAGTTTCTTCCAAATATGAATAGAAACTATTTATAGGAGCAGAAGTGTCAGTGTCAGTCTTTCTTGTTCAGATGGCAAACAGCAGCCTCGTACCTGTCGGGCCGAGCTCATTCTCTCTCTGATGTAGAGAACTGCATCGATGCCGGTGAGCTTTGGAGAGGAGGGCTGCTGATCCGAGAGAAGAAGGTAACCTCATCATCTGCGCTTTTAATTTAAAGTCCCAATCACTTCCCTATTAACGCGTGCCATTGTAATTTCACATTTCCTACTTACTGTGGCATGCAGGGTGACCCAGTGCCCTAAGGATTTCTACAGAAAGAATGCAAAAATGAGGCATGTTCTGGGATAAGTGGGAGATGCACGATCATCTGAATAGTGCATAGTTTTATTCTGCACCCAGTGTGACACGCTAAGCTTTTCTAATGACAGAGGGTCGATGCTCACAAATAGTACTGGTCGTACATTGAGGAATTTCTCTTAGTTAACCCAAAAAATCTCAGCCCAGTGCAGCTCATCAATCTGCGGCAAATATCTTTACGGTTAATGAAAAAAAATTAACCTTATTCTCTATTTTGAGTGTTTGGCCACCAGAGGGCGCTCATGGAATAATCATAATTGGCCTCTGTTACAACATTTTTATGGTGTTTAATTATACAAGTAGTGCTGAGTTTATATTAGAATTGTTCCGTTTTAATATCAAGTAGTTTTATACAGTATATATTTTTACCAGGCATGCACACTTATGCAGTATTCCCACAGATTTTCGATGTATTTAAACTGAGTATTCGTTTGTCTCAAATATCTCTAAAGGAAACCATAATCCCCTGTAAGGCTTCTGTCCCTTTTTTTTTTTTTTTTATACTTTATCCTTAAAAAAAAAAGTGTATACATTTTTTCAATTATTCAGTAAACCTACACATTTTAAACAAAAATACAAAAATGAAGCAATGAGATATAAGGAAAGACGCCAGAGGATTTGTGAACTAGCACTTTTCCTGGTTTGTTTTGTCTTTTGTTTATATTTATTAAACAAACAAACAAATCCACTCAACAGAGTTGTAGGCTGAGGAAGTCTTAAGTTTGTAATCTAGCGAACCAGTGTTGATTTATTTTTTCATGGAGACTCAAAGCACTTTTGTGCGTCGCTCTTAATAAGGGCCTCTGCTAAATGCTGCTCCTGTAAATGTAAACGATGCTCAAATTACAGTTGAAAAAATAAACAGTTCGACATTGTGGAATGCTTCAAACACACATGAAGGAATGAAAGGTCTGATCGTTTGAAGGTCAGTCTTTCAGGCGTTTGTAGACTTCTTTCTGCACCCAGAGTGTGTATACACTGACATTTGAGTAAATGCAGATGAAAAAGCCCCATTTCCAAAAGCTTAGTAATTGCAGTTTTGCCTACATACATGCACATTTTGCATAAATACATTATATGTTAAGGCAAACTCTGTGCTCCTGCATTAAAAACGAGAAATTGTGAGTGCCATTTTACTAATGGATCTCTGAGGACGGAGGGAAACTCTTCAATTTGTGTGAGGCTGCAAGTCTTTATTTATACTCTCGATCGGCTGGAAGAGCCCGAGCCGAAAGAACCAAACGCAAAATAAATGTTTACACGCTCCATGTTCACTTTCTGAAAGCCTTTTAAGGCAAAATCAAGCTGATCGAACATAAGACGTTGTGTATCAGATAGAAAATCTCTTTTTTTTTTTTTTCTTTTTTTTTTTTTGTGTTGGTCCGACTGGTGAAATTAATTATTTCCTGTGTGTGTGTTCACCTGTTTGCTGCAGCTTGTCTCTGAGCTGCTGTTTGAGGGTTTCAGTTTGAAGCGTCAGAGCAGCGGTGGCTGGAGCCGAATGATCTGCCCACACTCGGACCCCTGCTGCTTCACTGACCACATGATTCAGCCTGAGGTAAGTGGTCTGCCTTTCTCTTCTTCATTACTGAAACCACACACATTTTTAAACACTCAACAAGGTCAAATAGCTGTAGGGGATGGGGTTTATTCAAACAGAATTATAAAGGTGTTTTTTTTTTTTTATAAAATTATACTTCTCTCACTGTTCTAAACGTAAATACAACAAAAAAGCTATAAGTGTGTGCAGTACTCTGCCTTATGTCTCAAGCATTGTAGATATTCATTGTATCTAGAATCCCCCCACCCCCTGCCCCCTTTGGTACAGTATTTTATATATATATATATATATATATATATATATATATATATATATATATATATATATATATATATATATATATATATATATATATATATATATACATATATAATTATTATAATTGAATATTATAATAATTATATTATAAAAAAATTATAAATTAATAATTTTTTTAAATATTTTTTTTTATTGTAATATATTTAGTCCACTTAAATACTTTGCTGGGGTTAGTGGGTTGCTGTTCATTAGTTCATGGCTCATGACCTGTATTTAAAACTCCTCTGGAAATAAAGAACTGAAAGTGAATCAGTAAATTGTGTTCAGTAAGTGAGTAAATCCTGCATGTTTTGCCGTCTCATAACAGTTGATTATATGTGCTGTTCTTATTGCTCTTGTACATTTCCAGCATGTCTTCAGTTGCTCATATTTGATTGTTCTGGACCTCTTACGTGGACGCTTTTTCTCTTCCTCTGTTTCTCTCTACGGTCTGCTTGCTGTCTCTGTTATTCTCTTGCACTTTCGTTCTCTTCTCTCGTCTCTATCTCTTTCTGTTTCTCGCCCTGTCATAAAAGCGAGAGTGTGGAATGTAGCAGTAAATGAGTTTTTCCGCTGTGGATGAATCAGGGGGGCCACGGACTTTGACGGAGCAGATTGCACCCCGTGGGCTGTTTACCTAGGGCTCGCCTTGTGCAAGTGAAGATTTACTGCCCTCCTCACTGATTAGTGTCATTAACTTCCCCTGCTGCTTCGCCGTCTTTATGAGCGTTATTAGTGCGACATGCATTAAGAACTTATTCTTCCATGTATTTCTATGTTTATGAGTTTAAGGCATTACCTTCCATATGCTGCTGAGATCACATTGTACGAGATGGTTTCATACGGAGAGAAGAGAGAGCAGGCGCCGGTCTACAAATTGCAGACAATGGCACTTCAGTTTGATGAAATCTGGAAGGAGAGCGTTTTGGGGTTTTTTTTGTTTTGTTTTTTTCTTCTATAATTTGGTTTTCCTTGTGTGGTGGGGGGGAGACTTAATTTCAATAGAATAATAGTATAAGATGTAGCCGTGGGTGGAACGCAACAAGCTCTTTGCTGTAATTCAGTTATATTGTTATGCTCTCTGTTAAATTAAACCGCAAAAATACAGATTTTTATTTCTGCTTGCTGTTAGGTTTTTGCAAGAGTCTCCAGTCAGTGAAGCATTTCCATTTGGCTGAAGCATTTCCACTATTTACTGCTATTATCTTTTATCCTTTTACATTTCCACTAATGTGTTTTTTATTTATTTTTTTTTGGTCAACATTCATTTCCAGCTCCTTTTGTATTCACACAGTTATCCAATCAGCCACTGCATAATAAGAGCAGCGTAATGCATAAAATCATGCAGCTGGAGGTCAAGTTAACACTCGCATTAAACATTGGAATAGGAAAGAAAAAAAGGGCTTTGGATGCCTTTCACTGTAGCCTGGATGTTGGTACCATGTTTCAGTGTTTCCAGAAATGACTGATCTTCTGGTACTGTTGTACAAAACAGTCTCAATTTACAATAAATGGTGCATAAAATCCAAAAAGCGGAAGGTTTGTAGATGGGAATTTTATACATTTTATACATTGCATAGTGTCGTATTGATCTACTTGATTGAATAACAGAACGAACATCCTGCCATTCAGGCTTTTCTTTTAAACTCGCCAGTAAAAAGTTGTGGCGTCTCATTAAGGTTTTTTTTTTTTTTTTTCTTTTCAGTTTTTGTTTGTTTCCCCCTTTTCCTCTTTCTTTTCTCTTCCTTTCAGTATTCTGCAATTTCCCAGCAATCCATGTTTTGTTTCCCTCTAGAAATGCTGAATACTGTTTGTTTCTCACATTTTAAATCTGCTTATCTTCACTCCTCCCTGCCTGCAGCCTGCATCAATGTTTGGATCTAAATGAAGGTTTATTGAGGGATGAGGCAATACTCGCTTATTAAACCCATCAAATGGCATGAGCGTTTAGAGCGGCGCTAAAAGGGCGCTGATATTTTTTAGGGATTTCAGCAGTGCAGACAGAATGCAGGAAGAGAAGGAGGAGGCGTAGGATCACGTCTGAGAGCCAGCCGAGGGGGCAGTCACTGAAGCACATCAATCACCATGTTTCTAGTTTCAGAACATGCCACATACAGTATCACTTTCTTTTGTCGACCGCTTTCATGGTGGTTATTTGAACCCGGTTTCCCTTCTCTTTGTGTTTTCCGGCTGGACTTTCTCCCCGCATATGAAAGCACACACCTCTGCATTTATTAGCAATCTAATACTAATTAATTCCGATGGATAAAATCGAGTGAGGATTATCATAATGATTATAAATAGATATCATAATGTACTGTGTCTCCCACACAGGTGTTTCAGTATTACCAACCAGTGCTGGAGCTGATCCAGTTAGTACGAGTGGCAGATCTTCCTGTGATCTTTCTTTCCTCCACTGAATTTGAGCTGTATCCTTTATCTGCTTTGCCTTGTATTCTTCTTCCAAAAAAATGTCGAGTTACTTTTTTTTTTTTTTGCTATTTATAGTTATTTCTGTCTTTCTATATTGATGGTATGAGCTTATATTTAAAAGTGTGAGTTATTGTCTGTTTGCGAACTGTCTGGGAATCACTGATCATTTATTTAGTGACTTGCAGTAAGACTCTTTCATGGGTGTCAGTTTTCCAGATTTAGTATTTCCTAGCTTTGAGAAATTGCCAAATTTTGTCTTGACTTTCAAATATCCAGTGCGTTGTCCAGCATATCCGCCAAAGCCAAGCTTTTGTTTGAGCAGCTCCGAGCTCTACGCGGAGAGGTAACTATAAATATAAAAATATACACACAGCCTATTTTTCTATCCAGCTTGTTATTCTGCATCCAATCACTGAAGAATGTGTGTGTGTGTCTTGTGTGTTAGCAAGTTTTTTCGTTTTGTTGTTGTTTTTTTGGCAGGTCGGGGCTCTGTTCTCTCTTTCCTGTGTGGTGAGCGTTGAAGCCTTTCCTCCAGCTTCTCAGCTCAGTGCCTCCAAATGGAGGGATTTTGTGGCCAAATGCCCAAAAACCCTTTCTGGTATGAACCTGCACCTTTTTTTTTTTTTTTTTTTTTAATTTAATTTTTTATCTGGATTTTTTATCTGGTCTAAATTGCTTTGTTTTTAAAACAAAAATAACCCATACATGATCATCAGTCATACACGGCACGCAACCATAAATTATATTCCATTAATGCACACTCCCAACCGCCTTATGACAATGGTGCTTATTGTAAATCTCCTGCTGGTTGAACAGTGTAATTGAATGCAGAGTGAAGCTGTGATTGAACCTTTGTATTACTGCAGCATGCTGTGATTTACATATTATAACCGTTCTAGAAACTGATGAATCTGAATGAATCGACATGGTGAATCTGCATAAATACTCCTGGACAGTGTGTTTCTGATCAACTCTGATTCCGATTCTCTCAGCTTCTGATGTCAAGGTGAAAGGAGAGAAAGGCCACTATCTTCTCTTGGTTCAGGGCTCTGAGACAGGCGGCTGCAAAGCACGATTGATACACTCTGCCAGTCAGATTAATGGCGCAGTTACACTGAAAAGGATCAACAGCATTGTACAGGATAAAGGTTCATTCTCCTCAGGTAAGATTCAGTGTGGTTTAACATGTGAGCATGTCACCATGTAAACACATTTCCCATAATTAAACATATATATTTTGAAATAAAGCAATGGTTTGTAGATATGTACAGTAATATCCAATTCTTTGTATTTACCTACTTAAACTTTACCTCACTGAGCAAACTGATTTGAGCTGGAAGGTTAGAGAAAATCCACTCATTACAAAAAGAGCATAAAAGCATCTCAACATCGTCTGGTCTGAAGCACAAGTTCACTGTAATCCTGTGCATACTATACGATTGCTACAAATTCCTAGTTTTGGTGATTTGCTGCTCAAGCTTAAGATGGCACTCCTCTGAAAAATAACGTTCGATTAGAAACGGGAAAACATTTGTATCTGAATTGAATTTGAAAAAGGTTTCTCGGTTCTCATATTTTTGACACTATGCCTCATTTCTTAGCTGTTTTTTTTTTGTTTTGTTTTTTTATAACGTAAGGGATTTTTTTTTGTGTGTCAAAGTTAAACCGTGCATCAGTTCAAAAACTTTCATTTTCTAAAAAAATAATAATAATAAATAAAAAATCCTTTTGTGATCAAAGAGTATCTGCAAGAATGAAAGGGAACGTTTATAGGACTGTGGTGAGACCTGCGATGTTGAATGGATTAGAGACAGTGGCTGGTGGAGCCAAAAGAAGAAGAAGAAGATATCTTTTGTATTGGTATAAGAAAATTGTATTTTGTGGCTGTAGTCCATATGCCTCAAGGTTTGACGTGTTGCACATTCTCAGATGCTTTTCTGCTTATCAGGGGTGTAAACTTTTGTCAGCTCAGCCCATTCTAGGCGTTTTCCGCTGGCCTTCCTCATCCGCAAGGTGTTTCTCCGTGCAGAACTGTCACCCACTGAATTCTTTTTAAGGGCATCTAAAATCTGTTGTGTGAGAATCCCAGGAGATTCACAGTGTCTAAAACTTTCAAACCATTCCGTCTGCCATCAACATGTCAAAGGCACTGACATTTGCTATTCTTCTTCCTCTTCTGTTGCAGTTCCAGCTTGGAACAATACAAAACGTTAAAGTTTAAGCAGGGTGAGGGCGTGGGATTGTTAAGTAGTGGCTGCTTTTCAATTTGTATGTTGCAACACTTGCATAATTGCAGCTTGCTTCCTCATTAGAGCTGGATTTAAATCCCTCCACAATCCGACAGCACATGAGGTCAGCTGGACCTTAGCAAACACATAAATACTTGTTTTCATGGTGTACACCAAAACCTGATGGAGACTAGTTTTTCTTCAGTGGGACTGAAGTATTTCCTATAAAACAAAGTCTGAAATGAGCACCGTACCGATGTAACTAAATCTGACTTAAAATATCATTAGACATGTGGAGAGAATTGAAGGCGTGTGTGGGCGTGCAGTTTTTTTTCCTCGTTGATTAACGTTTCAGCAGTGAAGCACTGAAAAGCACTTTGTGCTCTTGATGTGTGTAAGTGTTAAGATCTCTGCTGGAGACGTTTGTCGAGGTAACGCTGTTCTGTTCTTCAGTGGAGGCGAGGGTTCGCTCGTAGTTTCCTTCTGTAATCAAGAGATCGTGCCAGTCACTAATGCTAGTATAACCAGAATTGTATTTGGATATAGAAATACCAGATTTTATTATTTTTCAATTGTTTACCTCTCGCTTTATATTTCTCTCATACACACCAAAATAGATACCGGGGCTTGCCAGTGTGGATTATAATGATTTAATAACAGGATATTAATATGTTGATGCTCCTTATTACATATGAAACCTTACTTTACTTCTAATAATGTTTAAGAACTAAATCAGCAGTACCATTTTTTTTAAATGAAGAGATGTAGAGTGATACACACAGGCACATCTACACTGACACCTAGTGATGTCTTTCTCTGAAGTACTGATTTGGGTTACATTAAGAGAGATGTAGCCAGGTTTCAGCCAGTTGTATTATATTTTGACCTTTTAATTCAAAGCACAGTTATTCAAAGCACAGTTCTACAACCAAAATGATGTATGACTGATGGACTGATATTTGTCTGAGGATTGTCTGATGATTGACTGATATATGACTGAGGATTGACTGAGGATTGGATGATCTATGACTGATTGGATGATCTATGACTGATCTATGACTGATATATGACTGAGGATTGACTGATATATGACTGACTGACTGATTATATGACTGATTTGACTGATATATGACTGATTTGACCTAATATATGACTGATGTATGACTAATTAACTGATAAGACTAAGAATACACTGACATTTACTATTATCCAGATCCTGAACTATAGTAATCCTCAGTTTAGTATTTTTCTAGCAGGCAATGTTTCAGTCTCTGCCTTACTGAGATCTATAATGACTGTTGTGAATCAGAAGCTAGACAGGTTTTTTTTTTTTTTTTTTTTTTTTAAAGTACACAGAACAAACTCGCTGCTTCTATGAATTTGTCTGCGAGAACATAACTGGGAAGGTTGCAAACTCCATTACCTTCTCACTCTCTTAACAGGCACCGAGATTGCTGATTGGCTACAGTCTTTGCCCCGTCTCTGTGGAGATGACCTCTTGCGGCAGGAGAGGAGGCTGGCCAAGGTCCAGCACCAGGTCGTCCAGGAATGTGCCCGTAAGTGGTTACCTGAGCAACCGAAGACCTCTCACATGAACTCTTTCTTGCTTTCATAGAATTTTCAGCACAAGCAATTGCATGTAAACACATACACCTACACACCTTTAGTCCTATGAATAAGTTTTGTTTTTTCTTAGTAATTGTATAGATATATGATCGGATTGATTTGTTACACGCCAAGGAAGTTATTGTATTTATTAATTTTTTTTTAATGCTGGACTGTAAACTTCTAAGGCTTATAAATAAACGTGGTGTGAAAGATATACCTGCTGTCATGAATCATTTAAAGAAATTTCAGCAAGGCTGTAGTAATACACCTGGGGCTGGGTCATATTAGGACACTGGCTGAGTATGTAGTACAAGAAATGACACAAACAATAATTTTTTTCAAAGTCTGCTGCTTTAGTGTTTTTAGATCTTCATGTCAGATGTAACTATGCTCTACTGAAGTATATTTACAAGCATTTCATACGTGTCAAAGGCTTTTTTTTTTTTTACAATTTCATAAAGTTTGTTCAAAGAGTGCATATTTGCAGTGTTAACCTCCTTTTTTAAGCAATTTGTCCTGGCAGGTTGCCAACGTCTGAGCCACACCCTGACCCATAGCAGCCCATTCTTGTATAATCAAGGCTTGGATTTTGTCGGAATATGTGGGTTTTTGGTTGTCAACCACCTCTTGAGGATTGACCATTGGGGAGTTTCCTGGCCATGGACCCATGTTTTGTTCCCCGAGCCATTTGGTTATCATTTTTGCCTCATGTCCATGTGTTCCATCACTCTGAATAAGGCATTGTTGGTCACCAAACTGTCCTGGGATGGTTGGGAGAAGTTGCTCTCGGAGGATGTATTTGGACCATTCTTTATTCATGACTGTATTCTTAGGCAAAATTGAGAGTAAGCCCACTATCTTGGCTGAGAAATAACCCCACACATGAAAGGTCTCAGGTTTACTGTTGGCATGACACAGGACTAATGCTAGCGCTCACCTTTTTTTGTTTTCTTTGTCCGCACAAACTTTTCTCTGAATGCCCCGAACAATCGAAAAGAGAACATGTTTAACCATGTTTAACAGAGGCAGAACAATGATTTCAAGCACCATGCTCCTTTTTAAAGCTTCCAGTCTCTTATTCTAACTTATCTAACTTATAAGTCTCTTATTCTATCAGTATGACTGAGTGATCTCCAGCCTCGTCCTCGTCAACACTCTCACCCGTGTTAATAAGAGAATCACTGATATGAGGTCAGCTGGTCTTTTTGTGGCAGAGCTGAAATGCAGTGGAAACGTTTTTTTTTTTTGGCGATTTAAGTTCATTTTGCATGGCAAAGAGAGACTTCGCAATTAACTTTGCTCCTACTTGCAATTCGTCTGATCACTTTTCATAACATTGTAGAGTACATGCAAATTGCCCTGGCAACAGACTTTATGAAAACTCATATTTGTTGTACAGTGGAATGGTTGAATATGTAGTATTATAGACTGGAATGTTATTTACCGGTCTGTGTGCACAGGAAGAAGAGAGGAGGCACAGAAGCCTGCAGCTGTGCCGCTAAATGACCTGAGGGTTCTGCTGCGTCTGGCCAGAGAACAATATCTAAAGATGCAGCCCAGAGTTTCATGTGTGCCAGGAGAGAAGGAGAACCACGCATCAGGTATAGGAGGTAATTATCAGCCTTCTGGCAGTAACCCTGCGCTGACGAATCACCTGCTCTTATGCTTGCGTGTTCAGATTTCAAGGTGTCTGTTTTTGTTGTCCTGTAGCAGACAATAAGCACAGCGCACACTCGGAACCGCCAGAGAGAAGTGTTCTTCGAAACTATGAAAACGCACAGAAGATCCGGCACAAAAACAGGTAAAACTCCATTGTTCGCTTGACACCATTTCAAGTTCATGAAACGTGTGTCTTATGTCCTTATCTGTATTTCTCAGCCTCAACGTTTTACAATCTCAGATTTTTCATAAACATGTGCAGTACATTTCTTTCTAGAAGCTGTTCTAGTCCAATATGTAAATATTTATAGTGCTCTTTTCCAATATTAGAACTAGTACATTTTGTTCTGGAGGCTTTCGGGGCACTGCTGTGAGAGACGCTGGTAGGTTTTTCCACTTGGTTCATAGGAAAGATTGTTTGTTCTGACAAATTATTCTCAGTAGTACTTCTTTGTGAAATATTCTTAAATTTATTTTTGTTTTTTAATTATCTTTGTCCTAAAAATTTCCTTGAGGTTTGAATATTAGGATGCACAGAAGAATGTCATCTATAAAAAAAGGATTTTGTTCATTCCAATGAGCTAAATCAAAGAACTTAACACAGAGTTGAACCATACTGCAAGCCTGTGGTCTGATTATGAAAAGAAGTGTCCATATGCTCAAATGCAAGAATTTAAAGGAAATACATTTTTTGCCAGGAGGAAGATGGCGGTTCCCTTTTGTATCTGGTTTCTCGTCAAGTGTCTTCCTCATGTGGTCTCTGGAATTTTTTCTTTTTCTTTTCTGCCTCTGGACTGCTCGTTAGGGATAAATTTAACTCTATATCCAGGTTCCTGTTCCGGCTTTGTGACAATATCCATTGTTAAAAGCTCCACATGAATAGCAATTCATTGTTTTGAAGAAAAGTAAAAAAGGTTTTAATATAGAATAGAGTAGAGTAGTGTTGTAATATATACCTTACAGCACAGTGAAAATACTTTCTTCATATAGCTTGTTCAGGAGCTGGGGTCTGAGCACATGGTCAGTCATGTTACAGTGCCCCTGGAGCACAGAGGGTTAAGGGCCTTGCTCAAGGGCCCAAGAGTGGCAGCTTTGCAGTCGCAGGGCTTAAACCCCTGACCTTCAGATCAGAAACTCAGAGCCTTAAACACTGTTTCTTGTGTCACTCTTTATCACACTGCCACCTGAGTTACACTGTTTTTAATTTTTGCGGCTGTACCGGTGTGCTGGTTTTGATTAACTACGTTAATGTGAAAAAGAATTCTGAATTCTGTGGTTTTAAGTATCAGGACATAATAATTAGAATTATGCAAACACAAACTCAGGTGAGCAACATTCACATTATGTATTTTCCCAAAATAAAGCCAAAATGGAGAAGCCATGTGTAAAAAAAACCGAAATACTCTGATTCATTAGTTTGTAGAACCACCTTTTAAGATAAATAACTTTCTTGAAGTAATCAGGTTCTTTATTCATGTATTGACCTAATCAGTCTCTTACAGCATAGTGGAGGAATTTTGGCTCACATTTCTTTCAAGTTCATAGAGGTTTGCGAGCGTTTGTTTATACACCGCTGTGTTAATGCCCAACCATAGCATTTTAAACGGATTGAAGTCTGGACGTTAACTGAGAACGTGCAACACCTTGATTCTTTTCTTTTGAAGCCGTTCTGTTGTCAGTTTTATGGTGTTCATTGGATCATTGTCCTGTTGCATGACCCAATTTCGGGCAAACTTTAGATTTCGGAAACATGGCCTCACTTTTAAATCTAGAATACTTCGGAGTTCATAGTCATCTTAATGACTGTTAGTTGCCCAGGTCCTTAATCCCCCCCCCCCAGTGAGGTGGTGATCATCACAAACACCACCCCTCAGACAGACGTGTTTGGTTTTCACCAAAAATGGTGTTATGCATTATTGCCAAACATCTGGTCTTGTCTGTCCAAAGAACACTTATGTAGAAGTCTTGTAGTTTGTTGAGATGCAATTTTGTAAAAATGCTCTCATTTTCTTCTTTAAAAGAAGCCTTCTCCTGGCAACCCTAACCATATTTTTTCTTTTTCTTTTTTTGCAAACGGTACCGTCATGAACTTTCACATTTACAATGCTAATGGATGCCTGTAGAGTTTTCGATATAATTCAGGGTTTTTTTTTGCAGTTTCTCTGAGCACTGCACAGTCCCACCTCGGGGTGAACTTGCTCGGTCGTGAATGTTTTCCTCTTGTGAATGATGCTCCTCTCTGTAGAATGATGAGCTTTAAATTGAGTTTGGAAATGGCCTTATATATATGTAAATATATCTATGCACTTCTGGTTAGATGCTAACTGCATTTCATTGGCTCTGTACATGTACCTTGCACAATGACAAAGTTGAATCTAACCTAATCTGATCTAATCTACCCCTTGGTTGAGGTGGTCACACTTGCTGATATTTGGTTAGTCAAGGGTATTTGGCTGCCTCTTAATTGTTAGAAAAGCAGCAATGGTGTATTTACTTTTTCACACATGGATTCTTCATGTAGATTTTTGTAAAAATAAATGTGATGTGTTGTTTATCTGAGGTTGTACTCAGCTAGTTTTAAAACCTATGATTATATCATAATATGTAAAACCATAGAATTCATGATTAATGAAATGTAAAAAAAATAAAATAAAAACCAGATATTTCTGCTTTTAAGGTGCTGAAGTAGTGTCTGTTTGTTGTTGGGTTGTTCAGAGCACATGTTTTTGCAACCTCTCCAGGTCTAGTCTCTTCAGCACTGGCTCTTCAGACTGTCTCATGGGCCCTAAAGATGCCCAGAAGAGTGTTTCTGCTCCACTGGATGCACGAGAGCTGCTTAAGCACTTCACTGCTGATGGCCTACCAAGTGGAGAACTCCAACCTCTCTCTGTCCTCAGAGGGTAAGTTCCACATAAACACTGAGACGTGCCAAATATCACACCAGAAGGCAAGTGGCTGTGTTGCAGCTGAGGACTGGTGATAATTGGGTGGTGCAGTTGGAACATAACTGCAGAAATTCTCTCAACACAACTCTGATTCTCTCAAGAATCTAAATAGCATTCGGATCATTTTAGCATGTATAAATAACAGTTTTATACCCGTTGGTGCAATCCTGAGTGGAGCTCTTAAACATTTTCAATAGCATTACTCTAGAGTTATGTTTGATGCAGCTTTCAGCGAGCACTTTATAAATAAGCGAAGGTTCGGCAAATCGTTTAAGCATAATTAATTAAGCTTCAGGCTGCAGCCTCTGTAAGTGTTGTATATTTGTGGGTTAACACAGTGTCAGGACCAATTCTTCATTATTCCGATAATCCAATAAGAGGAGAGTGTAGAAATCTCTTAATTAGGAATTTGGTAAACAAGCTCCATGGGCTGCATGATCTTTACAGATCGTTTCATAACTCAGGATCGTGTTCATCTGCTTAGTCCTTTTGTTTTTCACTGATCTTGTTTTTATGTTTTTTTTGTCTGTGTGTGTGTGTGTGTGTGTGTGTGTGTGTGTGTGTGTGTGTGTGTGTGTGTGTGTGTGTGTGTGTGTGTGTGTGTGTGTGTGTGTGTGTGTGTGTGTGTGTGTGTGTGTGTGTGTGTGTGTGTGTGTGTGTGTGTGTGTGTGTGTGTGTGTGAGTGAAGGGCTGACATCAGGGTGACACGTATGTCAAAAAGTCTGGCAAAAAATGGTTTTGTTTATTTACTGCTATGAATAAACATCTCTTTATATTTCAGAGCTTTTTATCCCCTCAGATCCTTTAAAAATATACTGTTTGGTTATTTTTTTTTTTTAAAGTCAAAGGATGATTTTTCAGCACAAGCTCGATTTAAAAGTGTATCAGAATAGAGGGAGGCATACAGCATGCTCAAAAAAGACAAAAATCTATAAATCCGAATTTAAATCCGAATTTCTATTATTTATTTATTTTTCTTATGCAAGGGTTCCCTGGTGGTCTACTGGTTAGAATGTGGTGCGTTCGATCCCCGGTCAGGGAACCGACCCCAGCCGTTAGGGCTGCACAAGCCAGTGCACTCTTAGTGCCGGTCCCAAGCCTATATAAATGAGGAGGGTTGCGTTGGGAAGGACATCCAGCTTAAAAACGTGCCCAATCAAACATGCGGATCATGAATACGGATGATCCGCTGTGGCGACCCCTAATGGGAGAAGCCGAAAGTTTTTAATTTATTTATTTTTCTTATGCACTTGATTTATAGCAAATATGTCAAATAGTCAGATTTATACCTAACAAAAAAGTATGAATTACATTTTATTCGATGATCGGTCAATTAGTGCATAATACAATAATTCTGTTATGATGTATAACGAAAGCTATGCATCATCAGACTATAACTACTTCTAAAATAGTATATCTATTGATCACAACTTTTTTAAGTGGATTGTGCTTAAAAAGAATCGGTTGGTAAACACTGCACAGATACATGGTGGTGCAAAAAGAATGCCGGTTTTTGAAGTGGGTAGCAGTTGGAAAGGGGAGTTCGGAGACCACCCCACACCGCCTGTGAGTAGTTCAGAGGATTCGGCTTTAGTAGCCATGGTGCAGTGTCTCTACATGGATTCCACAAGCTGTTGAGATTCTGGTCCATGTTGACATGATCGCATCACACGTTTGTCAGATTTGATCAGGTGCACGAAGTTCTTGTTCTACCACATCACATGATTTAGAACTGGGGATTGTGAAGGCCACTGAATAGGTGCTCATTCTGAAGGTTAAGACCTTTTTAAATAAACTCAGTACATGAATGTGTCTAACTAGCAGTCCAGAGCTTGTATCTCAGCCAGATGGCATTGTGGCACAAAATGTACCACATCTAGACTAATCTGTTCTTGTTCTATAAGTCAAAAGGATTCAGCGGGCACCTTTTAAACATCCACTTAATACCTCCATCTGGCTGCCTGCATATCCCCCTCACTCGACACATTTTATGGCCCCTTCGCTGCTCTGCCTTTCGTCGTCGTTTTCTTAAAAGACTGTCGATGTGCAATTGCAATCAATTCCCTGCGATTTACTGAAGGCTTGCTGAAAGTGACTCTTATATAAGTGTTTTATAGCTGTGTTTTTGTTAACTGCAGCGAAGTCTGAATTGGATGCCTTATTCTTGATATTTTTGTACAATGTGCGTAGGGACGGTGCGTTCCAGCTGTCGCCTGATCTCACTCCCAGAAAAGTGACCAGGCTCCAGTTCAGGCAAGCAGCTAACGCCCACTACCATGGCATAGAGTGAGTGTAAACCCACGCGTATATCATCAGCCATTCGTTCACTTCATTAGCGAGTGTTTTTTTTTTTTTTTCTTCTTCAAATTCCTAATCCTCCCTCTGTGTGCGTCTGTTCAGGTTTTGCTTGGACGAGCGAAAGGCCCTGGAGAGAGACTGTGGATTTGCTCGCCTGCAATCGCGGCTAATACGCTTCGAGACCCAGACTACGTGCTGTAAGGAGCCGTGCCCGGTGCCGATGGCTTTGAGCCCCATGCCCGCACCTACTCCCTCGCCCTCTGAACCCGCCAGCGCCCCAGACGTAGAAGCCGCACACAGCGAACAACTGCGTCTGAAACGGCGCTCCCGTGAACCAGACGCACGCACACACCAGCAGAAAAGGTTTGCGCTTTCAGCATGGATCACTCTCTTACTTAAATGATGAATTAACCATTGACCTCATTAATCACTCGTTGAGCCGTTTAGTATTTTGTGGGGGCGATTCTATTAAACCGTGCTTTTAAGAACTTGCTCGTTTTATTTTTAGACTTTGCGGGAGCTGAAAAATAGATCAAAGCAGTGACTCTATTAGGGGATGTTCCATAACGGATGATAAATTCTCCTCTTTTGTTTCCTGCTGAAAGTGGTCTGCTTGGAGCACATTTGAGTGCTGTCTCAATATCACCCTCCAGATGTTTTGCAAGCACTAGCCTCTCCATTGAACTCCTCGACAGTGTGTGGAGACATTATTCTGCCTTATTTCACACTTTGCTTCACCTATTTCCGCCTTCATGATATGACTGAGTGCAGGTATGTATTGGATGCATTTAGTGAATGGAGACCGCAACATCAAATGACGCGCGTTTGTGTCTTCGCGAAATCTGCTTTGTTTGTAAACGCCATATGCACGACTTCTCGCATCCGGTCTGTGCTCGGTTTATTGATGCGTTTATAACGCAGTGTATATGCCTCGTGTTTCGATTATAGTTTGCATTGATGTCTTAAAATGCTGTGGTAATTAAGTAAACATAAAGACAAGGCCGGTAACGCTCGTGCTGACACGTTTCAAGGCCAATCGAATTCGGTTTAATAACTACAGTTGCTCATTAGGCTGAAGTTGGAATCCAAAGTGATGTGCAGCTGAAACTGTAAATGGGGGAAAGTTTAATTGACGAAATGCATATTAAAAAGTATCTGCATAATAAACAGGCATAACAACCCAAGATTTCTTTCTTTCATCTGTTTCACTATGAAGTTTTTATTTATTAATTTTTATATATATCATTTTAAACTCAGGTTGGCCAGGTCGGAGAGCAGTGAGTCTCTGGGCTCTCAGTGCAGTGGAGGTAGTGGTAGACATCCAGCTGTGAGAGCTCTGCAGCAACATTCAGGCCGTTCACTCTCCTCCTCCTCCTCCTCCTCCACCTCAACCAGACGCTCCGCTTTAGGAGCTGAAAGTTCCAAAGAACCTCCAGCCAGCCAGAAAGCTATCCAGGGCCAGACAGAGTCACGCTCACAAAAACACAATCGAGTGAGAAAACACACACACACACACACACACACACACACACACACACACACACACACACACACACCAGTTCAGGTCTAATATTTGGTTTTAATTATTACTGAGGCTTCATTTAGAAGGCTGAATTGTCACTACATTATCAGTGCTAATCAGAATACTAGTGTACACACAATGGTGTTCTCAGTGATAAGTGGGTGTGTGAGGCTCTTCCTGTACAGCAGGTATGCAGTCTTTGTTGCGCGGTTTGTGCGTGTGTATCTTTATGTATGTGTCTCTTGCCTTTTATTTTTATTCCCCCAGATGCTGAAGGAGGTGGTTGCAAAGACACTGAAGCACTATGGCATCACCAGCGAGCACAAGTGCTTCAAGGCCTGTAGTCAAAGACTGTTTGATGTATCAAAGCTTTATCTGAAGGTATGTGATGAGTAGAATTTGAGGTTGCAGGCTGGATTTATAGCCGACACGTGAAACACGATTATTAGTAACGTTAATCAGCGCTATGAGTCAAAGTTTATTCACTGTTGAAGTTTATGACGGTTGTTCTGTGATGCACAGTTTCCATTCTCCTTTAGAATTATGGGAAATTATAACCGAGTTACAGTATTTGCATCATTTACACTACCTACACTAACAAAAACACCGATAACATCTCTGTACTTAATGCTTTGAATAAAGTTAGTCTTAATCCTGTATGCTAATTCACTGTTTTTATGTTTGATCTAAACAGTAATTAAATTATGTGGCATTAAAAAATTCTTTTCCAAATGCTATTTCAGATACATAGTTTTTACATACTAGTCTGTCATTCAGTTTCTATATCCTTTGTCATGATGTATGCTAAGACATTACTTACACAAGCTTGACTTCTTATTAACTGTGGTCTATTATGAAACAGGACCTGAAAACATCACGGGGTCTTCACGACGAAATGAAAAAAGCAGCTGGTCGAAATGCCAAGCAGGTAAAGTGTCCATCAGCTTCACACTTAAACATTTACTAATCAGCAAGGTGGTGTTGTTTCTCCACCCCCCCCCCCCCCCCCTCAAAATCTTAAGTCCTGTGAATTTATTTAATCATTTTTATATAGTCATAACACGGTCATTTACTTCAGTCCTCTCTGACTCTCTGCAGGTGATCGACTGGGTTCTGGAGAAAGACAAAAAATGATGTGCACATGACTGGTGTTTACACACAATGCGTTTACTCAAACTGTATATATATTATAGTGTCTGAAGGATTTGTCTCTGTATATTAAAGCATTATATTTTACATCCCTGTTTCTTAGTCATACAATCAGTAATGTACTTCTGAAACTATATAGACCTGTCCAGCTTTATTATTTATATTTTTTTATTTTTGAAGGCTCAGATTAGATGCTGGACATTTTAGATGAATGTGTTCTTTTGGCCAAGATTATTTAAGAATTCTTTGCACTACATTTTGTTTTTCAGCTATTTTCACAACTAGTCCAATACCAGATGCATACATACGTACTGGATGTATTAACTAGAGCATTAGAGCTCCTTTTTTCCAACCTATACACTTAAATTAAATTAAAACTATGCATAGTGCTGTAAAAAAATTTTTTTTCCATTTTCAGTACAATTCTCTTGAACCCCAAAGGTAATTTTGGTTACTCATTAATTTCCACTCATTTAAAAAAAAAAAAAAAAAACCTGTGACAAATGGCATCCTACATTATTTCATAATGAGCAACTAAAACGATGGACCTGATATTTACATTTGAGAAATGTGCTGATGGCAGTACAACAGATTAGTTTTCTGCTACCACAAAACGGTGAAGAAGTTAAAAACGATGTAAATCAAGTCACCAAGGGCTGTAAATTTCCATGATCAATGCCCAAATATTTTTTTTATAGTAGTGGTTTATTTTTGAATTGTAGAAAAGTCTAATAGGGAGTGTTGATCTTCTTTACCCTCAGCCTCATTTCTAGCAGCTCAGGCATTCATTTTAAAGCACCAGCCAACCTTGAAATTGGCAACACACAAGAGCAGTGTAATGAAAAGTAAAAACACTTTAGCTGCACTTCCACTTGATCTCCCTGTTGGTTTAGCTTGGACGAACTCATCTCTCTGGTTTAGTGTTCGTCCCTCACTTCACAAGACAGGTTAGCCAAAACACTTTGTGTGTATATATTAGTGTGTGTGTGTGTGTGTGTACATGAGATGTGTGTGTAATATATAATATGATTTTAGAACAGGTTGGATGCATCCTGGATGCAGTAAAGAGGAGGACTGTACCTTACTAAACACTGTTTAGTGCTTTGTGACGATTGTTGGGATTTAAAAACTAGAGCTGCGTTTGATATTTTTTCACCGGCTTTATCCAGCAGATTTGGTGTTCACGAGTTATACTTAAAGTTAGATGCATTCAGTTCATAGTCATCTTTTGCCCTAATGTACTGTAGGCCCAACTGCTGAAAACCAGCCTCTACTGGCCTTTCCAATCTTACATCGAAGGTAAAATGCATCCTCTTGAAGCGATGCTCTTTTATCAGCTGCCCGTTGGCATCGCTTGTCCAGTGTAGGCTGAGAGGGCTCTCACTTTTGGCAGTTCTACAGCCTGCATTCCAGCCTCACAGAGGCCTATTGTTCTCTCCCCGGGTGCCCAGAGGGCTGGTGGTAAATGGGGAGTTGTACAACGTGTTGGCAACTTCAACAGCTCTGAAAAACAGATTGCGAGATGAGCTTACAGGCTGTGGGAGCAGAAACTGTTGCTCTAGTTCAAGTGTTGCTTTGTATACCAGCTGGCTTTCTTTTAAGACTGTTTCGAAAAATTCATTTTGTAATTTTGCATTTTGTAATTTATTCAGCGAGGGCCAGGGTAGTGTTCAATCTGCAATTCGTTTCTGATATTTAAATCAGATTAAAAAATGTGATGCCAGCTTCTGCTGAAATAACTATCATTGATTCTAAAGTATTTCTCATCTGAAACCTTGCTTTCTTTGGACCTGTGTATTTTCTAAAACCTCATACATTAAGTATGTGTGAGTGTAGACAGGCACTGTTCAGTTTTACTCAAATACAACAGGAAATTGAGTAAACTGATACTTCCTAAAGCAATGCAAATAGAGACTCTTGTACCATTTCCACTCGGCCTAAGCAAGGGCCTGTTTTGTCTTCTTGTAGTGACAGTATACACAGTTTGATCAGAGTCATCATACTAGAGCCTCAAAACCTGCTATTTAACTAAAAAGCTGCTTTGAGTTTGTCATCTGCATGCTGATGTACAATACTGGCCTTTAGAGTGAGCAGAGTTTGAATATAAAATAGCTTCAGGGAACAGTAACATTCAGAACAGATAAAGCTGCCTGAAATTGACAGAAATTTCAGATAATTAACAGGACTGACACACTTTGTGATGTTTTAGTCACATTGGTTTTTCTGATCATGCAGAATGGTGAAATTGAAATCATTTTTTATGACACAGCAGGCAATCCCAGTCACTTCTGGCCAGTCTCATGAACCCAGTGGACTCTGTTGAAATGTTGCTGATGATTAATGCTCAGATTGTCCTTTGACTCAAATCCCCAGAGGCTCAAACCAAAAAGCACCACGCACAGAAACGAGACGTTTTAACACTTCGAAACTTTATATATATTTATATATAGGAATTTACAGGGTTTAGAACAGGTCATTCTCTAATCAGAATTAGCTGCCAGAATCATAAGACAGATCTATTTCGACATTTCCCATACAGATAAGTCTCATTATCCGTTCTGTTAAGTGCTTAATACTGCTTAATCGGATGAACTCTAAAGCAATATGTAATACATTGTGTACGACTGATCACAAGTTAGTGTTCATTCGGAGTTTGATCATTGTGTCTTAGCATAATCACTGTGTGTAAAACTGATTGTATTTCACTCTAAAATAGACAAGTCAGATCATAACTTTAAAAAAACAAAACAAAAAACGGATTTCTTTTTCTCAGTTCTCTTTTATCCTGGGCGTACATTTAGAAATCCCAACCCCTGCTTTGAGACTAACCGAGTCCTCGTTTGAGAGTTTCATTAAAGTAGTTCATTTCAGGCCACTAAACCCAGTCTGCTGATCTTCGCTGAAAGGAAGGAGTGAAGAATGAAGACAATTGGCTTGGGACACGAGTGCAGGTCCAGTTGCTGTGAAGAAAAACAAACAACAAGAAGTTGACCTTCACAAGGAAGTTACTAATGAAACAACCATGTGGTAAATGACACAGACTTGACCCCAAATATTTTCTACAGAAGTAGGCAATATGTTTCTTTTACTCACAATTTCACCCTCTTTGCCTCCGAAATCCAAATAAAGCATCCGCACCCCGTCATCTGAGGACATTCGGAGTTTCTCAAATGGGTAGCTAAATAGAGGATGACTGTGAGGAGGCTCTCCTTCAGGCAGCACCGAGAAGCCCAGCTCATAGTGAATGACCAGCCTGCAGTCCTGACCCTTATACATGCAGCCTGAAACAACGAGAGAGACTTCATTAAAGACCTGAACACACCAAGGTGTGTTTTCCAAGTGGCTCATTATTTAGGAAAGATCACACAAGAGGTGCTGAGTGATGTGATCTCTTAGGGAAAATAGTGTGGGTTTAACATTTGCCATTAGAAAACCTGAAGAAAAAACTACATGGACCAGACATTTTTTTGTTTTTATTGAAAACTTAGTTGAGGTTTTACCTTTTACAATAAAGTGAGAAAGTAAAGGAACATTTTCTATTTTTGGTTCGACCTTGTCATTCTTTAGTAATAGTTCTACAATATGCTGCAATTAGAACTTGGTAATTAACACTGTAATGCATTTAGGAAACTCCATTTTTGTTAAACACAATTGCTGAAGCTACCAAAAGACCACTCATGTCTGACGTCACAGAGTGAAAAGGCGAGATATATTGTGCATGGGCTATGCAATAATGCAACAACACTGAGTAACTGATTAGCTCTGGTAACCACGAGCCAATCCGTCTCATCATGTCTCATCACTTTTCCCCTGCTTCAGTTGCCTCATCTTTTTATCAAAAAAGTGTTAAAAGCTTAGAATGATCGATTTTATCGACTTCCTTTTGATTTGCGTTTAGGAATTCGGTTAGTTCCGAATATGAACACGGGGTTTAGACACAATAAAAGGGTCATGCAGCGAAGCAGCTTAGCCCCCGCTTTTACTATTTCAACCTCAACTAAGGAGGAAGATGCCTGATGAGCTAGATCACCAAGTATACCAGACAGAAGGGTCAAACCACATGTAGGCTAAATGAAAGCAAGTGGTGACACAGGCAATGTGCAAAAACGAGGGTTGATATTGACTCTGCGAGAGACATTATGGAACCTGAATCGGATGTACTTGCATTGATTAGACGTAAATGTGGTAAATGGGCCACTAATGGACACTAAACAATAAAGTAAGCGAATTACTATTAGATTAGCAGAGCCTGATGCTGAAATTACAAACCCGCGTTTTCCTGTGTTCTCGGGAACTGATTAGAACAGTGGCGAATGGTAATAACATTTTATATTATCTAGAATAATAGTGTAACTAAGTTCATCTGTTTTAGTGTGTTCGATTGACTTCATACCGACAGTATTGTATAATTAATATATTTCTGTGTCTCACTACCAATCATCAACCGTGTTTTCAAGAAAAGAAAAAAAAAAGACAAAGGTAATAGACCCAGTAATGCTTTGAGTCTGGATTGTAACACTATTCCAGAGATTAGGTGCAATGCAAGAGAAATATCTTCTGTTGGCTGAGCTGTGACTAATCCTCAGGACCAATAGTAGTGTCCAAAAAGTGTTGAGTTAAGGCAGTGAACAGCATCGGCTCAGGCTTACAGAGTTTTGCGCGGATTTAATCAGCCTTAACCAGAGTTGGGCCCCGAAAGAAATTAGACAATTCATTTGTGATGACAAGAAGCAAAGAAATGAATTGTGTCTTAAACATCACGAGTCATAACACAACAAAAGCGGTTAATTAATTAGTAGCCTGAATTCAATTAGCTTATTCAAAACGTTTAGCCTGCCAAGTCGAGGTCATGTTTCTCGTTGGGTCTGCATTCCAGACAGCTTCCTTGTGTGGGACGTTTTGCTGTAAAGGGATTTAACATGCGTTTAACCTACTGGTTCGACGGCCATCTTTATCAACAAGGTGCCAAGAACTTATTACTGGAGGCAGTCAGAATGCAATTTAAATCTCCTCTTGCCAAAATGCACCAAGTGTGAACCTATTTATATCCAGCACTGAAAGTATTAAATGTTACATAATCAAATCATATTGAAATTACTGTATATTCCACTTTAATACACTGTGCTATTAAAGATACAGTGTACAGTTATGTGTAAAGACAAATACCTAAAACTCACACCCTTTTGTGTAACTTCGACCAACTGTGTGTGTACAGTCCTGTGACAATTCTACCTTTATATAAAGCTTAACATTCCTTCCTTAGCAGAGTAGATTCCTGAGATCATACCTAACATTAGTAGTAGAGCAGCAGATTACATATCACTATATAAAGCACTTTGAATTGATCGGCTAATTGTGATGCTTGTATAGCCCTTCTCTAAAAGCCTTTTAGCTATTGTTTTGGACTTTATAGTAGACTTAAAGGCAGAGAAACCTTTTTTTTTTTTTTTAACAAAGGTTTAACCTACATATAAATTATGGAAGTCAAAATAGCTGAAAATAGCTTTCTTTGGTTATTATAAACTAAAAGGCTCTTCAGTAAGACATTCAGTATGGTTTAAAAATAGGTTCCCGGTGTTCCCTAGCCAATTTATTTACTACACACTTGAGATAGTATTTTCTGTGTAATAAATCAAAAATGCCTCTCTTGTGGTCGGTGCTTATGATGGAAAAAATGGAAACTTTTGAAAAGACATGGAGGTTCATGTTCTTCACTCTCATTCATCCCGTTCTATTTAACAATACTGTAACCTTACTCCTGACCTAAAAGGTTGACTGTGGCTTTCCCACACACTGGATTCACACACTGTTGCTTTCATATATGCACAAAGAGACTCCACTGAGCCCCCAGTCAGAGCAAAGGAATCTCCTTCGTCCAGCCGGAGCAGGTTTTTTCAAATAACCCGGCTTTGCAGTAATGCCAGGAATTTATGGCCCCAGACATTTGTTATGTTCAAGTCTGAACCACTATTTAGAGTTAAGTTCATGTTGACAAAGTGCAGTTTTTTTTTTTTACCCTGCTTATAATGTAGAAGGCGTGTACGTGGAGGATAAGTGTCACATTAATATTTTTCTCAATACCTTCTCTCTACAATAAACACAAGTCACACAATACCTCTAATTAACGATGTATCATTATGCAATTTGTTCAGTATGGGTAAATACGCGAAGAAAGAATTTCACCGTGCTTTCAAGCACATGTGACGTGTATAAAGCACCAGCTACACTTCCAAACTTAATATTAGTCAGTCATTATTTAGACTGCGTCACAAAAATGATTAAAGTATAAGCAGTTTAATGGTCTTTCTCTGGGCAAACAGAAATTAGTCTTGCATAAAAACTAACACTAAATCATTCAAAATAGATCACTGAGCTAGAACTCTCAGTTTGGAATATGGATAAAAAACTTAAAAAAAAAAAATAAAGAAAAACGACAAACATAACTTTCAGCCATAGAAGACTCAGATGACCGGAAGTAAATTGAATTCCTCTTCTTGGTTGAGAGAAGTGGAGCTTGATGTAATATACACTGTCTTCTCATCACCATGTTTTTAAAAACAGAAACGCATCTCAAAGCGCACAGTGCAGATAACATCAAGTTCCACTTCTCTCAACCGAGAAAAGGAATCTGATTCTACAATGGGCACAGGGCTCACTGGAACTGGAGAGTTGGTCGAGAAGGTGGAATGGTGTGGGAATGTGTCCTGGGTCCACCCATTAAACGTTACTTCAAAGCCACAGCAGTATTGTTGTGTATTTGAGTATTGTTGCTGACCATGTGCATCTCAGACTGGTTCCATAAGCATGACCATGAGTTCAGTGTACTTCAGTGACCTCTCCCGGGCACCACTTTGTGTATGTTTTACACTACAGCAGTCACACCAGCACGCTGTGTACTAAAGTTACAGCTGCACAAGTTGCTGATTTGGTCACTCACTGATAAGTTATGATTAAAGGCCTGGCCTTGAAATCTACTTTTGTAGCAAACGTAGGAAAAATGTTGCTGAATTTAGTTTCAGATTTACTATTTCAAGTGCAGCTGTGTTATATTTCTTGTTCCCTAATTCTTCAAAGAACTACTAAAAATGAGGTGGAAAATAAAACAAGAAAACAAGTTGAAAAAGACCCTAACGTTATGATGATCTCCAGAGTCTCACATGCTTCTAATCACTCTGAGCTTAGGGACTGCTCCAGTGCTTTATTTCCCAGAATACAGTGGCCTGTACCCGCTGCCAACCACACTGAGACCACACAGGAACTCGGCCCCTCTAAAAATACTTGTGTTCTCTTTTATGTTTTTGATATAAATGACTCACGTTATCCAGCTACTAAATGACCCGTCGTGCTTTGGGGAATTTCTGTGGTCGTCTCTGTAGGACAACACCAATCAAATCCTTTTTTTTCTTCTTCTTCTATAAACTCCAACAAAATTAAGTGGTTTATGCCAATAAAAAGACACTCAAGGTCACTAAATAGGATTTGGTGTTTTATGTCGATGCGATCATTTCTTAAAAACATTCTTACTACATAGTGTTTCAGAAACATGCAAATATTGTGCAACAATGCTAATAAACTGGACTGTAAAATTATAATATGAGGTATATCTTTAAAGGAAAAAAAAAATGACCCAACCCACATTTCTTTGCTAACAAGCAGAATGGAGTAAATCCTCCAGCGAGTCCTGCACATTATGTGGATTTAAATTTGAGCTGAATAAACTGAGAAAATTGTTTCTCAGGCACAAAATCTGAAATGTACAGCAAAATGCTGGGTGTAGCAGCACTGAAAGGGCAAGTTTAACATTTTTTTTATTTCACCTCGAACAATATGAGAACTGAATGAAGCATCGTCCTATCAGGGCTGTACTTACTGGTAGTCACTTCTTTGATCATTTCAGCAGCAGTGTGGCAGCCAGTGACAATGTGTCTGGTCCACAGTGACAGGTCTTTACAAGTCTCAGCGCGGAAAACATGAGTCTCTATGCCCAGTCTTGTGCCTGTGCGTGTAGCGAAGGATAATTCCCCCCCTGGCTGCGGAGACCCTCTATCTGGACCAGAGTGTACCAACCTGAAAGGCAGAAAAGGCAAAAAAAATTAATAAAAAGATTCAGAAGATCAGCCAGGAACAGGCCACACACTTGAAGAAACAAAAATCTAGAAAATATAATCAGGTTTAGTTTAGTATTATACAATAGGGAGTCATGTAACTTGATTCTTCACCAGCATTCCAAAGCTGTGATATGAAATTCTTAAAACAAGATCGAATACTCTATCAAAAATTCCAATAAAAGAATTTAGTTATAAATAAAGTTTTTAAATTAGCTAAAGTTTTGTGACTGACCATATTATGTAATACTGCTGTACTCCCCCTATACAACACCATATTCCACTTTGTCACTGTTCCACTTACAGTTCATTCCACCCAAACCAAGTATCCATCTTAAATCCCTGAAACTCTTCCTTGAAGCATATCATTCACTAACCTCTAACTTGAGCAAAGCTATAAGGAAATGCATTCAGTTCGAAGAGTAAGGAATTTTAACTTTAGACTTATTGAACATGTTCATGTCCCTCAAAATCAATCTTTAATTACAGAAATATGATTTGGTGACCATGACCTCACATCCAGATTCTTGCTCCGAGTTCTCAATGGTAAATAGGTCACACTACTGTATTCTTGTCCTATTATTACAAGTGCAAATCCAGAGGAACTTCCTCATTCAGAGTAGCAAGCAATGATGCTTTAGGTTCAGGTTATTAAAGGCTAGATGGACTCAAAAAAAAACATGTGGTCTTAGTATTACCAGGTTCTATCTGGGTGAAGAGCTATTTTGAGATATGGGACATTCCAGCTAGCAAATCTCAAAATAGTGAAATTTACAGTTACAGCTCAGTAAGGCCAACACTTTTAAACATGATTAAAATAATGAGGCAGTTTGAAAGTTAATTTTGACACAAGGCAAAAACTGTTTGGTTTCTGAGTGTGCGATGTTCAGGAATCTTTTAATTTCACAAATAATAAATGTTGAATAACAGACTATCAAGTCCATATTACATAACATTTAATATAACATGTTTTGGATTTTAACTACAGACAGGGTTTCTGTAGGTTTCACCAAGTCACGGTTTATATTTTTTTAAGACCTTTTTAAGACCATCAAGAGTGAAATTTAAGGAACCTATATCACGACATCAAAAACACAGACATACAAATGTATTGTCTATTGTATAAAATCTGTTTTAAGCTGACTGGCTGTTGCTTGTTGGTTGCATTGGTAGTCGTAATAAAGTGAATTACATTTGGACTAACAAAAGAAAAAACAACACCGTGGAAACAAAGGACTAAAAATAAATATATAAAAACATTTAAGTGAATACATATATATATATATATATATATATATATATATATATATATATTTTTTTTTTTTTTTTTTTTTTAAGCCCCTGCGGAAACCCTGTACAAGTTATTTCACATTATTATTATTATTATTATTATTATTATTATTATTATTATTATTATTATTTAAAGCATTAAATGCCATTTAAATAAATGTAATTGTAGCTCAAAGGTTACTTTTACTCTTTCCAGAAAACTGTCTCATAGTAAAGAAAAGGCATTTTGGCAGTTGACGATGGAAGCAGTGTGGCTGTAGACATTTAGCTTAGTTGGCACAGGGGCTGTATTTTATGGGTGAGTCTGTACTTCTGGATAAAGTGTGTAAGAAAGTGAGTGATGCCACTGGACAAACAAAATCTGAACTGTTCTAGTGAAATCTGTTAGGCTGCATGTCTGTTCTTGGGGAATTATGGCGTTGTGTGCTTCCATATAGGAAATCTTGCAGAATATTTCATGTGTGTGTGTAATACCGTGTTGAAAGTAGAGGATATGTGTGTGCTGGGTTCGGCCAGTTCCCCTTCAGACGCATCATGCTGTCATAGAGCATCAAGTCTTTGTCCGTCACCGCGACCACCACCGGCTTCCAGCGTGGCCTCTCACTCTCCGTCTGAAACACAAACACAGCCACATTGATGGGAATGATTCATTATTTCACTCATCTGTCATTTGGACAAAGAAAATGGTGCCACAAAACGTCTGGTGTTTTTTTTTTTTATCCTTTTCTTAAATCAGCCTGATGCTTACAATGACTATTCTACAACAGTTTCTCAAAGCCAGGGATGTGGTGGTTCCTGACAGCCCTGGACACTACACAGCAGTGCACATTGGATGGATATTTAATATGAAATATGAATGTAATGTGATTCATTCATTCATGAGTAAGAGATCCTAACAGTGATTCTGAGTCAGAACAGATTCACTGTTCACGAATCACCAGATGTGCCACTACTCATTTTAGAACAAAGTGAAGCCACAGACTGTGATCGTTCTTTTTCGTGGCCGCTATGATGAGTAAATTATTTCTCTAAATGCTTGTCTAATGACACATTTAACATAACACGCATGGTACCAACAGTAAATATACAGGATTGCAAAGACAGTGAATGACTCACCCTATCAAAAAAATGAAGGTGAAACATCACCCACTGCCCTGGGAATAAAAAAAGTTCACCAGCGTCGCTGTAAATGCTTGGAGCACAGAATGAAACTTGGTCTGGTGCAAATGGGGGGAAAAATCCATGAGCACAATTTAATGCTTTAAAAAATGGCCTGACACAGCATGGCCTGCTCAAATCACCACAAATCACCAGTGCGCTCTTCACACAGCAAAGCTAAAAAGAGACGCTGGCAGGGTCACACACGCGCACACACAAGTTGCAAAGGCAACTAGGTTACAGTCTTCAGGCCCTTGATGCACTGGAGACTTTTCTTCCCTTATAATTATTCATCAAGAGCCTGACAGCTGGGTAATAAGAGATGGTAAGAAGGAGCTCATTAAAAAGGAGTGAGAGGAGAGGTGGTTAGCCAGTCTGCTTAGAACATGCTGAAGACCCTAGCATTATATTAACTACCTCGGTCAGGCCACAGTTAAGATAGTGTCTTTAAAAGAGGAGGCAAGAATGGAGCCAAACTTGCCGCACACTGCGGTTAAAACAGACTGCTGAGAATGACAGAAAGCTGTGCGTCCACAGTGCTATAGAAGAAAGAAAGCACGTGATTTCTTTCTTCTATAGCACTGTGGACGCACAGCTTTCTGTCATTCTCAGCAGTCTGGGCAAAATTCATGCGATGTCATGTAAATGTTGTGGTGTTTTGCTGGGACAGTAAAACACCACAACATTAACATGACATCGCATGAATTTTGCATTTTCTCCCTACAGCTTTGTAGAATACACCCAATGAGTTTCAATCAGGGTTTTGAACTTTGCCTTTTTCTCTAGAACACTACATTCCTGATTCATACTGATGAGTCAAACTCTGTCTGTAATCCGTAAAAGCCAGTGGGATACGAGTTAAAGAAAAGCTAGGAGACTTCTAATAAGCACATCAAAATGCAGTACTGGTGCAGTTTTCTTATATTTTTTTCCCCCTCACAAAAACCTTCAGTTTGGGGTTTTTTAGGGGTAAAATTTTACCTTTTTCCTATCAAAGCATAACCCACAAACTAATTTACTTCTTGTGTGTTAATTTCTATTCATTTCTCTCTTCTTTATGTTTTAACATCAGTCACGGCGAAGGACACAGATCCCCTTACTCATTAAAAGCAGCATTTTATTTTTTTATTTTTTTGCAATTAAACTCAAACTATGTGGACTGAAACGAATCCCACTGTACACAATCAAAACAGCTTTAAATCACATCAATATATGAAACTGTTAGCTGTCCCTGACTGGTTAGCTGCTCTGCACAGCCCTAACAGAGGGTCCACATAATAGAATGTATAGAACTGTCAAAAACTGACTGCTATGAATAGAAGGCAATTCTCCTTCACATATCTAGAATCTCTTTGCACACAATACAAACACTAACCTTCTCTGCCAGCCAGCCGAGGTGGCGTATCTCATGACTCGCCCCGATTCCGTTCCTGCCAGCTGTGCTGAGCTCAGACGTCACTTTCATCATGAGGTTATAGGTAGCAGACTGCATGGACTCGAACCACACTTGAGCTGAGCTGGAGTCCGAACACCGCAACACCACTGTGTGCTTTGCGTCTGGAGAGTGTAGCTCTAAATGCCTAAAGAACAAAAAGGATATGAAACACAGCCTACCACTGCACCTGTTTGCTCACTATATGTTTATTACATGTGCAGTGTGGCCATTTTTACTTTTCAGTTCATTAACACACACTGAATAGATGCTTCTAGTGTTTACATTTAAAATGAAGAATGAAAAAATTTATATTAGGCACATTATATCCGATTTCGAGTCCGGGAGTGTTCCAGAATTTAGAGAAAAATGGCCCGTGGTTTGCGTGAACCAAATCATGTAGAGGTCTACATCATGTGTGGCAACTATTTGCATTCTTCACTGTTTTCTGAGCAATGTGATCCATTCAAATGGACACACTTTCCTATTATAATAACCTTCACTTTTCTGGGTAGGTTTTCCACTTGCTTTTGTTGAGTTGGACTGGGGAGATCATTTAACCACAAGAGAACACACAAGAGTGTGAGAGCAGATACTGGTTTTGGGGGCTAGAGAGCACTCAGTGTTCCAGTTCATCCCCAGGTTCAATGAGGTTGAGGTCATGGCTTTGTGCAGGTGATTTTTCTTTTTTACTTCAGCCTTTGTACAGAGGGGCACTGTCATGCTGGAACAGGTTTGTGCCTCAGTTCCAGTCAGGGGAGATTGTAAAGTTACAGCATGTTAATGTTACAACAGTATGATGAATACAAACATATAGCTGTGACGGTCAGGTCTCTACAAACTTTGCAACATGTGTGGTGCAAGTTTTAGTACTTATTTCATTATGAAAAATGCAATGTCTAAAAAGTGTTTGTGAGCAATGGATGAAACTAATACATGTTTAAACATTTACCACCAATGTGTTGGTACCACATAAATATAAATGTTAAAAAAAAAAAAATCTTAAGAAAAAACACTGAAAAGTCTCCACATGGTTTGCCAGGTTTCCTCCCACTGTTTCAACCAGGGCAGCAGGTGTTAAACACTACTCTAGTTGAAAATGCATTCATATAAATATATATTCACACATATCTACAAGTGAACATATTGCTTAAAAACTTAGCAAGACTTTGCAAACTGGACACTGAACATTAAAGTTTACTTCTGCTTGAAAGAACACCGAGGTATTAGTCTATTCTTGATATGCAGTAAAATCAGAGGCATACAGTGATCCATGCCTTACTCATACATTATATCTCACTTGGTTGGTTAACCTCCTACAAGCTGCATTATCATTTCCAGCTGTCCAATGCTGGTTAAAAATAGTTCTGATTTATTAAGATGGAGAGTTGGGAAGCTGGGTGGGAACAGAAGCCAAAAAAAACTGAACGCAGTGTTTTGCGTCTGTCTGCGGGAGAGCAGCTCTTGGACCAGGGCCCAAGGAGTTCTCTTCCATCCAACAATGATGTGGGAACTCTCAGCAGCAATCAATGGTAATGCTTGTTTAATGCCTCTCATGGTTGCGGAAGAGGTTTGCTTTTGCTAAAACATGTTCAAGGAGTAGAAGACAGATCTAATTATGTAAGTCACCTCTATCCCATCTTTCTGCAATAATGCTAATAACAGATCAGTAAGGATAAGACAGAGGCTTGTAATAGCCAGACATCATGGATAAAGAAGCTTGGGGAAAAAACATAGTTGATGGTGTAACTTTTAGGAGGGTGGGAGTCAAATTATCCATCATTATCTCAAACTCTGAAGTAATATTCAATAGGTTTAAATATAAGCAACGCTATTTTTAGTTGAATTCTAAACATGCCATTTCCCAACCAAACAAGGGCTACAGACACAAGCAGGAAGAGGACGCCTGTGATAAATATGTCAGCTAGAACTCCTCTTGTCCCATCTTCTGTCCAAATTCATCTCTCCTACACAAAACAGCTGTGTAAATTTCCACATCAGCTCCGCGGCACACGTCAAGAGGAGAAACTCGGATAAAGCATATGGTGACAACAAGTAGGTCATGTTCAAGCTGTATTATTCCAGATGGGTCTGGTTCCAAAATGTTTTATAGCAATGCTCATGTAACCTGTAAAAGGAGGCGGGTCTTGTCACAGCAATAATGCATCCAGACAAGAATGTTGATAGATGTACCGTCAGTCTTGGGATGGAGCTACATAAATGTGTACACTAAAATAAGACAGGATGAGTGTGGTAGGGCCTGCTGTCATTTGCAATGAGAGGAAGATGGATGGCATAGTTTGGTGGGGGAAAAGTTCTTTTTTTATCCGTTACTATGAGGAAGTACACTCATTCAGGGCAGTATGGTTCATATATTCATATTTAGTTATCCTGATCAAGGTCACAGAAACACACCCTTATTAAACTGTCAGCTACCATACAGCACTATTAGTGCACACATTCACACACCTAGAGGCAAGTGTTTGCTAGGGCGGAAACTGAATAAACCTCAAGGAAAACCCACATGAGTAAGATGAAACAAAGTAAGACGACCTAAGGATTGAACCCAGGACACTGGGTATGGGAAACAGAAATACAGTATTTTCAATTGTGTTTAATATAAGCTGGATGGTTTCCAGACCAATGCGACTATAGGGTTTGAATGTGTCACAGCACTGAACTATGTGTCAATTGTAATAAAGATTTAGAGATGCTATGAATGATTACAGAAGTAGCTGACTATGAGAATGGAATCTTGCGGTGAGAAGCTTTTTCTCCCCACAATAGGTGAGAAATACTGCTGTAACAGAAAGATCTTTTTAATCAGCTCAGCTGTGGAACATCACTTCCTCCCAGACTTCCTGTGCACCTTCGGGTCGATCCGAAAATATCACAAGGTACATTTTCCTAACAAACACGTCACTGAAATCAAAACATGTTTTGGTGACTGTGGTTGTACAGTCTACTGGGCAGAAAGTAGCAGTCGTGATCCCTGAGCCGACTGCAAATGGTGTCAAACTTTGAAGCTGTTCTCCATCACGGTCAGTGTGGTGATGGCTGACTTTGAAATATGAACACATGACTACTTTGTTCAGTTTACTTTTGTGGATGGAAGAGAGATAAAAGCAAAGATAAGAGTTGCAAGTCGGCCTGCAGTCAGTAATTATATATTCACCTTGACAGTAATTACAGCATATTGTTAATATTGACGTTAATATTGATTCGCTTATCGATGCTGATCCACTTTGAAAACTACATCTAGCAGAAATATGGATCATATGATCAAGCTCAAAACTTTGAAGCTTTGAATCAAACCTAAAACTTACAGTTTCACTTTGACTGTATGAAAGCATCAGGCTTCAACCCCACCTTGAAACATTACAAGATTGATACCAGTTTTCTAAATTGATGGTGTTTCTATATGCCATTTGCATTTACCTGTTTTCAGGATCAGGGGTGGTCATAGCCCGCGAGACGTAGCACATTTTCAGCGGGATGAATCTGCAGTCCCCCTGCGGTGACAGTGAAGGCGGGCTGGGGGGAACCTCACAGTGGGGGTTGCCAGGTCGAGGAGATTCTGGTGGAGGCGTCTCCCATCCGATCTCTGCCACCGGAGACCCCTTTTTCACATACGGCGTGGCTTCTCTCATGTACTTCACTGTGAAGGAATAGAAAAAAGAGAACAGCATTGATTGGTTCAGTCTTTACTTTGTATAACAAAGCACCGGTGTGATATTAAGTGATCACAGCCTGACACAATCGCTTACAACATGTGACGCATGCCTCATCTGAGTTCAATCCGGTTTCAAGCCTGGCATGTAAATCTCCATGTGCTTTATATATCCATTAATGTCAGGTTTCGGATAAATGGCTAAGTGATAAGAAAGGTTTCTATCAAAGGCCTGAGGAGTAACAAACGCCCGAGGTTATAAAAAGACTCTAAACCAGGATCAACACCTCTGAGGGGAGCATCCTAACTTTTACAGAAAAGAATAAAAAATACACAAGGAATGAAAAGTTATAAAATGTTCATAATTATAATCACTTAGCACACCGCTCTATGAGACATTGCTGTATTGCGAGCATTGAGGTTTGCAGATTTTGCATTTTGATTTGAGTAGAAGACATTTCTGGAAATACATGAGGTGTATTTATGAAAAAGGAGGCTAGGCATGGTCTTATCCATATTTTAAGATAAAAATCTTTTGACTAAAACCACAGGGATTTATTCAAACACCAGGGCACAACTCCTTATTATCTTATAAACAGCAAAAAAGGGAGAGATTTTAAAAAATTGTGTCATAAAAGGAAACAGTAGTAATATAAAGGTTTTTTTTTTTTTTTGTTTAGTTTTTTTTGCTTGAGGTAAAAAATTAAAAAATTTTTATTCATTCAGACATTTTAGATTGACAATGTTTTAGGGATTTCAGAGCACTCTTATAAGCACATGTCCTTTATATACAGTCTAATGACTTTAGAGTCAATAAGAAGGTTGATGACAAAGCAAACAACTTTCCTCACTGCCACAAATGGGACTTAGTGACATGAGTTTACATTTACCAAGCCCATTCAAGAAAATAATCAAGAACTGACAGCTGGGGAGAGCAGCAAACGTGCCCCCAATGAGTGATTAAACTGTTTTTAGCACAGGCGAGGCAGTGGAACTTTTAAATGACATAGTTGAAGTAATTCTAACACAGTCAGTGTGACTGCATATGCAAAAAGCTCAATGCATTCTTTATTCAGAGTTGACCTGTGCAAAACCCACTGAACCAAACGCTCAGAATTATGTTATATATATATATATATATATATATATATATATATATATATATATATATATATATATATATATAATGTAACATTATAGATTTCTGCAAGTCACAGTGTATAAAGGTGTCTAATGCTGTAGACTCAGATATATATAGACAAATTAGACATAGGCAATGCTAATTATGAATATTAGATGTATGCAAAGGAATCTAATGACTCACTCCTATTTCAGATCATATCTCTGAACCACACATCGTATTTTTTTCAGATTGTAAGTTTATTTCTATAACCCACATTATCTTTTTCTTTCCATGATCGGCACTTGCTGTATTAAAAATTTAATAGGAGTTTCACTTATTATTGAAAACATTAGCCTCAACACTTTTCCACTGAGACGAGAAGAACAAATTTCACAGTTTGAATTTACATACTTAATTGTTATTAAATTACATAATTTACAAATTGACACGTTTTGTATTCTGATGTTGACAAGGGGACGGGGGATGGATAAATAAATAAATAGAACAAGCCTTAGAGGTGATCATAGACTAAACATAAATACGTTTATTATGTTAGTTACAATGTTCTGAATTGCAAAAGGGGCTCTGTCACGCATGTACTGCACTACACAAGTACATACACTTATCACTAATAAATAGGGAACTAATTGAGTGAATTATTCCTGTTTCAGCAAGTGAGTGAAAACACTGGGCAAATCTTTGCGAAAAGAAAGTTTATCATATAATCTAGTGCTAATATTTGCCTTATCTCTGGTAGTGTAGCATTAGAGGCTAATCTAAATTTATTGCATTTGGCAGATGCCCTTATCCAGAGCAACTTACAGTTATCTCAATTATACAACCGAGCAGTTGAGGGTTAAGGGGCTTATCCAGATGCCCAGAAGTGGGAGTTTGTTGGTGCTGGGATTTGAACTCATAATCTTCCTAGCCAAAGTTCAATCTCTTATCCAATGTATTATTTTTGTTTTGGTTATATATTTTTTGCCTTTGACTGCTAAACCTTTTGGGTAATTTTAATTTGTTATTTTTAATTATTTATTTATTTGTTAGAAAACAAAGCATTATCAACATTGATGGCTGTTTTTCTAAAAAAAAAAAAAAAAAAAAAAATTTAAATAAAAAAATTTAAAGAAAGGAAAAAAACATCTATTTCCATTATTTTCCCCTAGTTACCCATAAATGCTGCACACTCAGTTCTCAGAATGAAACACACTGAGAAATACAAAGAACCAGGAAGTGCAGGCTAAAATTGTGTGCTTTTAAGCTTGCACTTAAACCCGAACCACATGAAACCGTGGCCACAGCCACACTGCTGGAAGTGAGAACATCATCAATGCGCTCACTAATGTGTTCCGCACAGAGGTCTGGACTGTACAGTTAGCAAAGTAGCTTTCTGTTAGGGCTTTTTTTATGTTTGTTCAAACGTTTGAGGCTGAAGAACCTGTTGATCAGTATGCTAAAAAGACAAACTAAACTCTGGGTGGGAGGGGAAGCTGTAAGCTTAACAGCATAGGGACAGAGTAAACAGAACTGGTTTTATCTGATAGTAGCTTTAAACAGTGGTAAAATGTTTTACCTCCATACGTAGAGATAAGTTGGACAATACTTCCGTAGTGCTTCAACAGGAAATAAAGTACAGTTTCATACGTATGTGTTAAAAACATCATCTTGATATAATGTACAGGTGTTTAAGTGGGAAAATATATACCTACTGTATTACTGTGATCTACATTAGCATGCATTGTAAAGTGTATTAAGTCTAGTTATATGGAAAAGCCAATTACTAATTTTCTGTATACCAGCATGTTCTGCTGTGATGTACGTCTGACATCCCATCATGGGGTGTCCAATGATGCTTCAGATCCTTTTTACTGAATATATGAAATGAATAATATGCTAATTAAAGAGAAATGTACATACCAATACATTATACTAAATAATACATTCTAAATACAAACCTAGTACACTCTACTATGTTTTAGAGATATTTTTTTCTTAGTCATTATGGCTACTACTTTATTTATATACTGTAGATTAAAAAAAAAAAAAAAAAAAAAAAAAAGAACCGTTACCCTAAATATGTTCGAAAATATCGAATATCTAATTATAATCCAACAATCTAATAATAATATCTAATATGTGAAAACGGTGTTAAAAAAATCAAATAAAAACAAGACTCCTGCCCAGGCCAGAAGTCTTCTGGTTTAGGGCACACCCACTTTGGCTTTATGTCCGAAAAGTCATTGCATTACACATCAAGTACAAGCACAAAAAGATAAGCCGAGCAAAAATCTGGTCTTTTTAAACATTTTTACATTTCTATAAACTAACAACTGCAATAAAGCATGTTAATAGCTTCAGCTGCTGAAATTTTACAGAATAAATAATATATCTTCATGCATCAATCAACATCAGTGTGGGCAGTGCAGAAATAAAAGTTCTAAGTAATTGCGAATTGCAAATCCGGTTTGCAATTCACTGATGCATCACTTGTCATCTTGTGACAAAAAACAAAACAAACAAATATTAAATTGCTGTACAACATGCCAACATAATCCTATCAATGAATCACTTAAACTGTTATGTTGGATTCCATTTTTAACATCTACATACTTGTTTCATACATCCTTTGTAACAGTTTGTAATGTGAGTCAGAATGCAGCTGCCAAATTTTTTTTAATTTTTGAGTGTTAATGGGAAATTGAAAAGTCAACATCTACTTTCCCTTGAGGAAAGTAAGCAAGCCTTCACTATCAGCACTCATTTATCTGTGGTATCCTGCCATGTCTGTCGAAACGAATGAAAGAGCAGAGGAAATCAAATGGCAAATAGTGGCTAAAGCTCAAACCATTGTGGCTTCTGTAGCAGGAAATCACAAGCATAATGTAAATCATATTACTGAGAGCAGATGATAAAGAACTTTTTAGACGTTTATTTTAAATCATTGTGATTAGTAATGTGACAAAACAGCTTTTAAAAAACACAAAACCATGTTTAAAATGTTTAAAACAAACAAACAGGAATGATTGTGTTAAGTATTAAACAGCTGTGAACATACAGATCCAGAAGTGGTTACAAAACAAAATGGCACTATGAAAAAAACAAACAAACAAAAACAACCACTCTAATGTTTAAGCATTAAAATCTTTTCACCATTCAGACATTTTTGGGGGGCTTTTAATGTAGTTGCACCTTCATATGATTTATTCGAATACCCCTGGAATAGAGTATGATCATGTGTGTGCTGGTTTTTATACTTTGAAAGTTCTGCTGCAATTAGTAGATCTTTCCCATCATTCTCTTCTTCGTCTCTGAACATCTATTGTCCTGGCTTGGCCATTTGCAGATGATACAGACCGATCTTCTAACAGCTAAACATCTCTCTCAATAAACATTTAGCTGGCAATCGCATCCAGAATGAATGAAATCCAATCCAATGTATCCTCCAGCTTTATCAAGCAGTATTTGCGGCCAATGCGTCACACTCCTATCACTACTATTATTACTGTGCATGTACCAGGAGTTTCAATGTACATCCCTATTTTACTGGTCCAGTGTCTGTGGTATGTTTTGTCTCAACACCAGAGATGAACATTTACTTCGAACGCCAGGTTTTAGGCACGAATCCACTATCCACATGCCCTAATTCTTCCGCTTTCTTTCTTGAAAGGAGTCCTGGACTGTGGTCCGATTAACCTCAGAGTCATTACTTATCGGACAACAGAGAGCATTGTAGCTGAGGACACACTGAATCCACTGGTCATCAAGTGTACCTATAACCAGTACTTTGTGTTCTTTTCATAATTGGTACTAGTCATTACTGTTGATTTGATTTGGCAGGCTTTGTCTGCGCAGGAAGAAAATGCACTCATCAGGCTCCAAATGAAAAACGCTAATTTGACAAATAGTGTGTTTGGATGCAGAGGATCGCAGAGTAACAAAAGGAGCATTGTGCCTGGCCCAGTTGAAGACCAAGATTCTTTCCCTCACTACAGAGAGAAATCAGCAACACTGGGATTGTGGAGAATGGTACAAAACATAACTGAGAGAGGAAAAAAAGAGATTGAAATAAGAGAGAACAAAACTTTTGGGTGTGGAAAAACACCAAAACCAACGTGCAAACACTGCTCACAGAAAACAACCCACTCATTCAAACGACCAGATCCTTTGGGTACAATTATTCTTCTATATTTTTGGCTCTTAATGTAGTTGCACCTTCATAAATTTCATTCAAATACCCCTGGGATAGAGTATGATTATGTGTGTGCTGTGTACTGTGTTCTATGGAGCACAGTATAGAAAACAGTGAACGACTCATGCTTTTGCCTTCTATTGCATCCACAAGGTAAATCTATCAGTTTGCTTCTAACCATATGGCAAATTTTCCATCCAAAAAGGACAATTTTAGAGGACTATTTCTTACATAAACATATTAAATAGATGATAACACTTCATAACATTTCATGCTTTTTTAACTCTTAAATTGTAAAAGTATTTCATTTAAAGTCATTTGATGAATAATAATATATAAAGAACACTGAACATTTCTATTTCAGTTAGGCCACTTATACTAAAACTATCTGTTCTAATCTAAAACTCTATATTACCTGGAGTAAAACTCTCAAACTGTTCAATGCAATATTTTTTTGTCATTCAGGAATGTACACAAGCTTGGCCAAACAACCTTCCTTCCACAAAAATGATTATCACCTACCTAAAATAAATAAAAATGACTCGAGTAACTGGCATTACTCCAAGCGTCACTTCATTCATGTTTCCTTACAGGCCGCTGTAGGCATTGCTTTTACTCCATCAAGACTAAACAATCATGAAAAAAATTATTTGGATTTAAGTGTAATTAGGTTTTTATAATATTATTTAGGTGTATTTTGACCATGGGTTTAAAGAGCGAGCAGTTTTGTACAGGTTGAATTCATAATCAGAGTTGACTAACTTCTGAGATAAAGGAGAAAAAAACATTTTGGATTAGAAAAGAGTGTGTCCACTCAGCTTCATGAAAGTGAAAAGCAAATTATAAAGAAACGATAAAAATGTCTCTATTGTGGGGGAAAACAAAACCTTTTGCATTTCAATTGAAACAGAATTATTTCTATTAAATTTTTATCTTTCTATGTCCGTTTCATGTTTCCGGTTGATACACAGACGATCTGAAAAGGCTTAAAAATGTTAAAGTATACCGTTTTACTCAGACGAGCAGAGAAATTTGGACTTTTCCTTTAAATACTGTACAAGAATGATCAGACAAGTACATCGAGCCAAAGAGTACATTTTAATATCTAGGATACACATTGTCAATCACATGCCTAAGCATACGTGTAGTGCGAGTTTACATAAACATACATCCAATCAATCAAATATGAGAGTAATCACCATGGCAACTAATCAAACTGAAGCGAAAAAAGAAAGATTCGTCCTCAGTTTATACGTGTACAATCCCTGATGTACGCTTTCCCCAACAGTGCTCTCCCTGATGAATCACTCAGAACCAGACAGAAGCTCACAGTAAACGAATCTGGTCATCAGATTGTGACTAAACAATGAGCAGGACGCATCTGTGTTCAATGAACCGCACTGAACCACAAGACCAGGTGCGGAGAGACGCCGTTTTCTGCACACCGTTACACAGCTCAAGGCCAACAGCGGTCAACACGCAACAATACAGCAGAAAGACTGACAATGTGGAAATGATTAACTCATAGTTACTGCATGCCTTTCATACACTGAACACTGACGTGCGCCAAAAAAAGGACAACATTTCTGAAAGTTGAAAAAGCTCACAAAGAGATCTAATTGCACTGTTTTGCACACAGCTGTAGAAAATATTTCAAATACAATCCTCTCGAAATCACAGAGTAGCGAGAGATGGACATCGCCTCATTTTACTGCCAATAGAGAACAGAGATGAAAGCCACCTGAAGCACAGTGCAACCATGCAAACAATACAATCTGAGGCTGATTTCATGTGTTGCAATTGAGTCTAAGTAATCGAATCTAATTGCACCTTTTCATTAGAGAGCTTTTTATCCTGAACGTCACGGCGAAAACGACAAGCAGTTTTTCTGTAATGCTCTCAATTGCAAGATCTGTTGCAGATAAGCTGTAACTGCTCTAAGCCCCAGGGTTCCTCGACTCTGTGCCCGATACACAAACCATAATTCAACACACGCAACTGACAAGCCAGTTCACCTGCAATGTCACAACATGTTTCCCAAATGATAGACGAGCTGAATTACTAGAGCTTCAATACGATTCCCATCACAAGGTTGCGTTCTGTCTTTATGAAGGGCTAGAGGATTCAGTCATACCTGACTCAGCTGTTAGGAACTGGACCAGCTGGGGATTCCTGTGAATGCAACTGTGCATCACTGTGCTGGAACACTTATGAGGTGATCAACTCTCAAATTCATGCAAACAAAAACCAACATGGCCACTCGAGATAAAGCTGCATAAGAGCTCATTCATTATTTAGTTCTTGTAATATTACAGTACTGATATTGCAGCATGTTGATATATAGATATAAATGTGACCTAAAAGGATTTCATTCATCCAGAGAAATATTCCACAAAAGTTCTGATGTGGGTGATCTCATACAGCATTTGGTTAAAAAAAAAGTTGTAGGTGCTATTAATATAAAATAATATTTTTTTTTAGGATACATCAGATCGCAGACTTATGTAATGAGTAAAGGGATGTTTAATGATCCAGGTCGCAGCCCAAACTTGTTTAGAAATAAAGTTCCTTCATCCAGTAAAACTCCCGAGTGTCCTTCCTACCTTCCAGCGTGACCACACGGCCGGCTCTCTTTAAACCCTGTACCGCCTCGTCGTGCGTGGCGTCGCGCAGGTTCACGCCGTTCACCGACAGGATCGCGTCGCCGACGTAAAGCGCGTGCGTCTGGTCTGCGGCTAGCCCCTTGAAGATCTTGCTGATGAGTATCGGCATCTTGTTTTCCTTCCCACCTTTGATGCTGATGCCCAGGCCGCCCACGTCCTGCTTCACGACCCTTACGCACCGCTTCCTGTTGGCGATGGCCTCAGGGACGCGCTCGGGCGAGTCTGCCCCGGCGGTCCTCGCACCGGTGTCGGGACTGTCGGGGCTCGTTCGCGACCCGTTAGCCACGCCGTTCACGTCGCCGCTCCCGGCCGCGTCCTCGCAGCTCAGCGCGAGCGTCTCGTCGCTCAGCTCGGCCAGCACCCGGTGCCATCGCTCCCGCACCAGCACTTCCAAAACGCCACTTTTCTGCACGCGCATGCCGGAAGCTGCCGACGCTACCGCCATCTTTGGAGCATTTCTGACGATAAAACGAGTATGAGTGCGTGTGTGTGTTTTTTTTTATTAACGCACGCGGGACTTTGTCCTCGCGCCAAACTCACGAGCGCGTCGGAAAAGTTTGAGCGCGTCTCCGGTGCATGCCTGCTGGAGCGTCGCTCCACTCCGACACACACACCACATCCGTGTTGGGTGGAGCAGCTGTATGGGATGTGTCCTATCGGGCTGAGAGGAGTGTGTGGAGTGTGTGAGGCGCGTGAAGCTCCCGGTGTCCGGAAACCGATAGAAAAAAAACAAGCGCTAACCTTCATTTAAAACACCCGGAGTAGAACGACGATTCACAAAAGACTCGATTCTCTGTACTCGACTCTCATGAGAGTCAAGCGAACCGATTCTCGAACACTATAATACTATTAACGACATATTATATTATATATTTCTATATATATATTCAATATACTATCTAATATATTATATACTATTCACATATACTATATAGCAGTGGTGGGCCGTCAGGGCCAGGAAAGGCCTATCGGAATCACTGTTAATGTTTTAATATAGTTTTTGTCCATGTATAAGTATTACATTTTCTTTTTACCAATAGTCTATTTTTTTCATTAAATGGCATTTCTCTTGTGTGCGCTGCTGAGTGTCTATATGTTGGAGTTTCTCTGAAAATCAGATTGCACACAGTGTTGCTGAGGTCAAAGGTATCTGTCATGACATAAGGCCTTCACAGTCAGCACCTGCAAACATTTTTATCATAAACTCCATGTTGCTTGAAGCTGTTGCCAATCATATTGCGATTTGGACACTCCAAAGCCTCCTAGAAGGCGAGCCGATCAAGTTGGCGTTTTCACATCCTTTAATTGGACAGTCAGAGCACGTGCGAGTCAGAGTTCACAAACCCTATCTATAGAAAACTGCACAAGCTTAAATATATTTATGTGGATTCATAGCTGTTTTCTGTATTGTATTGATAGTATAAGTATATAATAAATATAATATGCTGTGTGGCACTTGAGCTGCATTGTGAATGTGATATGCCTGTATCATGCAAATGTTTCTCTGCTGCCACAAGAATGCAAGTGATTTTATGACATGATATGAAACTGAATGTCGGGTGCGAAATAAAAAGCCTGGGTCAATGACATGAATCAGAAAAGTGAATCGTAAAGTGAGTCAATCTCATGGTATTATACTGTATAAACTTAGCAAACATGGGATTCCCCAGCCAGGGCTCACATGAATTTCAGCTACTTTTTCTAAAACACTGTTAAAAAGTTGGACCATGTAAGGAAAAGTAAAGGCTGGAGAGCAGTGCAGGTCTACATGTGTTTGGACTTTACTTGGTAATTGTTTTGATGACTTTAATCCTTGTACACCTCGTAAGTTTTGGATTAACTTTGTGTTTCATTGTTTAAGTCAACTGCAAGATGATTTGCTTTCAACATAAACTTAAATGATAGTCCACTTTTAGGCAGAAAAGTTTAGTCTTTTGATTCAACATTACACTCAAATTGTAAATTTAATAAAGTTAATAGTCACACACACACACACATATTCTCTCACACACACACACACACACACACACACACACACACACACACATATATATATATATATATATATATATATATATATATATATATATATATATATATATATATATATATATATATAAACATTTAAGCATTTTACAGTATTCTGTCATGCTGAGAAAACTGGCTCAAAAATGACTGCCAAGTAAGATACAGTATAGCGTTTAGCAACTGACAAAGTGAATCAACAAAATACGTTTTTAGTGCCATCTAGTGTGTATTATGAGCTCTTTATAGGTCTGTCATGCCAAATGTCAAACAAATGCAATAAAATCATTTAACTAGTGTCACATACAGTATATTTTGTACACACCTGTAGAATTAGCAATGCCATTTGAATAGAGCCTCTGTGTTATACACACTGTTTTATACACCATGAACCCTTTCAAAACTTTTGCAGTTCTGCACACATTTGACCTAAGATGTGGTCATATCTGCAGCAACTCATAGAAAGTAATTAAAGGTGGCTAAAATATAAACTGGAGTACTGCGAGTACGTTATAGTTTTTACATTTATTTATTGACCAAAACTACCCACAAAATAGCATCTAGCACTATGTGTTAATTTAAAGGGGTTATTGAAGCCAGGTGTTTCAATCAATGGAATGCCAAACAGGCATTAGTTTAGTAGGCCCTCCCATGTGTGAAGAACATAACTTGGGTCTTCACTATCAAAGTCTGGTCTTCAACATGGGCTATGGGCAAGTGACAGATACTCAGGAAAAGTGTTATTGATGCTCACCAGGCTGGAAAAGGTTACACATCATTTCTAAAAATGTTGGCCTCCATCAATCCACTGTGAGGCAGATGATACACAAATAGAGGAAAGTCAGCAACACTTACTCGCCCAAGTAGGGATAGTCCAGCAAAAATCAATCCAAGGTACAGCAAAAAAATAATGGGGAGGCTTATAGGACCCCAGGGTGACATCTTTAGGACCTACAGGCTACTCTTGCATCAAGAAATGTCAATTTTCACAAGTCCACCATCAGGCTAACATTGAACAAGAACAGTACAAAAAAAAAAAAACACTGCTTCCTGACTGAAGGTTGCACAAGATTATGTGGACTAGCCAGAAGCCTATTAGTAGTTTTTTGTGTACAGAAGAATTCCGGATTTTTAATTTTGTGTGGCAAAATAAAAATGCTTTTAACCTCATTCCAGATGTAAAGCATAGCGACATCATGGTTTGGGGCTGCTTTGCTCCCTCAGGTTTTGGACAGCTCTCAATTAATGTTGGACCTATGAAATCCGGATTGTAGTAGGAGTTTGTCAGGGTATCTGTCCATAAACAGGAGTGTAACCTAAAGTTACCTTTCAAGTTCTCGAGCTGCATCAAAACGCTTTGGGAACGGCTCCGCAATGTTCATGCTCTGAACCACGTGTAATATCTGGCCAATGGCAAGGCGCGACGTCACCGGCTACAAAATGCACATCCAGTGGAGCTGACGCTAGCTTCTGTTTGTTCAGGTAAGCGCTTTGTGTATAAATCTATGCAGGCATGAGCTTTAAAAGCAAGCAGAATTTCTGACTGTGTGTTCCTCCTTGCCCCAGCTTAATTTATTGCTTTTTTGGGCTGATGTGTAATTTGCTTAGGAGAGGAGCATGTTCAGTCGGCTCTCCTGGGATTTGACTGCTCGCATTGTAGTCGTATGGCTATGCGCATTCTCCGCTTGCCAGATGTCGTGGAGAAAGCGACGCCAGATGTAGTGGGGTTCACAAGCGGATCTGATAGAAGTCATGAAGACAGGCACGTCCCTTTCTCCCGCCTCCCTGCCGGGTCTAGCGCTCGTTTCCTAGAAGAAGCATGCGCTTTGGCGGTTTCTTTCCCCAGCGTGAGCAGCGCGGCGCTCCACATTTCCTCCTCCGAGGAGGGAGAGATTATGGAAGCTAGTGAGCCCACGGACTCCTAGATCTACGCTTCTTGACCCCTTGCCATGAGGCTCAGGTTCAGGATGCTCAGTCCTAAGCAGGTTGTGTCTCAGATCAGGTACGAGGTTTGTCTCGATAGATCTAAAACACGCATACTTCCACATATCCATTCTTTTTGCTCACAGGAGGTCCCTGAGGCTTGCTTTCAGGGGCAAAGCTTACCAATATCAGATCCTCCCATTCGGCTTGGCGCTCTCACCCCGCACCTTCACAAATGCACGGATTTGGCTTTGACCCCACTTAGGCTTCGGGGCATCCACATTCAGAACTAAATCAACCTGCTTAGGATGATTGGAACGTTAGCTCGATCAGAGCTTCTGGCAGTCCGGCATTAAGATGTCTTTCTCGCTTGTAAAAAGGAAAAGGGGTTAAGACTAAACACCAAGAAGAGTGTGCCTTCTCCAGTGCAGAGAACCACCTTCTTAGGCATGGTGGGAGACTAAACCATAATGCGGGCACAGCTGTCTCCCGCGGATCGAAGCTATCCGCACGACAGTCAAGAGAAGGTCAGTCACTCACTGTGAAGCAGTTCTAGAGGCTGCTGGGACTCATGACAGCAGCATCGAGTGTGATTACACTCAGTCTGCTGCACATGAGATCTCTCCAGTGGTGGCTCAGAGACAGAGGGTTCTCTGGAAATCCACTTCTTACTTTCAAGGTCTCGCAGCAAACCCTCTAAGCCTTAGATATGTGGAAAGAACCTACGTTCCTGTCTCAGGGCTTCTTGTCGTCATGTAATGCTAACGACAGATGCATCCCTCACAGGGTGGGGAGCAGTCATGAGTGGTCGCTCCGTCCAAGGTCGGTGGAACAAGCTCCATCTCACATGGCACATAAACTGCCTGGATGCTGGATCTGTTTTTGGCTCTGAAACACTTCCTCCTAGACCTGAGGGATCGCCATGTGCTGGTCCATATGGACAGCACATTGGTGGTCTCTTACACCGACCACCAGGGGGTCTCCGATCTCACCCCCTATACAGGCTGGCATAGCAGATCCTCCTGTCGTCCAATCAGGGAGCAGACACCTTTTTGAGGCAAGGGCCGAGGCCTGGGGAATGGAAGATCCACACCGAGGTGGTGGAGCGGATATGGTGGAGGTCTTACAGAACACAGCTGGATCCGTTTGCGACTCAAGAGACATTGCACTGTTCCCTCTGGTTCTCCCTCAATCACCCAGCCATGGTACAGATGGACGCCATGGTACAGATGTGGCCGAGGCTACGCCTGTATGCCCTTCCCCCCTATCGCGCTGCTCTTAGGAGTTCTGGAGAGAGTTCACCAGGAAGGAGGCCGTCTCCTCCTGGTGGCACCTCGATGGCCAGGCAGACCATGGTTTACAGACCTGGTGTCCCACCTCGAGGAACCTCTTGGGGAATCCCCGCCCAGAGTTATGGAGGCTGTGGCTGTGGACCCAGAGGGGGCACAGCTCATAGCAGCTGGTATCTCTACTGAGGTTGTGGAGACCATCCTCCAATTTAGAGCTCCCTCTACAAAGAGGTCGTATGCCGCTAAATGGCGCTTGTTCTCTGCGTGGTGCGAGCTCCAGCAATTGGATCAAGTCAACTGCCTGGTTGGTTCAGTGCTGGAGTTCCTGTAGAAACAGCTTGATGTAGGGTTGGCTCTTCGACCCTGAAAGTTTAATTGTCCGCTATTGTGGCTTATTGGTGACACGTTCCTGCACGGCACCCATACGCTGAGGCCTCGGACACGACCCAGAACGCCTGTGTGGTTCTTGGTCTGTCTACCCCCCCCAAACGAGCAATTAGCCGAGGTGGCCCTTAGGTTTTGACCTGTCGTGCTGCAGGCATTCTACCCTCCTTCCTTTCAGCCCCTGACCAGGAAAAACAAACCAACGGTGTCCATGGAGAAAGTCGAAGCAGCTGTTTGTCTGCTATGGGCCCTATAGGCAACAAGCAGACTCTTAGTAGGTGGGTTGTGGATGCTATTTCATGAGTCCTCTAGTCTCCCTGCTCTTTTTGGGGTCCTTCATCAGGTTCTTACCTCGACCTTAGAGCCACTCCTGGTTCCTCTGTCCTGCACTCTGGATGTACTCAAACACACGTCAAAGACTGGTCAGTATGGCATGAATGGACACTCGTTCCCAAAGCGTTTTGACACAGCTAGAGTTCCTGAAAGGGAACGTCTCTAGGTTACGTATGTAACCTTAGTTCCTTGAGGGAACGAGATGATGCGTCTCCGAGCCACACTCCCTGCATCCCTGCTGCGCTTTCCTTCTCATTTGCAGAAATTAGCGTCGGCTCCACTGCATGCACATTTTGTAGCTTGTGACGTCTCGCCTTGCCGTTGGCCGGATATCACACGTGGTTCAGAGCGTGGAGGCGTTCCCAAAGCGTTTCAACACAGCATCACGTTCCCTCAGGGAACTAAGGTTACATACGTAACCTAGAGATGTTGTTCATGCAGCCACACAGCAATACTAAGCACACAAGTCTACAAACAAATGAAGAAGAAATGGGTCAAAAGTCCTCCAATTATTTGATGTGAATTGATCACCAGTCACAGGATATGTTTGGTCGAAGTTATTGCTGCTTAAATAGATTGTAACAATTATTGAAAACAAAGGTTTACATACTCTTTCTGCCGGTTATTAAATGTTAGATCATTTTGCTCAGTAAGTTTGAAAACTGACTGTGCATGATATCTCACAACAAGAGGTTTATTACAGATGTTAGCATTTATATTTTACATCCGATAGTAAAAAAGAACAATGGCTTCTTGCACAAGGACAAATGATCCTTATTATAATCCATTCCCTATTCCATTCCTTTAATATGCAAATGAGATACATGAACACTAGCAGTCTTGTTTAAGCTTTTCAAAGCTCATGATCAAAGAAATGCTGATCTAATTAAAGTTGCACATAGATAGTCTCAATGAGCTTGTTCTCTGATATGTTGGGTGTGGCAAACACTGTAAATTTAAAAGTTTTGTTTAATTTTTCATCTCTTAATGAGAGTTCACTGCTGAAGCACTGGTGTCTGTCATTTACATAAAGACAGCATGACAATTAGGGTTAACCTCTGATGTTATTGTTAGGTGATGGGCCTTTATGCAGGGTCCGAATGCTCAGTGCTAGGCCTCTGCAATATATCAGAAAAGTGTCACAGTCAGGCCAGGCAGTTCCTTTTACCAAAGTTTATCATCACCGGAACCTTGAACTGTCAGTTAACTCCATGGTAACTTTTAATTTGTTTACTATAAGCATCCGTTAAGATGAGCCCTGCCCACACACATTTTATACATACATACATACATACATACATACATACATACATACATACATACATACATACATATGCTGATATACAAATGCTTAAATTTTCTCTTCAGTCTCTCTTCGCCTTCTACATTATCTCTTAGAGGGCTTAAAGCATCCTCTAGTTCTAAGCAAAACTATAAAAACAGATTTCACAAGAAAATGTGTACTATTAACAATCCAAATCCTCAAGGACCCTAAGACTCCAGCCAGCCTTTTTGTTCACTTTCTCTTGCTTCATTTTGATGTATGTTTTTGGACAACTCCATTTCTTGGTCTGTCTTGCAGTGTTTTTTAAATCTGCTGTTCTATATAAAATTCTGCACTTTGATCTTACTGCATGTTGCTCCATTGTTCTGGAAAGCATCTAAGAGTGAGAACTGAGTAACTAATGCAGCATTGATGCCAGGACATTTCATCTGAAGTTAATCAATCATATAAACCTTTGCCCATATGTTAATTCATAACAGAAGTGCTGAAGTTTATACATTTGATTAATGACTAGTGTATTCAGTTGTGATGTGAGAAAGATGCAGGACCACTGGCACAAAGTTCTCTTTTCAGCAAACATTTTTCATGTTGAATGAGGTCTCCAATAGAAAAAATATGTCCTCTGAAGATATTATGTTTTTACAACAGCAGTTTTTTTTCTTTTCAGAAGCAGGCATAGGGTAAAAAAAGAAAATTGCTATTGGTTTAGTCCGGTTTAAACCAGGTAGTTTAAACACAGTGACCAGTATTATTAATAGACAAACTTCCAATCATTAGCACAAAAACTGCCTCATGCCACATGGACCACAGACAAATACATAACTGATCATAAAAACTGTTCATGGAGCATTTTGTGTTGTTAAGCATTTACTTCCTTATATATTTTTTTTAATACAGAAGTACAGAACATATTCCTGTAAGTTCCTAGCACCTCCCAAAAACATGCCAGTAGGTGTAATGTATACTTCCATTTTTCCCGAAAGTGATTGCGTCAATAAATAAATAATAAAATAATAAATGAAGAAATAATATTTACTTAAGACAGAAAAGTAAAACATTTCATTAATTTAATTCTGACGAACTCCTAGTTCTAATGAATCCGAATACTGTTGTATAGTCTGCATTTTCTGTTATAACTTGCATACACACTGTCATTCAGTTTTCTAATGAATTTTTGTTGGTGCCAGGAATGAGGAAATAAATCACCGGAAAGCTCAACAACAACAGATAGTATAAAGAGCCATTCAAAGGAGTTAAAAACATTCTCATCCCCAATGATTCCATTTAAGCTGACTCATGGTGAGATCTGAAAGTGCTTCCTCTCATAAAGAGACGTTCAAACATGCAAAAAAGTCTGCTCATAATGACGATTAAGTATGATAAGTATTGCTTATACAGTTAACTTTCAGTGCTTTGGCTATCATATAATTCACTGTCGCAAAGTATTTCCACATCACAGAGTGGAGGTCTCTGCGTCAGTCCAAAGATAACATCTGCCCCAAGTAAAGCAAACGTGTGGTTTGTTAACATAAAAGCCACATAAATGGTGTGATTTTCAAGAACTCTCAATGGACTGCTGGAGAACTGTATTGAATACAAATTGTAAGCAAGCATGGCATGAGATGATTTAACTGTTGCAAGGTGGGTGATCTGTTTCAACAAAATGGAAATAGATGAAACCCAGACGTATCCCTATTGGTCATACAGTAATGCAATGTCATTATTTTGTTCCCTGTTGTGTCCATGTAGAGGGAAGGGCAGTTAGGTGCTGGAGTTCAGCCAATACCATTTCCACACTGTATGGTTTTGGGTTATGATGGATTACACTTGAAAATGGAAGTTAACATGAAAGAAAAAAGAAAGAAAGACTGAAAAACTTGGAAAGGCTCAAGAATAATAAATGTTCTTTAAAGTTATGTAAAGTTATGCCATTTCTTGAAAAGTGTAGTAAATCCATGTATTAAAAGAAGGCAAGTTTTATAACGTATAGAAATGACTGCTTTGCAATCCATTTAGAAGTGGAAGCTGCATTATTCCTACACTACTAAAAGACTGGGCAAATCAATGTCACGTCATTATTACGGTCTTGATCAAGCTTTCTACCTCTACTAAATGGCTAAGCATCAATAAATATCAATAAAAAATGTATCAATAAATGTAGGAAGGAAATGCCCCCAAATGCCTCCCATATAAACCACTTGGGAGTGTTTGTGTGTATGGAAGTATATTCCAGACAATATTCAAAAGGAATTGCAAATTGTATGAGTATGTATTTGCAATTGCGTTTTCCATATGTGGACGCTTAAACTGTGACATAATCCAAAGGCAATTTGAGAATAAGAGCGGTGTTTTTTATCCTCTCTGTGATTCCTAACACTGAACTATACTATGTTTTATCTTATCACAATGATGCAGATGTACGTGAATGTGTGTGGATATGAAATGCTCCTATCACATATTTACCTTAGTTTTACTGCAAGGTGACACCATGCACTCTACAATTCAAGCGTCAGTGGCAGAAGTGATTCTCAGTCAGGCCTGAGGGTGGCACTGTGGTCCTTTATACATGCACCATGTTTTAAAAGACCAAATACACATAAGGAGTAAATTATTATTAGTGCTCGTTCAACATTACGAGTGTACTTGAGTAAGAAAGTTAGAAAGTGTTAGTGTTGTTTTTTTCTTCCCCATGTGCTTTACATAAAGCTTAATACTTTTAACGTCTTAACATGCTGTATTGTTTGCTAATTGTCCACATCTCAGTAGACATGGCTCCAGGAGAATTCAGTGGCTGAATATATAGTGCGTAGAAACCGAAAAAACACAACACATGAAAGCATTACAGTGTGCAGATTTGGAAAAGATCGAATGATGTCAGAAACTACTCTAACTTCACTTAAATAAAAAAGAAAAACACTAAGAATACACTGTCATTTCTCCACCCTTTTCATCTAATGTAGTATTCTTCCCCTTTTGCCAAGTTCTATCCCTCTTGAAGTTTGAAATCGTCTATCATTAAATAAGCAAGATATCTGTTGTTTATGTGAACATGAGATCACTAACTCTGACACTACACTGCTGCTATTTCCATATAAAATAATTCATTTTAGGTAAGAAAGAGATTCAATTCCTCCTTGAACTCTTCTCTGTTTCCCAGTCTGTGGCAAGTTTCAAATTAATCTGTCTTTCCTAATAAATTTTCTGCAGCTCACAAATCACAGACATGTTTACACATATCCCCAGGGTTGCCCCACACTCTCATCCTTTCCACTTTATATATTTTTTTTGCTTGAAAAGGGCTACTCTTGTCTCCATGCACCTCCAGAGAGGCTCCTGTGCTTAAGTGATTGCAGGCTCTTGGTGTCCCACATGGTGCCCAGGCCCAAGTTTCCGTCACCGACCAGCAGGGAACCATTAAAGCTGCGATTGTGAAATAAAAGGCTTCTTGGGTTTGTGCTCATCTGGCGCAAAAACTTTCCTTCCAGTCAGATAGGACGGCTTGTAAGCTCACTCTCTCACCGTTAGAGTCATTAATATTTGGCACATTTAACTGATCAGTTTTACAGAGTATTAACAATGTATCAACAATGCCTGGTCTCTTTATATAACTCGTGCGGTAGTAGTGATGGTGTGCTTCTGTGTGAGTGTGCGTGTTTGTGTGTGTGTGTGTGTGTGTGTGTGTGTGTGTGTGTGTGTGTGTGTGTGTGTGTGTGTGTTCCAACACATGAAATGGCTGATTTATACATTTGTGTTGAATTATATTTGTGTCATGCTGCAGAGAGGAGGTTTATGGATAGGCACAGAGGTGTGTTTAGGCTTATCTGTGTGCTCCTCCAAGGTATGTTCTGCTTATGAATGACATAATAGCATATGAAGCTTGAAACTAAACTAAGATTTTTTTAATGGTCCTACTATGGTCAAAAGAGTGCCTAATTAAGTTGATGAATATAAGATAACATCATAAAGCGAGCAGAGAATGTTACAGTCATGTGCCTGGTGTCTCATTATTAAAACGATTTTAATAGCCAAAGATGTGTGCTGAAAATCCAGCACTATTAAGTTACTTTTGGCCACGCGGCTGTTCTCGTTGAGCCAAAATAAGGATACGCAGGCTTGAAAGTCTGTTCCTGCCCATGGATGTGTTCCAGATAAAACAGATATAAGCTTTCATATACTTAATAAGGATTTTCTATAGCATCTTCATAATGAAGCACAATTTTATATTAATCACATTTTATTTTTTATTGTTAGTTTATTTTTATGGTTAGTTAAGGTACCTGAAATATAGCTTTGGAGCTTTGTATAAGAACAAGATTTTAGAGTTCCAATTAATTTACTGAAATGGTGTGAGGTTAACATACTGTAATGAAAGGAATCTGTTGAGAATTATTAGAAAATACTCTTTTGTCTGATGACTAATAGTGTACATAGTGCAAATATGTGGCAAATAATCACTTTCTCACAATTATCACTCACATCCAGAAACTCATCATACAGGAAACGTCTTGCATAGTGAAAAGGCAGCTTTTAAGCTTTTAAACACCCTTCCTGTCTCCAAAGAAATAGCACCAATATGTGCCAGAGTTGGCAGAGCTCCAGATTATTGTTGAAATCAGCGCTTTTTGACAGTGTGCAGACAGGGTAGGAGGTAAAAATTAGATGTCAGGGCTAAAATTTTAATATCTATCAATTAACTGACTATAAGAGCTGATTAGTGTGTTACAATTCATTAATTATAATAGTGTAATAAAAACGATGTGGTCCCAGGTATCACACAATTCACAAAACTCAAAAACCTTTTGTGTCATTTAGTCTTTCATTGCGTAATATATGCTTCACTTCTCATTGAAAGGTCCTTTGGGGTAAAAAATGTTATTGTACCAAACAATCACAAATGTATTTTAAATGTGTCTTATTAATCACTGCTGAGTACGGATTTGTATTTCCGATGTGTCTGCATCTTTTGGCTAATAAATATTAGCCCTACTGGACACAATATCTCAGTGTGTAAAATTTACAGTGTGTAATCTCATGACATGACTGACTGATAGGCTGCATTTGTTCTTGGATAAATAATTTTGTTACTTTCTTCAGTGATTTCCTGCTAGCATACATTTTCACCACTAGATGTAGTAGCACACATTCTATCAGTCATCAGTTCTCACATACAGACGCAAAACTGCGTTTCATCGAATCACATGTAAATGAAAACCACATTCCAATGCTTCTACATAACAAATTAGTGATAATCATGAAAATGTATGTGTTTATGAGAATACGGGGAAGTGGGGTGACACACTGTTACAATGGGTTGGAGACAGAATCGGTATTAAAAAAAAAAAAAGAGAGAGATTTCACTCAATCAACAAAACAGAATAGAACATAATTTCTGGTCATGCCAAACAGTGCTGGTACACACAGTGAACTGTATTGTGCAGTACATTTTAAAAAGTGCCCTTTTCCCTCAGCCTAAAGTTTTGCTTAATATTTGGTCAGCTGTAAGGCATTGAGGTCAGTTTTGCTTCAAACACATTAACATTGATTCCGTTTTAATGAATAAATAGTTGCTTCTTACAAAATAGTTCAATGTGATGAGCACGTGAAGGGCAGCTTGCGTTCTACTGCTCAATATTTATGAAGTCACGTGATTTACTTTGTCACATCAATCAATTTGCTGCGGTTTTATTTTTGCCATTTTAGCACAGATGTGTGACACATTATCCCAACCCAGCTGACAAAAAAAAATTTTGGTCTGATTGGGGGACCAATGTCATCTTGTCATCCATTTAAACGTGCAAGAAACACAGAGCTTAGGTCAGGGTTTGAATTACAGAGGGTGTTTGCCACCAACCCCCCCCCCAAAAAAATTAATAAAGACAAAAGGCCAATGAGATAAATCAGAATATAAAAGTCAGATACAGTGGGGCAAAAGAGTATTTATTCAGACACCAATTGTGCAAGTTCTCCTATTTAAAAAAATGAGAGAGGCCTGTCATTTTCATCATAGGTACACTTCAACTTTTAGAGACAAAATTAGAAAAAAAAAAAATCCTGAAAATCACATTGATTTTTAAAGAATTTATTTGCAAATTATGGTGGAAAATAAGTATTTGGTCACCTACAAAAAAAAACAAGATTTCTGGCTTTCACAGACCTGTTACTTCTTCTTTAAGAGGCTCCTCTATCCTCCACTGGTTACCTGTATTAATGGCACCTGTTTGAACTCGTTATCAGTATAAAAGACACCTGTCCACAACCTCAAACAGTCAGACTCCAAACTCCACTATGGCCAAGATCTCACCCCATGGGGTCAAAATGAACAGATGAACACCACACGGGGGGGACCTAGTGAACGACCTGCAGAGAGCTGGGACCAAAGTAACAAAGGCTACCATCAGTAACACACTACGCCGCCAGGGACTCAAATCCTGCAGTGCCAGACGTGTCCCCCTGCTTAAACCAGTATATGTCCGGGCTCATCTGAAGTTTGCCAGAGAGCATTTGAATGATCATTTGGATGAGCATTTGGAGGATTGGGAGAATGTCATATGGTCAGATGAAACCAAAATAGAACTTCTTGGTAAAAACTCAACTTGTCGTGTTTGGAGGAGAAAGAATGCTGAGTTGCATCAAAAGAACACCATACCTACTGTGAAGCATGGGGGTGGAAACATCATGCTTTGGGGCTGTTTTTCTGCAAAGGGACAAGGACGACTGATCCGTGTAAAGAAAAGAATGAATGGGGCCATGTATTGTGAGATTTTAAGTGAAAACCTCCTTCCATCAGCAAGGGCATTGAAGATAAAACATGGCTGGTCTTTCAGCATGACAATGATCCAAAACACACCGCCCGGGCAACCAAGGAGTGGCTTCATAAGAAGCATTTCAAGGTCCTGGAGTGGCCTAGCCAGTCTCCATATCTCAACCCTATAGAAAATTTTTGGAGGGAGTTGAAAATCTGTGTTGCCCAGCAACAGCTCCAAAACATCATTGCTCTAGAGATCTGCATGGAGGAATGGGCCAAACTACCAGCAACAGTGTGTAAAAACCTTGTGGAGACTTACAGAAAATGTTTGATCTCTGTCATTGCCAACAAAGGGTATATAACAAAGTATTGAGTTGAACTTTTGTTATTGACCAAATACTTATTTTCCACCGTAATTTGCAAATAAATTCTTTAAAAATCAGACAATGTGATTTTCTGGATTTTCTTCCAATTTTGTCTCTCATAGTTGAAGTGTACCTATTATAAAAAATTACAGGCCTCGCTCATCTTTTTAAGTGGGAGAACTTGCACAGTTGGTGGCGTACTAAATGCTTTTTGCCCCACTGTATATGTGTAGCAGCTTTCTTCCATTGCTGTGTATGTTTGCTGTCATGAAACATTATTTTTATTTTTGGCAAAACCTTTTGTGAATTAACAAAATAATTGCATCATAAAAATAATATTGTGTTAACTGGAATATAAATCATCCAAAAAATTATATTATGATTATTGAGAAGGTTTACTTGCATAAACACAAGTACACTTTTTCTTTTAATTTTTAGCTTTTTTTTATTTTGGAACTGAATATATTTGCTGCTATTGTTGTCCTCTCTTGTTGTTTTGCCACTCTGCTGAAAGCTGGATAATGACAATAATAGAAACAGTAATATTCGGATACACATTGGGGAAAGCCACATGAACTTCAATCGGTCACTCTCGTTCCTGTTGCATGGTCAAAAGTGGATTTTTTTGTAACTGAAAATTTACTTTTGTACAATGCCTCTGGTGTTTTACTTACAAAATACAACAAATTGTGAAAAAATATAATTTACATTTACTTGCCACTTTAATAGGAACCTCAACACCTGAACACCTGCTCATTAATTCAAACAGCAATTATTTCAACCAATCATGTGGCAGCAGTACAACACATAAAATCTGTAATCTCACTGGCCTTTCCTGTCACCTGGTTTCTGGTACTTGTTTACCTACACGTTTAAGTACTGAAAAAAATGCTGATATCTTTGAATTTTAATGCAAAATCTTTACTAGAGTTTACACAAAGTGGTACTAAAACCCAGCGATTATAGTGTACGTGACAATCCTACAATTAAAAATGACTTCTTGTTGAGAGAAGTCAGAGAAGAATGGTCAAATAGGTTACTGCAAGTCTACAGTAACTCGACTGCGTTTCATTGACCCTGTACATACTTTGCACAATGACAATAAAGTTGAATCTATTCTAATAACCAATCTACAACCAAGGCAGCAGAAAACACCTCATAATGTAGAACACTTGATGTCGATGGGCTATAACATTTTACTCCTGTCAATCCAAGAACAGAAATTTGATGTTAGACTGGACACAGGCGCAATATAACTGGACAATTAAAAAAGAAAAAAATGTATGCATTGTGTTGCAATCACATGATTTGCAAAGATAAAGTGGCCAGTAAATGTAAATACAATGTATTACCAAGAGCTGTTTTTTTTTTGCAGTTGGAAATATCTAAACTTCATCTAAACTAATTAACAAGCACCCAAATATCACTGTATGAGTTACTCTGGCTCAGAGTACACATTACTTTGTGTGTGCATGAGCTCATATACTGACCTGTGGGAATGACATAGGGACTCAGACTGCACATCTGTAGGACATCAGTGTATAGAGGCATCATAGTGCAAATTAAAACACATTCACCGACACACGCTTACATACATACTCTTACTTTTCCATTAGCTCACCAGCTCCTGCTTTAGCTAGAGCAGACTAAATGGAGAGGGAGGGGAAATTCATGAGGCGTGTGCCCTCGTTGCTCTCCACAAAGATGCCCATTGTAACTATTCACATTCTGTTTAACCTCTGCAACGCTTGTGAATTTTGGATCAAAAATGAAGTAGTAAGCACACCAAAGTACCTGAAGTAACCCGTGTCAACAAATGTAGCTGATCAAAAGAACAGCAGTGCTGTCTATAGTGAAGGGAAGATAAAAATGGGCAAAATGGCATGCAAAACATGCAATAAATCTCAGATTTTACTGTGCACTTAAAGATCACCTAGTAACAACAGATGATATTGTGTAAACAAATAATTCTGTGTTGTGCGGGATGTTAGAAAGGGATGAGGGACTTTGTCTGGGAATTTGTTGTTCGACCACCCAGCGTGTGTGTATGTGTGTGTGTTTGCGCGCATGCGTGTGTTTGTGTGTATGTGTGTCATTAGAGTGCCTGCAGCTCCTCCCAAATCTATGAGAAAGTACCCAATCTGTGCTAATGGACCACAAAGAAAAGTGTGTCAGAGTAAGATCTGAGAATTGAGTGTGTGTAAGGATGGTGAGTGCTGGCTGAGATGATCCAGCAGGGTGGTTTGGATGGCTGCTCTCTTACACCCCCCCAACCCCCACCTTCCTTTCTCTCTGCACAATTCATAAGGCAGCTTGAGCCAGGGCTCAACTAGAACAGCTGTTTCTCTAACACAACAGCCTCCTCCTCGTCTCTGTCTGTCTGCCTCTTTTTGGCTCTCTCATTTTTAACGCCCATCCTTTCCTCCTCAAATCACTCCCACTTGCTCTCTCCATTCGCTTCTCATCTCTTGCCTCTGTCCACATCTTCCTCTTACCAAATTTACTGTTAAATAATCAAAGATAAATGCATTAGATTGCTCACACAAAATGTATAAAGCAAAGCACTTCTCTCCTCCCATGTCTATAATATGGCTTTTCAGATCCCATTTTGTTTTGCTCCTCTGATCCCATCACTGTGGGTGTTCGCTAATGACCACTGAGCCCACAAGGAACAGGGTTCTGTACTGAAAACACATGCACAGCGATGGTGAATTTGCAGCTCTGTCATTAAGAGAGCACTGCAATACAGAATGTAATTCGGACATTAGCATTTCTTTTCATAACATCTCCTCATACCTCTCATCATCTTTCGTCTCATTGGAAGAGTTGCTGTGAAGGGCAAGGTTTCTGTATATTCTGCAGTCAGCAGTCATGTACACTAGTAAATGTTATTTTATGTCTTTCCAGCTCAATCTCCAGACAACACAAATTCTTCAACACTTCGCTCTGATATTTGCAGATATCCTTCATTTTCAGAGACACATATTAACTCTGCATCAGCCAAGGTTTTGGCTTCTTGGCTATTAAACTCCAAAATAAACTCTAATAATAAATCAGTTGCTGGAAAAGACTCATAAAAAATTATATGCTGAGAACTTTAAATAACTTATGCAGAGGCTGGATGTTTTGCACTTTTCTAGTGTAAAACATTTACAATACAGTAAAAGATATGCAATTCAATTCTGTCATTTGTTCCAAATAAACCTAAAATAGAATGTAGGGAGGGGCAAGGGTGTATTTTAGTAAAATAAGTAAAATAAACAATAAGCAAGGGTGGAAGAGGTACTAGGAAATAATATGTAAATGACAATCTAGACAAAAATGTGGTAAAAAGGCATGTTTTCATGTAAAAACAAACCTCACCAGTGGTGGAAGAAGTTCACAAACCATGTAGTTGAGTTAAAGTAGTGATACTCTGTAAAATATTACTCCAGTAAAAATAGTGTAAAAGTGCTTCCTCTAAACTTTCATTTGAGTAAAAAGTACAAAAGTATTTGCTACATTTTGATTTCACAATATTTAGTTGAGTAAAAAATATAATATTTGACTTTGAAATGAAGTGAAGTTAAAGTTAAAATCTCGATGGAAATTCTTCAGTAAAGTACAGATATGCTACTTAAGTACAATAACGAATTACATTTCATTTAATACTGTTCACCACTGAACCTCATTAAACTATCTCTATATAATGAATGCCCATATTCATCATTAATGCTACATATTTGCTTATTTGCTAACATTTAATAAATAATCTATCCAAGCTAAAACATTCTGTACACAATTAATATTTACCATTCATATAACTAGAATTTGATTTGCTGTCCAGCCAGGTGTTAGCTATATAAAAATCGTTATTAGTCTAATTTGGCATTAGCTGAGAGCCAGTCACAAGCATCTTTAAGTTCTACACTGCAGTCTTGTGGCTTATCCATATTCATTACACACATGTAGCTGTAAAGCTAAATATGTTGCATTGTATGTCACAAACCCAACCATTAGGGTTGCACAAGCCAGTGCACAAGTGCTGGTCCGAAGCCCGGATAAATGGGGAGGGTTGCATTAGGAAGGGCATCCAGCGTAAAACATGTGCCAAATCAAATATGCGGATCACGAATCAGAAATTCATACCGGATCGGTCGAGGCCCGGATTACCAACGACCGCCACAAGTATTGTTAGCCAACAGGGTACCGGTGGAAATTGGGCTACTGTTGGCCAAAGGAGGAGAAGAAGAGGAGGAAGACGTTTATAGAAACGTCAGGAAAAGGAGAAGTGTAGGAGAGTGTAGGTTCGGGCTGGTACTTTAAATGTTTGTGAGAGATGTAGCAGGAGTACAAGGAGATGCAGCAGCAGGTTAAGAGGGATGTGGCAAAAGCCAAGAAAAAGGCATATGAGGAGCTTTATAAGAGGTTGGACACTAAGGAAGGAGAAAAGGATTTGTACCGATTGGCCAGGCAGAGGGACCGAGCTGAGAAGGATGTGCTGCAAGTTAGAGCAATAAAGGATGGAGATGGAAATGTGTTGATTAGTGAGAAGAGTGTGTTGAGAAGATGGAGGAAGTATTTTGAGCAGCTGATGAACGAGGAAAAGGAGAAAGAGAAGGTTGGATGATGTGGAGTTTGTGAAGCAGGAAGTGGATAGGATTAGTAAAGAGGAAGTGAGAGCAGCGATTAAGAGAATGAAGAGAGGAAAGTCGGTTGGACCAGATGACATACTGGTAGAAGCATGGAGATGTTTAGGAGAGATGGCAATGGAGTTTTTAACCAGATTGTTTAATACGATTCTGGAAGGGGAGAGGATGCCTGAGGAATGGAGAAAGAGTGTGCTGGTACCGATCTTTAAGAATAAGGGAGATGTGCAGACCTGCAGTAACTCCAGGGGAATAAAGTTGATCAGTCACACCATGACGTTATGGGAAAGAAAAGTGGAAGCCAGACTGAGAGAGGAGGTGACCATCTGTGAGTAACAGCTTGGTTTCATGCTGAGGCAAAGCACCACAGATGCCTTATTTGCTTTGAGAATGTTGATGAAAAAGTATAGAGAAGGACAGAAGGAATTACATTGTGTATTTGTGGATTTAGAGAAAGTGCAAAGTAATGGCGAGTGTATTAGAGAAGTGAATCAAAGAGTGCAGGCAGGGTGGAGTGGGTGGAGAAGGGTGACAGGAGTGATTTGTGATAGAAGAGTGAAAGGGAAAGTTTATAGGACTGTGGTGAGACCTGTGATGTTGTATGGATTAGAGACAGTGGCATTGAGTAAAAGACAGGATGTGGAGCTGGAGGTAGCAGAGCTGAAGATTTTTTCGTTGGGAGTGACGACGATGGGCAGAATTAGAGATGAGTTTATTAGAGTGACAGCACATGACATTTTGAAGACAAGGTGAGGGAGGCGAGATTCAGATGGTTTGGACATGTGAAGAGGAGGAACATGGGGTATATCGGTAGGAGAATGTCTTCCCTCACCACATCCATGAACCTTCTCCTTGGCCTTCCTCTTTTCCTCCTACCTGGTGGCTCCATCCTCAGCATTCTTCTACCAATATACATGTCCCTTCTCTGTACATGTCCAAACCATCTCAATCTCGCCTCCCTCACCTTGTCACCAAAACATCCTACATGTGCTGTCCCTCTAATAAACTCATTTCTAATTTTGTCCATCCTCGTCACTCCCAACGAAAACCTTAACATCTTCAGCTCTGCTACCTCCAGCTCCACCTCCTGTCTTTTACTCAATGCCACTGTCTCTAAACCATACAACATGGCAGGTCTCACCACAGACCTATAAACTTTACCTTTCATTCTTGCAGATACCCTACTATCACAAATCACTCCTGCTATCACTCTTCTCCACCCACTCCACCCTGCCTGCACTCTTTTCTTTATTTTTTTAACACACTCTTCATTACTTTGCACTGTTGACCCCAGGTACCTGAACTCCTCCACCTTCTCCAGCTCTTCTCCCTGCAACCGCACCCCTCCACTGCCCTCCCTCTCATTCATACACATGTACTCTGTCTTACTCCTACTGACTTTCATTCTCCTTCTCTCCAGCGCATATCTCCACCTCTCCAGGCTCTTTGATATTATGCCCCCAAATTTCCACATCCAGATCTTGTTTAAATGGCCCCTATTTGCAACATCTCTGTCTGAAAAGAAAGTCCAATGTCCCCACTCATCCCCTTTCCCTATCTGTGTGGGTAAAACAGAATGGCAATCAATTTATGGTACTTTTTTTTTTTTTTTACCTTTTTGGAAAATATTAGATGTAAATCACCTCCACATTAATGTAAATTAAATTAATATGATTAATGCAGTGCGTATTTCTGTTTTACCATTTTCATAAAAAATATAAGTAAAGATAAAAGAGGTAAAATTGAAACCTTCAATAAACTCCACCAAAAAATAATCACTTTTAATCACTTGACATTTCTTTTACTGTTGCACCAAGTCTTAAATCAACACCAAAATCAGCCATGATGGGACACAATCGGAGATTAAAACCGTTCCTATGGAAACATAGCAAACAATCCGTTTGTTGTCTTGATGATCTATGATTACTTCAGAACATTCACAAGAATATTTTGTCTTCATGCTCTATGTTGTGTATGGTTTCACTAATAATAAACATACATTTGCATAAAGCATCCCTATTTGTCCCTAAACATGTTGATTAGAGTATTAAAAACTTGAAAATAATTAATTTAAATAAACTTTTAGATTACATTTTTTATCGATTGACAGCCCTAGTTTTTATGTTTTGGAATAAAATAATAATAATTGCCTCACTACAAAACAAATTTATTTTTTTTTTGTTTCAGGTATACTGATATTCTATGTACTTTTCATATTAAAACACAATAAAAATTCATATAATCATGCAAATAAAAAATATGTATAATATAATAAGAATCTGAATAGACATCTAGCTTATGCACTGAATGGTTGGATAAGTCTGCTTGATAGGCTTTTCATAACCTCTGTGTAATGGCTTTACTCACTGCTGTTTCTCCTGTGCCTTCTTCGCTTTGAAAATGATAGCACTTGATGTTTAATTGCCAGATGTTTCACTGTGGTCATATAAAGGTTCTTGGTCTCTGTGGTAAACTCTGTGTCATGTGTTTGATGGATGTCTCTAAAATAATCCATGAAATGATCAAGTTTCATGATGTGTTCTATGAACTAACACAGCAGAACTATTTAAAAGTCATAAAATAAGCAGAATCTGTATTAAGTGCCAGAAAACAATGTGACCGCCCAATTTTAACTGCTGATGTTTGAATCAAACTAACTTCTTTATATGTCAATTACTATGGCTTGTTGATATGTGACAGAACTCTGGCTGTGATCTATGCACCAGAAAGTAACCAGAAATGGCAAATAACCGTTTGCCATTTAAGCTGGCTTGGTTTGCCAGTTTTTGCACGTTAGACCTTCCATCAGAGGGCAGCACCCATCACACATCCTTCCTATAGTTAGGTCCAACAATGTGTCCTCTATTACAGAGTGTATGTGCACCAGAGGGTGGGAGCTCAATGTGGCAGACTATGTATTGGCTCACTGGCAATTGGCTCCATCATTCCTACTGTCCCACAAAAATTTTCTGCAACAGAGCCACAGTGTGCACCCTACAACAACCTGACTGTCTGCAAGCTCCACGCCGAACCACATCCAAATTCACTCACTCTGATTTTCCCATCAACAGATGGAGCAGCACTTCAGTGTCCTTTTGCCTCTTAAAATATCTCCCCCTACTCTTATGACATAATTTTTTTCACCATATATTACTGCATACTTGCTTTGCATTTTGTCGGGGCACGTGCTGCAGTACTATTCTGTATGAAAAGGGTGGTTTGTGTCCAGACTCTCCAGACCTTAGCCACTTGAGGTCATTTTTGGTTGTAAAGTCACATACTGATTTCCGTCTGTGGGTGGAAAGGTCATTCCAGTTCTGCATCTGTATTGTGTGTTTGTATGAAGCAGTGCATTTACTAGGAAGTGTGTGGTGTGGAAAAGGAATCCCGCAGTAAAATGAAACCAGCTACGATCTCTCAGCTGATACTGCTCACCTCTACATCCTGACTTAAAGGCTGTGCAGAGCTGACACATAATGGATAGGAGTGGTATTGCGGAAGGAAGTGTGAAACTTAAGTGGGGTAGGGGCAGAAACAACACTTCAAACGTGTAGTCTCTCAAGTATTTAAATTAGGCAGACTCTAGAATACACTATTGGGTGGGATGCAAATTTGGTACAGCTGTTAAACTGTGGCATCTTTCACCATTATATTGAGACATCTCGGAACCATTTAAATGTGAAGCAACAAAGGAGCAGAGAGCTTTAATCTCTGTGTTTCTAATAGATGTGTCACCCAGAAATCAGATGACATAATGAGGATTAAAAAAAATCAACGTGTCAGTATAATTTCCACCTCTAGAGAAATCTGGAAGGCTCTCTTGATTACTCGAAAGAGAGAAATTATATCACTTTCTTCCAAAACAAAGTATCTTCTTTGTTCAATCCATCTCAAGCAGATTAGTCTTACTTGAGTTTTTACATGAAATACACTGATCCACTCTTCCAACCCTACAAGAGGTTGGAAGTGCAATCTTTCAGCCGACACATCTTTTTCTGTCATACATGCTCAAGCAAAAATGTGTGCTTGTAGTATAGAAAGGAACACGTGCAATATGTATACCAAATCTGTCATTCTAAGCAGTGCAATTCACACAAGTGCTGACGTGAGCCTCCGGCTTCTCGTCTGAGTCCTATAATCATGATGCCAGTTTCTTTTAGAGTATATACAGCTACAAATACAGCTTTTGTGTACAGTTTAAGCTAAACGGCTGTCAGCAGTTGAATACTAGAAGATGAAAAATTCAGACATGCCCATGCAAAGACAATAGTGAAGAACATACAGTGACTCATCAAAATCTGGCGATGGTTTGAAAAAAAAAAAAAAAAAAAAAAGCAATCAGGACCATCTGGATTTGTAGGAAAAGAATCAGGCAATATTGTGAAACTTTAAATCCTTTTCCAAAGTTAGGCTTCTTGTGTTTATTCTATTTGTAATATTAATGTATTTGGCCTGTTTATTCCGCTTCTCCTAATACTACCATGTATATCCAGTATAAGTGAAGTGGTTATTTTTTAACACCAAAAGAGAATTTTCAACAAACACTGGCATGAATTTGCTGTAGAATTGTATTAAAACATGTATAATTGCAAAGCATACATATGTTTAGACTAATTTTTATGTTGTAATCATTTTATTTCAATATTAGTTCAGCCTTTAACATACTCCACTGCCAAAAAGCTCATTTCATACTCCCTGTAAAGTCATCTATAATGCCTCAGCAGATTTCTAGGAAAGAGGCCCTCGCTCTTATGCACATGTTTAAGGTGGGGTTTACAACCCGTAAACACTTTTTCGTTCTTCACCAACAGTACTACAGTGCTAAAGCAATTGGAATGAGTGCGTAAGTGAAGGACCAAGGCGAGGCCAGAGAGTACCATACAGCTGCGTATCCCCATACGCCCTTAAACTGATGAGGGAATGACCTGAATAGCTGCAGACGAGTCTCTCAGAAGCACTGCTGTGCTCCGGTACCCTTTACTGCCCAGCACCTGAAAAAGCTCTCTGTGTTCATTCCTACACACGTAGAGCAATGTGTTTAAAACAACGTAATCTGCACCAAGTGCGCACCATGTTCTGATAGCTTCAGCACAGATTTGTTTTGCCATGCTGTGTGTGAGCTTGATTAGCCCTGAATGTGTTCTGAATGTGTTTTCTGTTTTGTGTCTTGATGGCACACTTTTGGCCAAAATGACGCAAAACTCCAATGTCATAAGTAAACGTATGGGAGTGCCCATTAAATCATGTGTTTTGAATCAAATACACTAAGCCTCACACAAAATCTGTAGCATGCATGTCGGATGTAGGTATGAGGTCACATGCTGCGTAAAGACAAATTCTAAGACTGAATCTGGCATCAGAGCTGGTTGGAACAGACGGCTGTTCTTCACCCTGCACTGAAGGCTCGTCTGTGTCCTGAGACCTATGCAGGAAGTCCTTGTGCTTGTGCAGCATCCGGACGAGAGAGCATTCCCTCAGGGGAAATTTTTAGCCCAGCTGTAAATCAGAAGCTTGTAGCATTCTCAGCCTTAAACACTGAATGAAAGATGACGTTACTTTGTCTGTTCTTGGCACAGCAGGCCCAGTTCATTACAGTTCTAAACATGGTAATATAAAGGAGTTGTAAAAAAAAAAAAAAGTGAATGAATTAGTCACATTGATCCTAAGTGTAGTGTCCACATCATTCTTTGCACATGAAAGGCTTTAAAGTCATTGATAAAGGTAACTGTCATATGACACATTTTCAAAAGTCAACCAGCACTCTGCACTATGCCGACATTTGTTTTCTTTTGGTTAGAAGAACTTAATTTGGCAGCGGTTTCTACTCACAAACTAACCCAGTTGTGTGTTTCCCTCCTGTCAGCACTGTATCTGGCTCTGTGTCTCAGACCATTGGACAATGTTTGTAACATATGGCACTGAGTTGTTAGACAAAAAAAAAAACATATTGTGAAGCTGATGTATGGTTAGAAGGAAATTGCATTTATGAATACACAATGCATCAGAAATGAAAGTACTAAGAAAATATATACATGCGGTTTTATATTTCAGCAACATTAGTACTGCTCATAACAATGACTCATAACTGTTCAAACAAACAGACTAAATTAAATTGCACGTTTCTTGGTAAAGCACATGCATGTGCAGAAGCACGTATGCACTGAGAGAGAGAGAGAGAGAGAGAGAGAGAGAGAGAGAGAGAGAGAGAGAGAGAGAGAGAGTTTAAAAAAATTATAGAATATTAGTACAAAATACTAATAAAAATTACCCCTTCCTCCACCGGCATACACACACACACACACACACACACACACACACACACACACACACACACACACACACTTCGTCTACAACCAACCACCCGTTTAGCCCGTGCACACGTAACCACATTCACACTTCCAGGATCACTGGAGTCTTTTAAAATAATATGAATGGGTCTCTTGGGGAGATTTGCCCTATAGATCTTCTGTAGTTAGTCCTTAGCTCTGACAGATCGGGATATGCCTACACTCTGAGAGGCATTGTGAGTTTTACATGCATGCTAAGGTCATGTTGCAGCTTTCCCGGCTCACTTGCAGCAGCACAGCAGAAGTTTACTATGTATAGGTATGACCGCCTGCAACCTCCACCCACCTAGGCTTGTTTTACTTTGTCTCGTTCAGTAAAGATCCTTCACACAGCAGGCACTTTTTTAGAAACTTTCTATATTCTACATTTGGTACACATCGATATTTCATAAGTCGGAAAATAGACTAAACAGTAATGGGAGGTTTAAACCAGAATGTAGCAAAAGTAATAAAAAAGCAATGAGGCATAGTACCTTTGAGGATGAGCTTCAGAGAGTGTTTGAATGAAACACTGATCTACAGTATGTGCAGGGCAGTCTTGTGGGAAAGCAAAGCATACTTGTACTTAATAGCTGTGCTTTTCCTGATCAAGAACGTGGCTGAACTATTTAGTTTCTAGAGTTTCTTCGGTGTAAAAACATTTTCTTAGGAGGATCAATGTATGGAAGCTCAAATGTGTCATAGATCAACATCAACAAATTTAATAAAAAAATATCAATAGAATCTTAACTTACTCAACACGGCCAAAAGTATTGGAACACTCATTTTTTCCCGCCATATGTGGTTCATTTCCAAACTGTTCTCACAAATTTGGAGACATACAGTTGTGTAGAATGTCTTTGGCATTAAATTTTTTCTCCACCTGAATTACCCATGGGAGACCCAGATCTGTTCCAACATAACAGTGCCAATGTGCACAAAGCGAGCGCCATTAAAGTGGCAATAGAGCTCAGAGTTAGAATGTTGACGGCACCCCAAGCCTTCTCACTCTAAATCAGTACATGACTTTAATAATGACCTTGTGACTGAATGAGATTGTTTATTGTGATAAAGTTTTAGTTTAAGCAAAGATTATTCTCTAAAACTAGAGTATTTCTCCCAAATGATTTATGGGTTAAGTTATTAGTCTGAAAAACAGAACATGATCTGCCTTTCTAACATCTTCCAATCTTTTCCATTATAGTGGATTAGACTATTTTAAGATTGTATGTGCCAGACCTGTTCAAACGTAATCACCAATAATAATTTAATTATGTAATCTTGTCCACTGCATTTAACTTTCTTCAATATTCTTTTTTCAAAATACACCATCTTCATGATGGGCAGAATCTCAAACAGCTTTGTATCAAATCAAATCAATCAAATCAAATTTTATTCATCACATACACATACATACAGGGTACGACATGTAGTGAAATGTTTTGTACGATGGTCCGGCATGAGGGAATAGGATGGGGGAAAGAAAAGGAGGCAGATAAATAACTATAAGGTATAAGAAAAACTATTAAAATAAAGTAAAATAAATAAATAAAATAAAGTAAAAGAATATAAGGTATAAAGATATATAGATATATAGATATATAAAAGGATAATGTATGAGCAAATATACATATAAACAGTAAACAATGTGTAGTGAAAAATGTAAACAAAATAAAAATGTAAACAATATGTAAACAATAGGCAATTTGTGGTGGGTTGTCCATAAAGTGTCCGTGTGCGGTATGGTGTGGTGTAAAGGTCTGTAAAGTGTCCATGTGCAATATGGTGCAATATGGTCCATGTGGTATGAATAAAATAAAAAGCGCACTGTGCTGTGCAAGTCCAGAGTTTAAAGTGTCGTGGTGCGAATGGTGAGATATGTTTAAAGTGACGTGGTGCGAAGGTGAATATATGTACAGAGAAGTGTGATGATGATGGTGGAGAGAGTGGGACAGTTCTAGATCCTGGGTGTTTCCTGGTTTAAACACCGGATTGCCTGCGGGAAGAAGCTCCTCCTCATTCTCTCTGTGTTCGCTTTCAGGGAGCGGAAGCGTTTTCCTGAACGCAACAGAGAAAAGAGTCTATTGTTGGGATGGCTGAGGTCCTTCATAATCTTCCTGGCTCTGGTCCTGCACCGCGTGCTATAGATGTCCTGCAGGTTAGGGAGCTCAGTGTGGATGGTACGTTCAGCAGAACGCACCACCCTCTGGAGGGCTCGTCTGTCCTGCATGGTGCTGTTCCCGAACCAGGAAGTGATGCTGCCCGTCAGGACGCTCTCAATGGTGCAAGTGTAGAAAGTCTTAAGCACCTGAGAGGGTAGTTTAAAGTCCCTTAAGCGTCTCAGATGGTACCCTTTTGTTAGCCAATAGTAATTAATTATTTAGAATTAAAATACAGCATAATTAAAGAACCATTAGGAAAATGTGGAACACTATGTAAAAAGGTTACCATCAGTGTTTAATATCTATTTTCTTTGTGGAGCTGAGTTTGTTAACTGAATCTCATGGTTTATGATCTCACTAAAGAGTAAATCTCTGTAATCATTCACAGAGGAATTCGGTTTCAATTTTAAAGGCCCTGAGAGACAGAGGCCAGACTCACACATTGTAAAAATCAGCTTCCTCATACAGGAGCAATATAGGAAGTGGTAAGTAATATTAGCACTATATTTGTACATTCTTTCCAAAACTACTTGAACCCTGCATCATACTTCTTATAGGAAATTGTGTGGTGGGATGCATCCACACACAAAACATATTATTTTTCTAGTATCTACTGATGTATTTTATTCTTAAGGTTTTTTTGTCTACAGCAATTTTGCAACAATTACATTTAGGATATTTATGAACAAATTCCACATCATGTGCATAACAATTTATTGTTTATTTTAATGGTGTGGAACCTCCTTTGGAACATCCAGATTAGTTAATGTTATGGCTTATATAAGTCATCAGTAGCCTATCTTTTTTTTTTCCCTTTAATATAAAACATCTTGCTAAGAAGGACAAGAAAAAGACATAACTTTTTTATTGTGACAGGAAACTTACTGACCAATAATGTTCAAATACCCAAGGATTCATTCCCTAAATGTTCACCTAAATTAATGTGACTATATTACAGATTATATGTTTGTTTTAGCTTCAAAAAGAGGATAATATTGTGTTATTAATCTGTCATGCATTGTTAAGAGGCTTGTTTTTCATTAGCTTTGAAAAAAAAATCTTTATTTTGCCGCTTGCAGATTACAAACAAATTTATAATTGAGTCATGCGTGTGTGATAGTGCTAGAGGGAATGTTAAGTCAAAAATGCAGTATTGTATAAAATAATGTAGGTAAAAAAAGCTAACTTTATAAAACTTTTCAGTGAATAAGTATTGTACACCTAAAGTACTGCACTTTTTTATATGGTACCTAATATGATAAGATCAATACCAGCCAAAAAAAAAAAAAAAAAAAAAAAGGACATGGGTCGTATATCTGATTAAAAAAAATTATGAATTAAATTAAAAACCTTAAACAAATTACTTTTATTATTATTATTATTATTATTATTATTATTATTATTATTATTATTATTATTATTATTATTATTATTTAAAAAAAAATTATTTTGACATTTGTGCTGGAAATGTTTACATGCACTCTAAAGAGACAAATAGTATGTTTGCTTTTGATTGTTTATTATATTTATATTTATATTATATATATATTTTAGTAATTTGTAAAGAAATGTATAAGGACAAATATCTATTGACACTCGAGGTTTCAGTATTTTTTTTCAGATAACAAGTGCCATTCAAATGAAAATACATTTTTATTCATGATGTGACTGACATTAACATTGTATTGTCAGTGTTATGAAAATCATGCAAATTTGCATTCGCTTATTACCAGATCGAACATTGTGAATGATTCATGTGAATTATAGATAATGAAACACAATAAGGTTTCATTACTGGAAATCAGCTGTTATATCAACATATTGCAGCATCAAGTATAACAGGTATGGTACACAGTTATGTCTGTATAATCACAAAGGGTTAAAGTAAGGAGTGTTCAGCAAATGTGCATAGCTTGCAAATACTGGCTTTAATTGTCTGCTTTAGTGGCAAGACGGCAAAACCAGAACAGTTATTCTGTCTGATTCTCTGAGCCTATGATGAAACATTTCTATGATGAAACAATTATATGTTATTGCTGTCACACTCAGATTTCAACACAGTCGAACACCTAGCTTGTCCAGACTGATACTTTATGCAGCACTTTCCACCATCATCATAATACTAACTGAGGAAATATCTGTCATCAGGTTAACATCTAGAGACACCCACACCCCCCACACACACACACCACCACCCCGCCAGTCAACCAATCACAGTCATTTGTTATTCACATGTGGGCTTTAAATGTATGTTTGTGCATGCTGGTCCTTTCCTTTTTAGCCCATGACAACATGTTTGCATTATCATCATAATTCTTCTTATAATTGATTAGTGGAAGTACAGTGCATTCACAGAATAAACACATCTGGGCAGTAGAGAGAACGCTCTGAGGTGACATTATAAGAGGTTTGTTGTACGGAGTGATTTATAACCAAGTGTCAAAGCTGTCAGCATTGAAAGTACAGATACGCTCTGGAGGTCTTGCAGTCCTGCAAATGCTGATTTGCATGTCTGGCCCTGGGTGGTTTTTCCCTGGCTAATTTAACCCCCTCCTCATGTTACAGCTTCAGACACACTATATTTAACCCCTAATTACTCAATTTAACCTAATTGTGAAAAGAACCCCCTTGTCTGGCAGCATCAGGGAGACGTGTCTGCTTGATGAAGATTGAAAGAAGTCCCATCACCGTCAGGCACATTTGTTCGGCCACCTAAGCCTAAAAGACCACCCTGGCTTTCTATTGTGTCCAAACCAGCACCTTTGGGTGTGAAAAGAGTGGCGCTTAATTTCACACACAGTACTTTATTGTTGCCTGCTTTGATGTACTATGTAGCTGAATAAAGTGTTAAACCAGAGACATAAAGCTCAATAGGAGAGGGGTGTGTGTTGTGAGTGACCCTATGGAAGGCTGTGACTCCTCACTCTTTCCCAGCTGTTGCAGACTTTAAATATATATTTGTGTGTGTGTGTGTGTGTGTGTGTGTGTGTGTGTGTGTGTGTGTGTGTGTGTGTGTGTGTGTGTGTGTGTGCATATTAGCACTCGAGGGAACCCTCACCCTCACCCATATCAGTCTGTACTGCGTCAGCTATATATAGTTAAAATGACAATAAAAGCTTCTTGACTTGGCTTGACTTGACTTACACCTGCTATTTTATCAACTGTGTTAAAATTTATTTATACTTGATTCACAATGAATAGCTATTGATGAAAGCGAATGATTGCTGTGAGCAGGAAAGCAAAACGGGCGTCTCTGTGTGAGTCTATTACTGCTTGGCTGAACAATGAAACAATTAAAATTAAACACATGCACATGTTTAGTGATTAAAGGAGTACTCACTAACCATGACTGTGAATCATATAAAACCAGTGTCTGGGTCTGAGGGTGTGGGTTCATGCTGACATTGTCTCCTGTTGATTAAAGTATATTCTTACCTTATTTAATTAACACTAGGTTAATACATTTTACATGGCCACCAAAGTTTTCCATCAAGAGAGGAGACTATTAACCTTAAAGCATTAACCAAGACCTTCAAACAAATGTTTTGCAGCTGCCGGCGGATGTGAGACCTTTAACATTTACGGAAGTCTTGGTTGTCAGTGATTTGTAACAGTTAATATGTTTTCCTCCATGGATAATAGGAACTAAGCTGTTCTGCAACTTTTATTCTAACTTTAAACAGTAAAAATGTGTGGTGTACAATCGTTAGCAAACAGCTGTTATAAGAAGATGCACTAATTCAGGAAAAAATGTTATAAATATATATATATATATATATATATATATTAAAAAAACCCGTAAACGTTCATTACTAACTGATCATAAGCTTTTAAATGAATCTCAATCATCATAATTTCTCAGTTTTTAATTATTATTTCCAGGCGCAGTAATTCAATCAAACTTGGGTTATTTTTGAATAATTTCATATGGGTTTCCTTCGTGTTGTTTAGAAGGCACATTGTACTTAAACATATTGGCTACATCGCATGTGAATGCCTGAATGTATTCTTCTGCCTTGCACCCAGTTTTGGATGGGCTCTGGGTCCACAGTTGCCAGATAAATGTTTAAACATTTACTAAGAATGTTACAAAAATTGTATGTACCTTACATGGAACATGTCATTGGATTTGCTCTTCCTCTAATATTTAAGAAAGAAATTAGACTCTAAGTGAAACTAGGTCTAAGACATGATTTAAAATACTGTAAAGTACAACTGATGCATATAGTAATAACCAGCACATATGCTGATTATCATTCAGATCAAATATTTAAATATACATAAGTAGCTGTTTAATCTGCCAATGCATTATTTAATTAGATTTCTTTTTACAGAAAGACACCCTCTGCTTCTCTTCACTTTCAGACATTACAGTAAAACAGAACTATCTGGGTCTTGAATAACAAAAAAGAACTAAGTTAATAATAGTGTCCAAATCTAAAATTGAACTAAGCCTGTAGGCATTCTCCATGAAATGGGAGATTGCTCCAAAATGCATCAGTACTAGCATCATAGAAAAAGAAAAGCTGCCATTCCTCCTTCCAACATTTGATTACACAGTTGTGTTCCATTAAAAGCGCACAGCATTTAAACTACTAGGGTTATCTTTATGGCATCAGGCTTTTTTTTTTTTTTACATCACTAACAAATTGTACACTGCTGCATGATTCAGAGCTCATTACAGCAAAGTATGAGCTGTACCACTGTGTCTCTTCATAAGATTGCCAACAGCATTGGGAACTCTGAGGAGAAAATGTTTTTTTTTTCCCTGCAGCCTACCAATTGGCATTACGTTCAACAGTTAACAGTTCTTAGCCTGCTGTCAGTGTGGTGGTGTTTGACAGCCGGCAGACATGCCTTCTCACAGGAGAAAACACAAATAATTTGCAGGAAATATGTTGTTGGTTTTGTTTGTGTTTAGTTAGTGCTCTTCCTCTAATGTTCAATAACACTGCAACAGTTGTCAAAAGGTTGTAAGAAAGCGCTAGATCCTAAACCCATCTGCTCCAGACACTGTAAGAGCCTAGGCTGTTTTATTTTAAAAGTATGAGAAGTGGCAAGGTGAAATGAAATAAGATTAAATCTTTATAATAATACAAAAAAAAATTTAAATCCTTGCTTTACTTTCTCTGATCACTTCCACTCCACGAGTCCTGTTCTACCTGGGGCTGCTTGTAGAAGTCTTAGAGTGCAGACAGTGTCCTTGTCAAGATTATAAATGTTCTGGAAAAGAGATTCTGCTGAATGCGGAATTAGACAGCTTCCTAAATTTAGCAGCTTTCAGATACAAGTCACAGTTGTTGAGGACACATTGTTAGGTTACTTTTTTTATAGAACTATACTATACATTGAATTACAATATAAAATAAATTATTTATTTCCAGGTTCCTGGTGTGTAAACAATATAATATGACAGGACTTATTTATATTAGAAAATAATTGATTATCGGGGTGGTGTAATATGCCCAAGCCAAATTCAAACATCTTTATACATACATTTTTATTTTGTAAAGAATTGATAGTTACACCTCATTAATTTATAATTATTCTTACTTTTTTGATTATTTGCAAGTTAATTCCTATCTTTTCCCTTCTTCCTGAAGTTAAACCAAATAAAGTGCACCCTGACGTGATACTGAGAAACCTCTGAATGCAAATCCCGCTGCTTAAAGTAATGCTTAAAGAAGTGGTTTTAATTCTGACTGTTACAAAATCCTGCCATGCAACTTCTTTAAAAAATGCTTTATAAACACCCTGGGAGAGCATTTCATTAATTAAATACATAGTTTAAATCGTTTTTATTGTGAAACATCTGCCATACAATTCCCAGTGTATGCTGTTAATATTAAAACAATGATAGGATAGAATGAGTGCATTAATATAAACCATGCAACCACAACTACTTTAAAGCCATGCAGTTCTAGATAGTAAAAAAAAAAAAAAATGAACCAATCAGAATTAAGCATTTAACAGAATTGCATTATAAGAAAATCTAATACAGTTGATGTCCTGACCCATTTTCTAGTTTCTCCCACCCCACCCTCTTTGTATATTGCAAACACACTTCACCATGGAAATGTTTTATGAGATAAAGCTCTCTGTTCCCCCTCTCATCACTGATTAAATCACAAGGTCCCGGTGTGTAACACACAGGCTAACATTAGTGAAAATCCCCCTCATGCTGGCCAAATACTTTCCTTCAAAATACCAGTGTTTTATTCTGCTTTATACAAAGATCTTACTTTCTATAAACCGACATCTTGTCATTCCAGAAAAAGAAAGAAAAAAGAAATCAGTCACCATCAAGTCATCAAATCTATTTTATTAGATTTTTTTTCAAAAACATAATGTTTACAAAGAAAACAAACGAACAAACTAAAAAAAAAAAAAAAAAAAAAAAAAAAAAAAAAAAAAAAAAAAAAGTATACATAGTAAGAAACAATGTTTTCAATTTGGCACAAACACAAAAAGTGCTTTATAATAATACTGCCTACATAACATTTGGTATAATTAAACTGCAAAAAAAAAAAATACTTTCATAGTCAACTTTTTATTCCAGCCCTCAGTCGATTCATTTGCTTTTGAGCTTAAAAATTTTGAAACAAGCCTGTAATTGGGTTTACAGGTCAGTTACTTTGACATCACATCTAGTATTCATATGTCTCAAATCAGCATCAGCATTATTAGATACTTGTCTATAGGCTCATTTAAATCATAAATAAAATAAAACATATCACATTGAAGAAGTCATGGTGTGACCACAAAGTAGAGTTATGGCATTGGACTTTGAAATTATTTAGACATCCATCTGTGTATATCTGTGTGCAAATACTTTTTTTGTCTGAAATGTTATAAATTTGTGATCAGTCCTCATAACAGTTTACAGGCCAAATATAAAATATGTACAAAAATACAATAAATCAGATACAAACAAACAATGAACCACAGAGTGTTTTATTATATAAATATGCTGGTATTCCTGTCAGGTAATACTTTGATTTGATAACACAGGTTAGTCTTCTTCCTTATAAAAATTCTTGTTGCTAGAATTGCATTTTCTTGCCATCAATGCAAACACAAAACCCAGCTTCACATTTTTTTGGTCGGATGCACAATTCATTGTAATAACAGTTAAATGCACAATGCATTTTCTCAAATATTTATGACTGAAAATAAAGAATCTTTCATGGATAAGAAAAAATAAACTTGTCTATATAAAAGGAGAAGAAATACAATATGCACATACAAAATACAGCATGGTCAACACATTCTGGTTGGCCTTCATTTAAAAAAAGTTTATATTTATATATAAAACAAGGTTTAAAAAAAACAAAAAAAAAACAATAAATTATTTTAAATGAATGAGCCATGACTGCATCCCAGTCAATCACACAATGCAAACATCACCATGAGGTATTTGTTCATTGAGTTCTATGTCAAGCATTATGTCTGATGAAAGAGAGAAAGATATAAAAGTGCATAGAAAAAACAGTCTCATGGATAAAAAGGAAAAGAAAGTTTAGTTGGTGGTTTTGGGGAAAAAATAGAGTATAAAATTCAGAACAGTCCAAGTCCAAGGTTTGAACCTCGTTTCTGGTTTTGGTGTTTTCTTATTCATTTTAAAGAAATGTCCTTGGTATCAAGTCACAGCAGCAATAGTAGCTCTCTTTGATTGAGTCATTTGATTGTCACCTATAAAGAACATAGTCTGTTCACAATGTAAACTTTGAAAGAGGAGGGACCACACAGTGAGAAAGATCAGACATCAAGCACCATGTCATACTGCTGATCCTTCTTCCTTTTGCCACACTTTGCTATAAGAACCATGTACAAAGTCAAAAACACAGCCCAGTAGCTGGCATACACTATTGCACCTATTATTAAGACTATCTTTTCAGAATTTGGAAAAGGCTTTCGCGTCTCTTGGGCAATGGTATACAGGATGCCAATAAATAGAATTGTGAACCAGAATGAGATCGGGATGAGGCCAATGAAGTTGGTGACTATTGTCTTCCTTCCCGAAGTACCCCAACCGGACTTGTTTATTGTGGCTATCGCGAACATCTTTGCTGGTAGAAGACTGGACATGTATAACACTGAGTAGAAAGACATGAAGACCATGACAATGTTGCCTCGCAAAAAGCTGGCAAAGGTGGACTTGATAAGCGCCACAGCCTGTACAATCAGTAGAAAGAGAAGAATGTTCCAGATGCGACCATGGTAGAAGAGCTGAATGGCTGTGGCAATGAGGAAAAAAGGGAAGAAGCCAGTTATAACAGCTTCATAGGTCATCCACAGATGGTGCTTGTGGAACCACAAAGAGTTGTAGAGCCACTCTCGGAAGTACGACTTGCTCCAGCGTGTCTGCTGATTGAGCCAGCGCAGGTATGTGATAGGTGTCTCGGTCAGGCACTTGGAGCGTGCTGTGTATTTAGTAGCATAGCCAAGGCTTAGCACGCGATTTGTGAGATGTCGGTCATCACCAAAGCTGCAATGGCTGCCCATGAACGTCTGATTGTACCAGTCCTCCAGAAACTCATGGAGAAGAGAGTTCCTGTACATTCCCAAAGGCCCGCTGATGCACTGCACGCAGCCGAAGTAGGACTGGCAGGCTCGTTCAATGTTAAAGGCCATCCAGTACCGCACGCTGCTCAGGAAGGACACCCAAGATTCATATTTATTCAGAATCTATAGAGAAAAACAAAACCATGCATTAGTAAATATTACTGGTACCAAGTTTGGTTTAAATTGAGTTATTATATGAGATACCTGATTATACTTCATAAATGGAAATACAGTACATGGAAATCAAATACGGACAGTCACAGCAGAGAACCTGCAGGACTGTGGGAATCATTATAAGACTGTATGGGATGCTCATCAATATAGATATAAGTGTACATAGAAAAAAATTGTGGTGTGGTGTGTGCGACAGATGTTTCCAGATGTCTAGAAGCCATCAAACCAAATCCACCCACTAACCTTTTACAACTACAACAACCTTCACATCAAAATATTCCTGAATTGTATTATTATGTGTAATTTTAGGTTATCATCCAACCATTTCTGGTTATATGTAATAGAAGATGTAGGACATGAAATAAATATAGAAGTTGGAAAATACCTGAACATCTCCCCCAACTCCTCCCACCATGGTGTCTTCCTCTAGAACCTTTGCCATCTCCACTGAACAGGCAGGATCCAGCATGGTATCTGAGTCACACACCTAGAAACACATCAAACCATATGCACCTTTTAGAAAACACGCAAACACTTAACATTCATTTATTTATCATAATCATGATTTAATATAATAATCCTTTTCCTCATCAATGTACATAGATAGATATAAGATCTTTGCTTCCTGTACTGGTTACTCTGTTACTATGGCTGTTAATTAACTTCACCTGTTGTTTGCTAGTCCTGACATGTTTGTGTAATAAAAGTGTGTTTTAGTAGACAAAGTGAATCTCAACAGTTGTTCCTTATTACGTTTAGATTGTTTTTTGGTTATTCCCTATATTTTGTCCCTGGCTTGCTGTAAGAACTACATTTATTTCTAACAAACACACTTTGATGATACCTGCATCTACCACCTCACCAACACACACATACACATGAAATTATATAGTCATATGTCTGTAGTGATATTCAATAACTTATCTAATGACATTTTAGCTGTAGTGTAACGATATGAAAGGTTATATACAGGACAAGATTCATACATGGTTAAAACATTTGGTAAAAATAGCAATTATGATATGAAGGTTTTTTTTTCTGCCAAGCAGCTTTTCTGAGATTCTGTTATATACTGATGCCCTTTGTGTGCTGCTAAAAGACTCCCTTTCATGCCTTTACTGGGCATGATTATGTTTGTAGCCCAATGAAAATGGACTGACCATGAATTGGCATGCTGGGATGTTGGTGTTTTGTTGACACGGGTCTTCAGAAGCCTGCCGTATTTCTTTATTACTACAGGTATCTAATTAATTGACATTTTTAAAAGCAGGATATTTGCTGTAATTTTGTTTGTTTTTTTTCAATAAAAAAAAAAAACTCCAACATGCATGATTAAAAAGCATGTATGCTAATATATTAGAACGCATTTACCCAGTCACTATGGAACTGTCCAAAAATAAGTGACAAATTACACCTTCTTATAATATAACTGTCAGTGGGAAAACACTCTGGAACATCATTGATTAATTTTTAAGAATAAAAAGTTCTTAACTAGTTATTAAACTGTAATCTGTCCTGGATTATGGTGACTTGCAGCACATTTGTTACTTAAATCACTGGATGTCGTAATGCATTATGTTTCATCACCTGTGACCGGTCTCATTTTTGTGAGTTAGAAGTTAGAAAAATGTCTCAATTTGCAAATACTCTCTCTTGTTGATGATGGTAGGTTTTTTATTGTTTTCATTCATCTAGATTTCTATAAATGTTGGATCTGTAGTCAAAGATTAAAAGTGATATAACCCAGTTTGTCCAATGCCCCATTCAACAAGCAAGCCATTATGCAAAGACTGTATCCTGCTGAAACTCAAAGTCAGATCATCTACCCAGACCCCACAGTTAGGAAAAAGCTCACTTTGGTAGTCAGCTATGACAGATTGGTGATATGCTAAATGCAATTATGCCTGTCTCCATGGAGCAAAGGTCAGGTATTTCATTAGAACCAGGTGGCGAGTAGACAAAAATCACACTATTAAAAAAAAAAGTTTCCCAAGATTCCCAGCCATGATTACCTGTGTAGGAAAGCAACAGTGTTGGTTAAAAAAAAACAAGGAAATATATTTTTCGCTATGTCAATTTTCCTGTTGAATGAAATGGTTTTCAGGACGCATTACAGCTAGAATCAGATGCTTGCTTCACTACAGTGGGTTTCCTTGAACACAAATACCTTGGTTTTGTCTTCACAGTTATAAACTTATGGCATATTTTTGTAATCCCTAAGAATTTCTTTTTACAGCATGCTACAAAAAGGTTCTTAAACAAACAGAAAAAAATCACCTATGAAACCCTGAATATTTCATAAATAAATTATTAATGTTCTAAGGGGAGACATTCTAAACTAAGACAAAACAAAAAAAAAACCCTCTACGGTCATTAAACTGTTCTATGTATTTGTACCATTTGTACATCAACTGTAAATCATCCTGAAAAAACCAAAGGTGTTTCTGAAAAGACCCAAGTGGCAGCTCATGGCGATTCCTAATAAAGAGCATCAATGTTAAATACACAGCCACTTCCCTTAGCCCTCCATACTACAAACATTAAACCGACACATTTTTAACCATGCACAAAAGTGCCATTGTGTTTCACAGCTGCTTTATTTACTTGGCAAGACCAAGTTCAGAGACTCACCTGCACATAGTCGACACTCTTCCCAAGGGCTTTAAAGGCTGTGTACATGACTTCCCTCTTTCCTCCCCACTTCTGCATAATGCACACACACTTATTGTTGAGCACCAGCTGAGAAACATGCTGCAGACTCTCCGTGTATGACTCCTCGGTCTCGTTCGGCCCTAGCTGGTGGTAGTTATTTTTCCAGACATAGGTAGCTGCCTTTTCCCGGCCCATTATTTCCCGAAAAATGTCCATCATGTAGCCGTCATCTTCATTATTCCCATCAATCACCATGATGACCTTGATGTTTGGATAGGTGAGCCTTTTAACTGATATCAAACACTTTCTCAAGTAATTGGGGTCTTCCTGGTAGGCAGCGATGCAAAGTGCCAGTGATTTGTTGAGTTTGATTGGTGTCTCCATGGACCGCCGCATGTTTCTGTGTTCTAACAGAGCAAACAAACTCTGGATGATGAGGTGAATGACCAAAATGGCTCCATAAAGACCAAAGGACAGGTAATTGCCCGTAGTCATGAAGAACTGGTAGCCCATGATGTAGGCAGTAGAGATTCCCACTAGCAGCGCGACACCGAACAGTGTTGTTCCAATAATCCTTAGGTAGGTGATCAGATTATCACATTTCATCTGAAAATGATAAAAGATTTGTGGTTAGCTTATTTTACTACGAATTCATAAAAACTGTTGAGGAAGCTATCTCCAAATGGGTGATTGGGCTCATGTTTTGCCTTGCCCATCATGCATCTTTAAAGTATGTCCATCTACAAAAAAGCAGCAATATATTTTAACCAGTTGGACATTTCTCCTCTTAGCCCCCTCATTTCTCCGTTTCAAAATTTGAACATGTTCCATTGCCATTTGTTCCAAGTTTCCAAATTAATGCAGTTTCCCATCTGCTTGGCAGACACTGTTGCAGGGCACCACCCTCCTGACATCATCTGTTTATATCTCTGTGGGAAGACACGAGCAGTGAATATCAGATTATTTGAATGCTTAAGGCCCGCTGTATTATTATTGCAGGGGAAGACCTCTCTTTCTAACAAATGTTGTTTGAATTATTCACTCTTAACACCCAAATCTGGATATATAACTGGATCTTTATCACTTGTCATTTAAGTGATACCGCTAGCTTTGCAGAGGTGGAACTGTTAGGCAGCAATGTAGTACGTAGTTAGCATAACTGGCACACTGCCTTGTACGTCATCATGTTTACAAGACTTTGGGTGTTGACGCTCTAGACCTTCCAAACTCCACCTTAGACGGTGACACGTGCAGTGTTAATGTCTGAAAAAGCCAGAGCTGCATGTTTCTGTTTCACAGCCGTTTTTTCCATCGTAAACTCTGGGTGAACCTCTGTGCTCATTTTAAAAGTGCCTCAGCTACCTGCATAATAAACCAGGTCCCATGCTTACAGAGATTAATCTAGGGATTAAGTGATATTGAAAGTAACACATCTGGAATATGAACTCATTGTTGATGTTGATTAACTGTGACTGATTGGCATGTCCTCTTGACCTGGATGGTGCAGTACTCTCACTAAAATTGTATTCTATTAAGTGACCAGAAAGCAATGTTGTGAGAAGATCATTTGAGAAAACTTTTGGTTCCCTCTACCCCTAGTGGATCAAACCAAACACATTACCCTATATTAAATCCACTACTTCCCAAATTGCAAGATGTAACAATGTTACACTCATTTTCATCCCCTGTAAGTGCACATGTGTAGCATTGCCTTCCCAGAGCTGGCAGCATTCCAGCAGAGCTGAAGACCCTTAAGGGAGGGGTCTCAAAGCAAGAGAGCTGGAAAGTTGAATCATTCTCAGTGGGGAAAACTTAAACACCGGCTTCAAACGTGGATGAAATACTACCCTGAAGCTACAGTAAAGCTGCGCTGCACAACTCAAACTCTTGTCACTTTTTCTTTTTTTTTTTACCTAGAGTTGTAGAAAGGAGGAGGACTGTTCTTATCCACCAGTGCATGGTCAAAAGGTGCTCTTCAGACTGATAAATACACAAGTATATTGCTTCATTGTGATTTTGTTTCTTGAAGAAAAACTAGCAGGAAGGTGGATGCAAGGAAAATGACTGTCTGTGGAATTTATTTCAGACTTACAACAGTCTCTTTGGGATATTGTTATATTTAAGAAACATTAACACACAGCTGTAACTAATGTCTGGAAATATATGGGAAAGAATAAGGGGAATCCCAGTGGCAGAGGATAATTATTCAGCAGCAATTCTTTACAACTTTTGCCTTCTCTAAAACAGCACATGTAAATCTCAGGGCTATGAAGTCCAGCACTGTGTAACAATTTTACCTGAGAAATGCTTTACTCGCACAAAATATCACTATATATATTTATTTCATACATATATCATATGTATGTTTGTGGCTTATCTTGTAAACCTCATGGACATTTTTTAAGACCTCTTTTCCCACACTATTTAATGCTGAGGTTGGATATCATATGCAACCAATTTAATATTCTAAATGCCTCGTCTAACTTCCAGTCCAAGTAGGCTTTAATCTTGTTTACATTGTGTTTGAGTGGCTGTTATCATGTTTAAAGTGCAGCTTTACCAGACAGTCATTTATCATTCTCCTCACTCATCTTTTTCATTGCTTTCCACAAGATTCCCAGGTTGCAAAAAAGGTGTGAGTGACACTGCAAGCTGCCAGCGTTGTGTTTCTCGGCAGAATAAATCAGAAATAAAGTTTTTTATACAGAAAATCACACCCACAGTCAGTTTTTGGTCTGTCCTATCTTGTTTTCTCCTCAGCCTGACCAGTTTCATCAAAATTCATCCAAAGCCCAGGTGACGTTGCTGACTGACAGCAATTTTGTTGATATAAAAAAAAAATCAACAACCAGATTTACATTTGTGACAGTGTGTTCAGATTTGCTTAGACATTTTTCCACTATCAAGTTAAATCAATTGTGATAGAATGGATTAAATTGTGAAAGTAGCGATATCGCCATAGGCACATTTTAAATGAATTCTCAGATTACAAGCACATGCTTCATTTGTCTAACTTTGGAACTTTGCCCAGTCATTGACTTCCCCTGTCTGGCTTAGTGTTTCTCTCACCTATGTTCTCCCTGAACCTGCTTCTACTGTACTAATAAGGAACAGACATGCTGCATTTTTCAGAAGCACTTTCAACTCACTCAAACACCTATAAAACATCTGGTGCATGTGTAAACAATGATCTGTAATGGTGCTATTGCTTCCTTACATCTTGAGAGATCATGGGTAAAGTTGATTGATGATATGACCTAATCACAAGCAAAGAGCTAAAGATGTTATAATAGAATTAGCTACGTGTTAATTGTGATGGCTCAAGGACTATTGTATGTTGCCACCCAAATTACTTTGATGAAGTGATAGTGGGTCACAGACTAATAACCATCTCTGTTCTTTAGGATTCCTGCCACACACTTTGATCACACATAATGGGCACCACTTTGATATCTATTGGGGTTAAGGATTTGAAATGGTTTAGGTTTTTTTTTTCCCTTTTAAACCGAATCCACTAGCATAAATTATTAAACTTTAATGGGACATAATCTAAACATGGATTATAAGTGCCCGAGTCAAGGAAATCCCCACAAAAAAACTTTGTGTGACAGCATTAATCATACAGTGATATTAAGATTTCCAGTTGCAGTTCAGTAGATCTTTGAAGGCTGAAGACAGAAATCCACTAATATTTGAGATGAATACAGTATAAAAGCCTTCCTGTCTGAAGCCTTTCCTGTGGCTTCTTTCATCTTATTGCTATGTAAACTTACTACTTCAGAAATGAACTGGGAAAAAAAAATAAAATTCAGAAGCAAGTCCATGACGTCACACATTTGAGCTATTTTAAATTGCATCACACAGTTTTCTGTATATATGCATTTAGTGGTTAATAATTAATTTAGAATAAAACTATAACACTCTAACTCTGACTTAGAAATCTACGCATGGACACCGGTCCCATATTAACCCACACCATACCCATTTTCACGTCTGAACGAAACGTCATCGAGAAACCGTGTTGCCAGATTTATTTATATTCTAGTATAAATATAGTTTAAGATTGTTAGAATGGTGGGATTTATTATTATTTTTATTATTATTATTTTTTTGTCTAAGCAATGTTATAGGTTGCCATCGTTTACTGAGTCTACGCAAATTGAAATGCTCAAAAGACTTTGTACTAAATGAACTATTAAAGTTTTAAATGAGGATTACTTGCATTGATATAAAACAATACTTAACTAAAAATGAAAATGTAGTTCAGTCAACATTTTGTTAGTTCACTTTTGATTCAAGATGTTCAATTTTTAATTACACAATTCACTTTTATTTTCTAATTAGCTAAACGTGTTGTAGGTCAAAATCTGGCAACCCTGTTGCTACAGTTGAACGGGCTGGCGCGCAACATCAGTTGTAGATGTTCAGCTGGAGCGCTTTGTGGAGCTGTAGTGTGTATAGAGTAAAGAAACGGTACTGTAATTTATACAGGAATCAATGACACAGTTTATAATGTATTATGAGGTGTAAGTTTTTTGTTTTGTTTTGTTTTTTTTATTAATTCAGTCTGTATGATTCAGTGGGATAGAGCATGAAGTCGACTCCATTCATTCTGCAGCTGAACGCTTTTAGATCACTACAGTGATGAACAGATCTGCTGTAATATCGCAGAATTTGAAATTTTGGAGCGCAGATCTGAATACAAAAAGAGGATTTCTTAACCCTACCTTGGAGCAGCTTCTTGATGACATCTTGGTGGTCCTGGAGGATGGATGTAGATCAGAGCAGGCTCCGTGGGCAGGGCAGCAGCTGCAGGAAACTTTGTGAGCACGAGCTTCTTTTGGAATCTTGAGAGAAAACGTGCATGAAGTCTCCCCACGTTAACAGGTGAAGGTTTGCAAACAGTCTTCCTCCTCAGTCAATACACTTGGCAGAACTTGTCACATCGTCCTGATTGTCATTTCTTTTGTCAGATGATTAAAAGGGATGGTTTAAAAATGTATCCAAACGTGGGGTCAAAAAAAAAAAAAAGTTAGTGGCAAACTGTACTGCTGCTTCAAGTTTCTTCAGGTATCACTGGGGTACAACTGTGAGATGATGCGTTAAAATTGTAATTTGTAGTTTGCGACCACCCCTTGCAGCTTCCTGTACCGTGTCCATTTGGAAGAGGCTTTTAAAACCGGCAGGCTTTTTGGGAGTTGTTATAATGAGGGGGAAGGTTCGGGGGGGCGAGGAGGAGCAAATTTGTTGGAGGAGGCAAAAAAGTGCTTCTCATTGAAACTTCCGAACTGATAGCACTAACCTCTTGCCTCAAGCTTAAATAGGCTTAAAACTGTTAAACTTCAGCAATATTTAAACATTATTTCACAGGTTTAACTATTAATGCACAGAAACTAAACATCCCCTAATATAAATACTATATATTTTCAAGATGCTTAGCCTTCTATGTGTTTAATATGTGTGAATATATAAGCCCTATGTCAGTATAATTACCATATAATAAACTTTTGTTGAGATCCTGTTGGTTTTTGTGTGTCTTCTTTTTTTCAGCCAATAGCCATCCGTGGTCAATTAGTTCATTCGCCACCAAGTGGAATAAATTCATTGCTTCTATACACCAGCAGGGGGCGCCACGGATATACCTCCAAATTTTTTGAAAATGGCGCGCGTAAAAAGAAACTTCATTGGGATATTACTGGCTTGGACGCACGTTTCTGCCGTGGAAATACATTAATGAATGCATGAATGATTAGTTACTCTTATAAACTCAAATTTAATGTCTATTTTTGAGCAAGTGTTGCTGAAACAGTACTCTGTACTCTCCTGGGCAAAAAAAAGTCAAAAATGGCAAGACATTAAGCTTTTAATCATCTTAAAAACAAATAAAAAAAATGAGCAAGAATGAAACAAGTAGATAAAGAAGCTCATTATGAAATAGTGTTTCCTCTTTTCTTTAAATGTTTAAGTTTTGTAGGTAAACCTGCAGACAGCATTTTACAGAAAGAAGAGCATGTGCTGTAAATCCAGTGTTGATGGCTTCAAACAATTGAATAGTTTAAAAAATGTTGTGAAACCTGATATGGTTGAATTTGACTGCAAATTTTTGAATCTTTATCAGCTTTACTCTTTTTCCCCCGTGTGTACAAGAATAATATATAAATAGAATTTCTATTTTTTTCATGAAAAGTTCACTGGATCAAAAATGAAAACAATCAAATGATGGCACAGAAGATCTCAGGAGTGAGTTTGCTTTATTCTTGCTTGTTTCCTGACAAATCATTTGGGTTTTTTTCAGACTTTTAAAAGCTTAATATGCCATTTGCTATTTGTTTTCTTTGCTGAGGGTGTACATAGAGTGTCTACAACCACCGTGATGTTAACATAAACCTCTGTTAACATGGTTGGATTTGGGCCAATTTCACAAAACAATTATGATTGTTAACTGCATTAATAACGCTAGGTACAACTATAGGATCCTAATATACAGTAATTGTCAGCACAGGCCCATATTCTCCAAAACAATATATGACTCTAAAATGCTGCAGGAGTAAGCTGTTTGCTGATCTTGTCCACTTGATTTTAAACAAATCCCAACTAATCACCAAAGAGATTTTCTGCCCCCTGGGGGATAGCACTGGAGCCCATTCTGGCAGTCCCCCATTCATCTGAAGACACAGTTCCTCATGTGTTAATTTGCCTTGCTGTTTATTTGAGAAAGGATACACAATGACAGCCAGAGAAAATAGCCAGGGCTTGAGGCCTACAGGGTCGCCGGAGGGGAAGGGCAACCCCGTGTTACGTTCCGCTACGTAGGAGAAACTCCCAGGGAAGCGTGCTGAACATGAATGCTCTGTCTTCTGCTAGTAGCAGTGGCGCCGAGGGCTAGATGCTGATGAGTTTAAAGCCTAGAGGCTGGTTTATACCCCTAGCTGACTGTAATGAACAGCAACCATATGTTTTTGCTGACTTATTTGAAGCTTTTGGATCACATCACCCAAATCTGGCTTGCACAGAACTGCGCATTGTGCTCTGCGCGTATGGATCCCATCCCTCACTTCCAAACCACCCTAAATACCACCTAGGGGTCCGGGCTGTGTATTCTGGCCAAGGCACAAGAGAGAGTTTACTTTAGTGCTGTGGACTTGTAAGGATCTTTTTTGAATTCACTCTGAACAATGGCATCATTGAGAGTCTATGTGTTGCCTATTTTTCTTTTTGTTTTTAATCAAAGACACTAATGTAGTCATTGTTTCACTCCCAGGAACTCCCATGGAGTTTCCAAAAAGTATAGCAAGAGCAAGAGAAGTGAGGTTTCACTTTGGGCAATGGTTTGTTGAGATTACTCAAGTGTGCTTAAGACTTCCAAGTACCATCTCCTTTCTTTGTTTGCTGCTAATGTTTAAAGCAAACAGTGTTTATGCCATGCCTAAACAACAGTTAATGCAAAAGAGCTTTGATATATGACACACTGTGCAAAGAAAGATTTTTACTGAGATTGTTCAGTTAAAATAATGGGAGGCTGAATAATTCTCAGCAGACATCCACAGCAAGACATTTATCTGTGCATACTGACTTTATCTGAGGAACAGAAAGCTGGACATTCTTGTGCAATGTAGGACTATCGAATATTATAATTAGTTGGGTCCCCAGATGTTGTGTAATTCACATTTTTTTTTACTTGTCATGGATCGTCCCTAATGCCATATGGTGGTCCCGGATCCCCCCCAGCTCCCCCCTCAATTCAAGCACTGATTCAGTTGCCTCCAAAATTATTGGCCCCCTTTAAGGTAAAGGGTTCCTTCATTCTTTTTTAATTGATCTTCAGTAAGTACTTTATCCTTGTCAGTATTGTAGGTGATCCAGAGGCTGTGGCTGGTGTATTCCCACCCACTACTCCCGGAAAAGGCTCCAGATCCACCACGACCTGATCAGGATAAAGCCCTTACTGAAGATGAATGATGACAATATGTCTGGGGTATGAGTAATAGAGGGGATCATCCTGTTAAACTCCCAAGGAAAGCACCTTGCTGAATGATACTCATGGCTCAGATTTTCCACAACTGCATCCGGTGGCTATCATTAGTGGTCAGCAGACCTCAACAATAACTGGTTCTTTCAGTGAGCAATGATTATCCGCAGACAAACAGGCGGTGAATGAGTGTGCTGCGCTTAGAGTGTGAGAGCATTTACAAAGTGTGGAGTGTGCCTGTTTCCATAGGAACTCTGACATGTGTTTCTTGGGCTTTTGTGTGCGTGGAGAGAGAGAGAGAGAGAGAGAGATAGAGAGAGAGAGAGAGAGAGAGAGAGAGAGAGAGAGAGAGAGAGCAAGCAAGAAAAAAGAGTCATGCTCCACCCTTTTGTTTTCATTATTACCATAGAGAGTGCTTTAAACACAGGAGTTTACAGAATAGAAACAACTCAATTTTTGCTTTTACTTTTCTTTCTTTTTGGTGTCTGCCTTTTACGGTTATAGGCATGTTGTAAAAGTCATTTCCTTTGCATATAAAAAGAAATATGTGAGAAAAAAAAAGTATAGCAAATGTCAATATTGATTTTTTTACATTTATTTCTTTACTGAAGATTCCATCACCATTATCAATTGCATCTTATTGTATTTATTTTTAGAACTCTTTTGACTATCCTGCTATAGTCTTTTAGTTTGATATTTATTCAATATGGGCCAAAATGAAATGTGTTCTGTTAGTAGACCCAGAAATAAGTTTAGCTTAGTCTTAGACTGAGGATTAGTTTATGTTTTGATATGAAAAGTTAAATGAACTTTTTATGCTGAATTCATTGACTTTCATTGCACTGACTGAAAACAGATGAAATAAGGTGCTGGAGTTGTGTCCTCATTATAGATGTAATAAAGCTAAAGAGGTCAAAATGTTAAGCAGTCCAGCTTCGGCTGCTTTTTATGGTCTCACTTCCACAGTGAAACACTTCGGCCGGCTTCAAAGCAGCTTTACGGTTTCAACAAGGTTCTGTGGGGCTAAAAGTCTCATGGTTTGGATCCCTGCCAGAGCGTGCATTTAGATTCTCCTCAAAGAGAAATGGGAAAAGATTTTGTACTGAGTCTTTACTGACTCAGGCACCACAGACGTTCCTGGGATAGCGGTCATTGCAGAAATTCATCTAGAACATTTTGGTATGCTAAAGCATCAGTCTGACTAAATTACAATCAGCCTGCTTTATGTGTATACCTTTAACTTATTTGGAAAAGACAAGACTTTAAAAGTGCTTTGTCTCCTGTCACTTTATAGCATTAGCCCTTTTTTAGGCACATCAAGATTTCTTTCTATGTTTAAGTTAAACAGACACTCCACATGGTTAGCTTTCTATGGCACAATGGAGGTAGTAGTCAGCCTGTAATTCCCAAATGTACTCTCTATTTCACGTTGCTTTAATTATTCAAGGAAAGGCTCAGCATTCTTCCTGCAACTCGTTTGGCATTACTTTTTTTTTTAGACAACCGATTTAATGTGAATTGTTGAGCGGCAAATGGTTTCAGGCACATGGGTTTAGAGAACTTATTTATTGTTATAGTGGTAAATTACACCAATTAAAGGAATAAAATGTCACTAATAGTTCTTGCTGTTCTTCCTGTGAAGTACTGACTTTTAGATCTGACCCTAAATCTCAACGATATGCAGTCAATAATGAATACAAAAACGAAGAAGAGTACATCACTTAACCCTGTCCCCAATCTGAGCCATTGGGGCCTGTTGCATCAGTATTGGGTGAGAGGTTATGTTTGGAGCAGCAGGGAGTTCCTCCAAGCCTCCCCTCGATCCCCGGTAATCTGGAATCAGACTTGTCGGTCCCTCGACATTTACTTAGATCAAGCTGCCAGATACATGCTGATTTGGCTGCAATCAAAAAAAGAACACGCAATTGAAGATTAGGATTTTTAAAGGGGTATTGTCTAATAAAAAAGAAAGTAAATGCCAGATTTGCACAGACAACGAGATCATTTTAAGTCCATTTATCACTTGCAACCAGAGGAAGGAAATAACGAAGTACAAATACTTCATTACTGTACTTTAGATTGTTCTGGTATCAGTACTTTACTCCACTATTTATTTTTCAGACAACTTTTTACTATCACTCAAGCAATTTTTACACAAATATATGTACTTTCTACTTTTTACATTTTCAAACCAGACTTGTTACTTTTAGTATTATTTCTCCTCATTGAGCACTGTTTCCAGCCTTTCAACCTGTCATTGCGCAGCTTTTTCACCATATCACTGGTGTATTTTTCCTGGCTATCAGACGTAGGCATAGGCATAGGCTAGCAGAGCTAACAATGAGCAAGGCAACAAGAGGAATGGTTAATGTGAATTCAGAGGGAGCCACCGATGTGAAAATAAATAAAAACAAAGACATTTCTCAACTCCCATGGCCATATATAAGGGAAATGTTCGAAATGATTGGTATCAAAAAGTTCTGGCTTTTAAAAATTTAACGTCAAATTTGATTAAGCACATACTGGTAATCTAACATTTTATTGTTATATCTTTCTTGTCATGAGACATTTTAATGTTTAAAGTTTTATAGCAGGCCACTCAAGATCTTTCTCTCCAAAGCATGTAAACCAGATCAGGGCATTGCCATGCTGGAACAGGTTTGTGTTTCCAAGTTCAAGTGAATGCAAAATGTAATTATAGTGCATCATAAAACGTCTTGTACAATTGTGTGCCTCCAGATTTGTGGTAACAGTTTGGGAAAGAACTACATATAGCAGTAAAGGCCAGGTGTCCCAATAATTTTGGATATATATATATATATATATATATATATATATATATATATATATATATATATATATATATATATATATATATACATATTTTTTTTTTTTGCCATCACCAGGCTAAAGCCCAGATTGTTTTGTGATATATAAATAAATAAATGAATAAATAAATTAATAAATAAATAAATAAATAAATAAATAAATAAATAAATAAATAAATAAATAAATATCTTTTGTTTATGTCTTAGTCTTTTCTCTGTTTGTATTCTATATGGTGGTTGTTCAGTTTTTTATTCATACATTGATATAATGTGAGGTCCAGTTACCAGCATGACACTGAAACAGGTAGTAGTAATGGCTACTTTTTACTTAAGTACATGTCAGAGCCCAAATTTCTTTACTTTAACTTGAGTAAAAAAGTGAAGTCAGTACTTCAACTTTTACTGGAGTCTTTTAAAACATAAGTATCTGTACTTTTACTTAAGTAAAGGATGTGTATACTTTTGCCACTTCTGCTTGCAACACATATATCACTTGCAATAGATTTTGAAGCATTGACCAGAAATAGATGACACAGAACTAAGTGTGTGGTTCTTCTCCTAAATATGACAAATCCTCATCGTGACAAAAACGACTCCACCCTCAAAAAGCATGAGGAAATCTCTGACGATGTTAACTAGAAAAACACCCAATGTATGCGCTGTCACCTTCGTAATCTTTGGCCATCCTTAGGTCACCTCCGCCTTCAGAGCTGGTGTTAGTAATGTAATCGGAGAGCATGTAACGCTCATTAATAACTAATGAAAATGACATTAAAAACTTTTTACTAGTTTGAAGGAAAAACCTTTTTAAGGGATTCAGATCTGCCAATCTCCCACTTTAATATGAAGGTTTTTAGTCCGAGAGCAACGGGTGACTGCAGGAAAGACTCTAAACTCCAAACTCTAGCTAAAGAAAAATCACCTTTCTTTTTATTAAAGTCATATTTATTTTATTAAACTCATGCATTTCTACCGAGAAGCTCAAGACCCTCATACCAGTTTAATAGAAACGTGCAAGGTTGCTGTTCCAAAGCTTTTTTAGAATCACTAGCTCATTTGGTCCACACTACAATATTCCGTGTTAGTTTCCTAAATGAACACAAAGTTAAACTCTTTGAAAAAAATTGAAAGAATAGTTCACTCCAGCCAGACCTAAATGTTTAGACCCAACAACTTAAATATGAACACGAGACGTCCTTCTTCTTCCACTAAATGTTTGTTCTTGAGAACGACTGCTCTTTTAGGCACAAGAGCAAGGCAAATCAGTTTAGCAGAACAAAAATAAACACTAATTAGTATTTATTTATCCTGGAATTGCTGGCAATTACACAGTCTGAACAGGGAAGTGAAACATTTACCTATTTAACAGCACTTTCAGAAGAGCTCAAATTTTCTGACTCTGCAGTGTGCATTTGTCTTGTAAAAAGTTTCTATTTTGTAAAGTAATACAAGTATTAAGTAGTCATTTAAATCATTGACTTCCTTTGCCTGATTTTTCTTACCAATTGTCTTCCAAAGTATCTTGATTTATTGCTGCAGAACATTCCTAAAGAAAGCACGGTTGGGGGAAAAAAGAGTTACGAAAAATATTTTACATATTAGTGTCTGTGGCCTAAATACGTATAATGAACTGGTTTTAAAACTGTGAAAATGATATTTCCTGTATTAGTCTGCTGTAGGTCCTGAGGATATTGTGAATCAAAAAGGAGACAAGAGAGGTCAAGGTCACAAACAGAATTAAGATAGATGACTCATAGGAGATCTGCACAGGCGCAAGTCATTTAATCATCCCATATGCACTCAGGTTAATCCATCTGACCAGTAGTATAGATTAAAAGCAAATAAATCTTGTCTGCTGATATCTGTTTTCTTGTCTTGGACATACAGTATATTTAAAAATAAGATACTGACACTAGTTTTAAAAGACCATATAACATTTGAAGGAGTAGAGAATGAATACACTTTTTTAAAAATAATTAAAATATTATTGCCTGAACTTTATAATTCGTTGAAAAACTGCCCACAGTGACACTTTCAGTTTGGGATTTAGCTTGTAAGATACTGTAATTGTTAAATCCATTTTTAAAACTGCAGCATCCCTACAGAATTACAGCTCAGGTTAGAAAATAATTGTTCCTTTGAGACACATTTTTTGTCGTGTGTGTGTTTGTGTGTGTTTGTGTCTGTGTGTGTGTGTGTGTGTGTGTGTGTGTGTGTGTGTGTGTGTGTGTGTGTGTGTGTGTGTGTGTGTAAGTGTGTGTGTATAGCCATCATATCCAAGGGCATGCCACCCCAGGCCAGCTGGAACCATTTACCCTCTGATATACAGGCCTGTCTTGAGTGCAGATTCAAACTGCGAAAAGAAAGCTCCTTCTGTTTTCTACCCATGACAATCACTTCCTGACTGCAAGCTGAACCCCTGTAAAATCATAGCCTTTTTTCCCTATATGATTGATCTAATGGTTTTGGGGGCGAAGAAGCAATAGGAAAATGAAGAATTGTGGGGAAACACTGAAACAATATTGTGCACTTTAGACAATGGAATAGAAGTATAAATGACATATAACGCAATGTATATGCCCTTTGGTTAGTCATAGCATGTGGTGAAAATGCCAGGATTTGCCTGCAGATGGGCTTTTGCTCATCAAAGAACCCAATCTTCAGTGGGGGCAAGTAGGATTAGCTCGTATACCCAGTGGCGTCTGCATTGTGTCATTTCCCGAACCTGTGGAAATGGGGAACACATTAGAAATCCAAAGTGATTCTCATACATCCTGGGAACATCTGGGTGCATTGGTTATTATGCCATAACACAAAGAATGGAGCCATTGTTTTAGCCAATTACACAACCATATACTGCCAAGCATATCCTGCAGCAGAGGGAATGGTCTGTAGATAGTGTTGTGGTAGTAATTTGCATGGTTTCTTTATGAAAAGGCTCTTATGTTGCTATTGAAAACACAACACATCTCATGTAGTCTGCTCCTAATCACCTCATAAATACACTTCTGGAGGGGATCCACTGACGGAAAAGCCATAGTAAAGTTGATATTGTAGAAATGATAACCATTTCCTTACGATCTTCAAGAAAAAGAAGCAGATCAAATGTGCTGATTTCAGGGAGATCAACCAAAAACAATAGAGAAAATATACAGGGTGTCTCAAAAGTCTCCATAAATAACAAAATTACTTCTTTTTAGCAAGATTTCCTATATGAAATATGCCTTTTATTATTAATAAAATGTTGTGTTCGCTTGAACTTGGAAAGCCAAACCTGTTCAAGCATTGCAATGCCCCGGTGCCCAAAGTGAGCTCCTTGAAGATATGGTTTGCATGGTATGTAGAGAAAGATCTTGAGTGGCCTGCTATAGAGCTCCAATCTCAACCCGATTAAACACCTTAGGGATGAACTGGAACACTGACTGCACTCCAGGCCTTCACACCCTAAATTAGTACCTGACTTTAATAACACCAATGAAGTTGATGAAAGAAATGTTCCCAAGCACAGTCAAAAATCTAGTGGAACATCTTCCCAGAGGAGTGGAGGGAATTATAAGAGCAAATTGGGATTAAATGTGAAATGTGATGCTCAAAAAGCACATACCACACTTATGACTGGGTGCCTGCAAACTTTTGGCAACATAGTATGTTGAGAAACAAAATATAGATCCACTATGTGCAACCTGGATGGCATGGCATGTACCTAAAAAATACTGTGGTAGTCATAGTGGTAAAGTGTACACTGGATTTTGACTAAATCACCAACAGTGTCAACAACAAAAAATATATTTTTATATACATACATACACATACCGTGTGTGTGTGTGTGTGTGTGTGTGTGTGTGTGTGTGTGTGTGTGTGTGTGTGTGTGTGTGTGTGTGTGTATGTGTGTGTTTGGACACACCTTCTTGTTTAGCAGTTTATCTATTTTTGTTATTGTAATGTTACTTTTTACATTAATACTGAAGACTGATGAAAACTACGAAAGAACATTATTATAAAATAATTTTTCCATATTTTTATATAGAATTATGTAGTAAAAGAAAAAAAAAAGGAAACAACACAGAATTTGATGACAGTTTGGCACACTCGTGACGTTCTCTTATCAAAATCTCAAGGTAGTCACCTGTAATAGTTTTCAGTTCAGTGTGCCTTGTTAAATTTGGACATTTCTTGCTTCCTTAATGTGCTTTAGGCCATCAGTTACCTTTTGCAGAGGAAATGGGGAAGTACAGAATCAATAGCCATATTACTGCTGCTACAGCTACTGTACAAATCAATCTTATAGCAAGAAATCTTGTGTTAAGAGAAACAAATGATCCACTTTAAGAAATATGGATTAGTTCATTTAAAGAAAGATTTCAAGAACTTAAATTGTATCCCCAAGTGCAGTGTACCAAACCATCAAATACTATGATAAAACAGGTTCTAATGAGGACCATCCGAGAAATGTAAGACCAAAAGCTACCTCTGCTGCAAAGTATAAGTTTATTAGAATACCAGCCTCAGAAACCACTGATTTACATTAATGTTTTTCAGAGTTTAAGTGGCAGATACTGTATATTTCAACATCCACACTTCAGAGGAGACTGCATGAGTCAGACCTTCATGGTCGAATTGTGGCAAAAGAACTATTAATTCGGGAAAACAAAAAGCTGAAGAGAACTTTGGGGGCCAAGAGACACAATAAAATGAACAGTGATCAGTGGAAAACTATCTTGTGGTCTGATGAGTTCAAATTTTATATTTTTGGGTTTAACTGCTGAGTTTTTGTTAAATGTGCAAAGGGTGAACTGCTGGTTCATAAATGTATGGCTCCTACTTTGAAGCATGGAGGAGGAGGTATGATGCTGTGGCGATGTTTTGCTGATGACACTGTTGGCGATTTTGTCAAAACCACCATTAATTCCTTAGCATTTTGCAGGTACATGCCATCCCATCCAGTTTGCTCTCAGTGGAACCATTATTTGTTTTTTTAAAAGGACAATGACCCCAAACACACCTGTAGGTTATGAGTTATTTGTTCAAGAATGAGAATGATGGAGTGCTTCATCAGATTTCCTGGCCTCCTCACTCACCTGATCTATATCCAGCTGAGATTGTTTGGCATGAGTTGGACCAGAGAGTGAAGGTAAAGCAGCAAATACTCAACAAGTCAGGAAACTTGTCAGAGAACCTGGAAAACCATTCCTGGTGGCTACCTCATAAGACTGACTAAGAAAATGCCAAGAGTGTGCAAAGCTGTCATCAAAGCAAAAATATGATACTTTGAAGAATCAAAAACATAAAATATTATGGGCTATTTAACATTTTGTTTGCTACATAATGTTATTTCATAGTTTGGAGGTTATCAATATTAATAGACAATGTTAAAAATAACAAAAATAAAGAAAAAACTCTACCTCCTTCAAACAGCAACCAGGGTTCTCAAGTGACACAATAGAAAAACATTTGTTCTATGATTGGAGAACACAAGTAAATCCTGATGATGCCACAACCATGGTTATTGAGCCAAAAATGTCATTACTGTCTCAGCTGTCTCTTACAGAATTACTAGACGGTATTGGGGACTCTTTGTGTGCTCCTTCACTGTTCTGTTATGCAGCTTGAATACATTTCAAAAGAGTGGTTATTGCGTGCACAGTAAGTTGGAATCTGATAATTGGCAATTGGCAGGTGATCAAATTGAGGAGAAAATAGGGAGAAATCAAACCATAAGTGTACCAGTGACCTTGAAGCTGTGAGGCTGTTGAATACTCATTCTTATTGTAATTGAATCTTTGCTTCCATTTTAAAGTCAGATTTCAAACTAAGAGAGCTTCTGTGTTTCTTACAACAATGTCCACAAATGGAGTTGACAACATAGTAAATGCATGGTGATCACAGTTCTTCAGTGGTTCCTTTACACTCGGCTCTGAGTTGTCTGTGATTACCTGTGTGCTGACGCATTTTCCCGAAACATGACATCACTAAGGGAGTTCCTGGAACACCCTATTAGAAGCTGTGGGACTGTTTCCAATGCCTCACTGGGTTATTCTGTAATAACCTGAGATTTTAGGCATAGTTTGTTTAAAGTAGCACACATATACAGTTGTATTCAGTTTTTCTGGGCATGGTAGCATTTGTGATTATTGACAACACAATCTACAATCTAAACTACAAAAGTACCCTTTGTTGATAGAAATTAGTTTTTAATTTGGGAAATACAAGACATAATTGCACTTGATTATCTACAGCATGTCAGATCATTCTGTAAATGTGACCACTTAAATCAATATAGTGTGCGGCCTAACCCACTTTGTCATTAATCATGCTAATCTATGAGGTTAACATATGGATACCACTGAAATCCAGTCTGTTCAGAAAGAGCCAGTGAAAACAAAATGGGTGTGTTTCTGTAGTAGAATGATGCTTAGAGTGTGCTGGGTATGAAGTTTTGCAGTCTAATATTTAAACATGCAGTAGGCTGCCATCATATTCCATTATCCAATGATAATTATTGTTAACAGCCCACATGAGTTCACTGAGTGGCTGCCGGCTGGGAAATGTCTGGCTACGACAAGTTTCCAGTAAGCAACTGAGAAAGACTTGAAAGTGGATTGTTACTGGTGTCTTTCGTACTTGGGTGGGCTTTGGCTTTTATGCACCTGTGTTGTCTATAGTATTCAGAAAGTCATTCCAAAATAAATCATCATTATTGGTACATGAAAACCAACAGTCTTGACAGAAAACTATCTTAACAAAAATTACAAAATGATACAATAATGGCAAATTAAAACAAGTACAAGTACAAACAAGTACAAATTTGCGGCAGAAAACCTGAGACATTTTTCCCCATCACACTCCCTCTTCAGCTCAATATCACAAGACACACAAATATGTTTTGTTATGCTGTATATTCTGTATCTTGAACATTATATTGCGTAAAGTCATGCTAAATGCATTAAGAAAATTGAGAAAGTAATCCACCTCATTTGTGTTTATTACTCATTTGCGTTTTCTGTGGTTATGCGACATACTATTGCCCACTGGACACCAAAAGCATTAAGTAATTTATTCTGTGTAATAGCCAGCTTTTTCTTTTCTTTTCTTTTCTTTTCTTTTCTTTTCTTTTCTTTTCTTTTCTTTTCTTTTTACAGCTGATGATAATGCAATTGTTCCTGGTTACACAAAACAGCAAACACAATCCACAACCATTAATACTAGCCACTCATTATTCTGTGCATAGCCACTACATGTAACATCAGCTCAGCTTATTCTATAATGGACAAGCAAAAAAGCCCACAAATTACACCTATGAGGTTTAAGTTACTATTTTCCCTATAGTGAGCAATACATCTTCACCCACCTAGGGGTGTGGAAATGAGATCACACTCAGTTCAGCCCCAGAATCTGTCTCGCTGTCTCCCCCAACCCCCCCACTCACCACCACCCAAAGATTTATAAGGTCACAAAATGACGAATGACAGCTGATTTATGTCATGTGACTTAAAAAATGTGCACCATCCTAAATGAATGGTACCACTGTGACATTTAGTGCACTGACCTTCCCCTAACTATCAAAAGATTCTACAGAATCCTCTAAGGAGCCTTTAGTGAAACTAATTAACTAATAAGATTTGGTCATGTTTCACAGGTTAAAACATCCAAAAAGCCATGAAGACATATTCAGGTTATTGGCAACAAATGTATCTAGAATGGTGACTTTTATCCCAGATGTGCAAGTTTCTACTAAGTAGTATGACGGTGCAAAGAAAACTAAGTTCTGTGAAAACTCTGAAGGGGGTGGGGTGGTTACCCCCCACAAGGACATCTGCCTTCACTCTTCAACCTTAAATTCTCTGCAATAGGACTTGTATGTCATTAGGAGAAAATAGGTTTGGAAGGAGGCTGTGGGGCATGTAGTTCTGCTCAGTGGAGTTTTACTTTTCCCCTGCACTTAGCTCTAACCTTGATATTATGAACATGTTATTGAAGACCCACCTGGCAGGGATTTGAAGTAGTGTGTGATTTCAGCCAAGAACACTGACTTCCAGGCCATTAAACAGACTTGTATGATAAAAAACGAAAACCCCTTTAAAACATTGACCTGCAAGGTTTATTTGTGGTGAGTTACAGTAAGCCTGTGGATTTTATGCCATTTTAAATTCTACACCTTGATGCCAAGTCATTCTCATAGGATTCAATCTACACATCTCTCCTTCTACAGGCTTCTTTAAATGTTTTTTCCTCGTGTTCTTGTATATACACATTTCACTTTATTGGCAACACTTGTACACCTGTGAATTCAAGCATTTGTTCAATCAGTCAATTATGCTCAACAGAGCAATGCATTAAATCCTGCAGATACAGGTCAAGGGCTTCAGTTAATGTTCCCATAAAAAAGTGATCTTAGTGACCCTGGCATAGTTGGTGGTGCCATATGGGCTAGTTTGTGTTTTTAGAAACTGCTGCTCTCCGGGGATTTTCACGCATAACTGTCCCTAGAGTTTACACAGGATTGTGCAAAAAACTAAAAACATCCAGCGAGCGGAAGTTCTACAGGCAGAAACGTCCTGTTGATTAGGAAGGTCAGAGGACAATAGCCAGACTGGTTCCAGCTGACAGGAAGGCAGCAGTAATTCAAATCACCAATTACAATTGTGGTAAGCAGAAGAGCATCACAGATCTAAAACATGTTTTGTTTTTAGGTGGGTGGGCTACAATAGTAGAAGATCCAAGAGGTTTTGCTTGTGTCAGCTGAGAAATGGAAATCGCAACCTCATAAACACATTATTGGGCATTGGAAAAATGTCAGACAATGTCATTTTTATTATAAAATGCAATTGTATATATTTTGATGCCATCCTTGCTGATCTTATTTCCCTGAACATCACATATGAATTTTCCTTTTATTTAAAACTGTCTTACAAAATGAATGTTTGTTTTGGCATATTTGAAAGTACAGCTGTAAGGGTGTGTAGCCTGTAATTATATCCATTGTTATGTCAATATATTAAGTTATTATTACTTTGTTTGAATTATTTTAACTAGCAAGGAGGAGGTTTATGGATGTGGTGAGGGAAGACATGCAGGTAGTTGGTTTGAAAGATGCAGATATAGAGAACAGGGGGGTATGGAGACGGATGATCCGCTGTGACAACCGCTTATGGGAGCAGCCGAAAGAAGAAGAGTTTTTAAGTAATTTTTTATATATTGTAAGTAGGCATTAATTAAAAAAAATGTAATATGTCTTCCTAAAACTCCTAATATGATGACATGCTACTCAGATCTCTCAGATTTAGTGGTTGTAAAACCTACTGTGGAGGAGCAGAGTGTATATTTAACCTTATTTCCCTGTGGTGGGCTATGTGATTGTCTGCAACCCAGACTCTAGCTGTCACACCATGGTGTCTCCTGTGGTTTAACCTGCAGACCTTTTCTAGCTGGGTTTGTTATGTTAGAGAGTGGTTAATTTCCTGTCACTATCCTCCAGAACAATCTTTTACACAAAATGGTTCACTATAGGGATTGCTGTTTTTTTATTATGCACAAAGTCAATATTATTTGGATGTATGTTAACTATGAAAACAAAAGGACACGTGTGATAAAATGGCACGAATTTTAATTCGTTGATTCATTTAAACGGAACCAATTATTAACATTACTATAGTGCAATATCATTCACTGGTGTCTATTTTGATTTTGAAAGTAGGTTTTAATAAACAGTGTGTGACTGCCAACTGCAGTCATAATCAAGTATTTTGATAAAACAAACACTTATCAGATAATTTGGTATTTTTAGCTCGTGATTTTTATCTTATGATTTAATAAGTCATGTGTTTCCTGTGGTAACTCCCACAGCTCAGAAATGCTATATCGCATTTTGAACGTGATTATCTGTTGATTAAGCCTCTTGCTGTTACTGAACTAACAAGACATTGTTTCTTGCTTCTTCTTATTTGTGCTGAAAAGCCTTCTGTGTAGATGTTTTTCTTGAACATTGTTCTATGATCAAATTATTTTGCTGATGTAGAGGCTGAAGCTTTACTTTTTGGCAAAGATCAGACATGATTCCAAAGAATTATCTGCCAGGCCACAGCTCAGTCTTCAATTACAAACCTTTGACGCTGCAGTTTTCCAGTGACTTGAGCAATATAACTGAAATACAGCTTTTGAAATATAGAAGAAACATTGAAACTAAGACATAAGTGAGTGCCACAGTGAAATATGACTGTGAATGTTATGCAAAAAATATTTTAATAGTATGTTTATTAAAATTGTAATTGTTCAATTCATTTGTAGTTTTACAGGTATGTTATCATTGTATCTGTATTAACTATTAGAGACACGATGATGTAGCCCACAATAATACTAATTAAGTTATAAAATTATATTTCAGGTTAACCTCACTAAAATCAACTGCATGATTCTGTCTTTAAGACGTGTATTGAGTATCTATTAATGTTCAGTGAAAATTAGCAGAAAGCCCAAAGTTTACATCTGCCAATGAATCTAGGTTACTGGTCTCTTTAAAGGGTCCAATACTTCATTTCAGTATGTTAAAGGGTACATACCAACTACATTTCAAGGGTCATTAACTATTGATTAAACCACTTGCTGTTAGTAAATTAACAAGACATAATATACATTTTTCATGAATGTTTCCCTAAGGTCATATCACATTTCTCAATGTAGAGGCTGTAGCTTTAATACTTGCCAAAGCTCAGCCATGATTCCACATAATCATCTGCCAGACCACAAAGAACCCGGTCTTCAATTATATTCTCTTCGACGCAGCAGTTTTTCACCGGCTTTGTTAAAATTACTTGTAATCCTAATTAGGATTTTATGCCTGGTCTATAGCATGTGTGAGGAGTTGAAATATTTGTCTGTCATGTTAACATTAGCTCTGGATGGCCTCTTGTGAATAATGTGTTGATATTCTTTTTGCCAAATGGAATTTTTTTTTGTGTCAAGGGAACGTTGCTTTGCAAATCAGTTCATCTGTGAAAACGTGCATGGGGAGCTTCCACTGGGTCCCTGGGAACACTGCTAGAGGATAAGTTTTTTTTGGACATTAGCCCAGTTGTCTCACCCATTTTCCTCTTGCTATATGAATCTCCTCTGTTCGTACAACACTCAATGATATTTAAGGATGAAGGTAAGCATATGCTTCATTCAAGACATCTGAAGACATTTAGTTGCCCCATTTGGGAGCCCCAGGGGGATGTCTGATTTGGGCATTGACTTGTTGCAATGGTCACAATTCATTTTAATTCATGAAACAAATGCAATATAAGACACCACAGGGTTTAATGCTAAAATGTTTAATGGTGGCTAAAGCTATTAACCCCCCATCAGCCTGTCCCTACTACAAAAAAATATTAATGACGATTTCAACACAGACCCATAGGCGTGTTCTGATCAGTGCTTAGTTTTCACATTGTACTCTCGACCTTTGGGCAAATCTGATTAGTCTCCCCAGGTACATAGACTAGTCCACTGACACTGGCCCAGGGACTTATGCAGCTGATTCATGAAATGAAGTTAAACAGAGGGCTTACTGGGCAGATTCAGTATATATTCCTTTGGGGCATCTCTATTGCACACTTAATCAGCTCTTCCCCTACACGGTGTATAACACACTATAGAATCATATGATAAGCTTTAGTAGTATAAATATGGTATGGTCATCCAAACCTGCTTGAATATATTCGGAATTAAGCTAAAAGTTGATCTAATTTGAACACTACACTTATTCTCCAAGATGTAAACTAGCTGCACATCAAATTACTTTTGGATTTGGAATAGGGGTATGACAGTCAATATGTTTCCAAAAACATGCTTTCTAAGAAAATGAAAAATCTTCTGAATACAATACTTTGTGGAGCTGGTATTAACCAGCAAACTGTGAATGTGCTTATTTTAATGCATTTGCTTTTAATACATCTGATTTAAAACATCTTTCAGTCTGCGAAAGTGTGATTTTATACCAGATATCACAAATTTTATTATTATTTATCCATTGGTGTCATAGTGACCACAAAGACTCAACATAGGGAAATTCATATCCCGTTTATCTTCAACACTCCATTAAATGTAAAACCGACTGTGTGGTATAAAATTAAATAAAATGGGAAGAAAGTTTAATTCTGCAGTAAAGTTTTATAGTTGGCAATTTGAGCAACATTTTGACTTTAGGGGTCTTAAAAGTGGGCCAGGAAATGTTATATGCAGTATATATATGCAATTTAGATGTAATCAGACGAAAAAGAATCCCTTGCAAAGAAGCTATGTAGTGTTCAGGACCCTACTTTCTGCTGTTTCAGGGTCTTTATTATGATTTAAGCTGTCACTATATGATTATAAATAGACTGTAATTGAGTTCTTAAATGACATTATTTTGATTTTCCTGGAGAGCAGAATATGATCTGTTATTCTTCAAAACAGCAACATGGAAGCATATTTTAAAGAAGTCATCTACACTGGGGACACAATTTCTTATTTAAATAAATCTATAAAAACAGTGCAATGTGCCAAATGTTAAAGTTATTTTGCCTACATGGGAAAAAAAAGCAAACAGTTAAACTGGTTATAATTTGCATTATTACATTTTTCTGTTGTCTTTACTTCTGAGTACATGAGGGCCTTCTTAGATGTATTCTCCATCATCATTATGTTTAATAAAAGACAGCTGGTGTTACATATAGTGGGGTGAGAAAATTATTCAGACACCGAGACAATTCATTTCCATGCACCCTGGGAATCCTGGTGGGTGATCAATTTGTTGCAGTCTCCAAACCCTAGACCTATCTCAGCAAACAATCAGACCACCTACATGCCTTTTGGTTTCCCCTGCCTGCTGAGAGTAAATACCATCAGCCACCTTCCCACTGTCGCAGCAACGCCTGTACTAACACACTGCCCATTTGGTCATGCAGGTCACATGACTGTCTCACTTACTAACTCGCTTGGCATTTGAAACACCACTGCTGCTATATGTGCTCTTCATCACACGCTGCGACTGGCCCGGCTGTCAATCACTTTCCTTCAGAATGCAGCTGGCTGGGGAAAGTAACTGTCACACATGCTGCTTCTGTTTGAGCCTGCTTTCTCATTTTATAGATTGTCTTCATACCTCTAGTAAAAGCTTTTAATGGTGCCTCACACATTAACAGCATGTGTAACCAGGAGCGATCCCAAAAGAAATCACGGCTCATTTTTTATAAAAATCGGTAATGTCACTGGCAGCAGTCTAGACACAAGACATGTGATCCCCAGACTCACAACCTGAGCATTCCGTCAGGGAAATTCTGATATTGTGTTTCTATGGAATACTAAAGACACAGAAAAGGGAGTGAAAGTCAGAGCCAAACATATGGCACTAATAATATTAACAGTCTAACTGTATAGCAAAAAAAAAGGAATGAAATAGGGGAAGCTGTGGCAGAAGTTGCCACACAACCTTATATTTTATATTCAGGCAGATACTTGAGGTGCCACATATGGTGACTATTAAACAGCAAAAGAGCTGGGTTAAAGGGCCAGGTACATGATCTCATACTGTATGAAATCAGCCTGTGGAAATTTTCTGCATTTAAAACACACTGAACTTTACAGTATTTATCAGTGCTGTCATTGCATTTGATTTTTTTTAACATCAAAATATGTTTGGTTTATGTCAAGCTGAGCACAGCTTCTACACAGTAATAGAGATGATTTCTAAAATAATCTTTGTTTGCAACACAATCTTCATGTTCTATGTGGTAAACGAGGCAATCCCTAGACAGCACCCATCAACACCAATGACTCCAAGTCTATCCCATCTAATGTTCCATGATCGTATAAGTACTTGACTGTGCTTCAGGCGGCATATGATATTACAGCTGTAGCTTTTATGCTGCTGATTTTCACAATCAAGTAAGTCTTCAATCTTGCCTGGTTTCGTAATATTTCAACATTTCAGAATGATGTTTAAAATTTTAAGTAGCCTAGCTTTTTTTTTTTTTTGCAGTTTTGCATGTGTTTTTCTTCTGCGATCAAAGAATTCAAAGTATATTCCAAATCTAACTCACTTTGCATAGCCAGATAAAATAAGTAATATTGCAAAAAGAGACAACGACACTTTTGCCAATTTTGTTAGTTGAACAAGTTACGAATTTTGCATCTTTGCCAGACAGGTGACAAATAACATTATCATTTAACAGGAAAAAAAGCTTTGGTTTGAAAGAGGCAGATATAGAGGACAGAGTATTATGGAGACGGATGATCCGCTGTGCCGACCCCTAATGGGAGCAGCCGAAAGAAGACGATTTAACAGGAAAAAGATAGTATATGGACACTTTAAAGACAGACCAGCTGATTTTTCCTGGAATTAAATAAAATTTTCTTTTAATTAAGAATATTTGTGTTATATCACTGTTAAACTCTTCGCATAATACATAGAGCAAGCAATTCTGTTTCCACATGGTAAAAAGAACTCATAAATCCTTAATGTATAAAACTGGCAAAAACTAAAAAATGTTGATTGTTTCATAACTGCTTTGTACTAGAGGTGTTCAAAAAAAAGTTAAAGTTCAAAGTTAACTCTTCAAAGTTAAACCAATGTCAGTATTGATTTTAATGATATTGTGTATTAATGTAATGATCCATGCAAATCCCTGTAAAATTGATGGTTCTAAGAGGTTTTGTTTGGTTTTTAGTAGTAGATTGTTTATGTCAGTCTATACATTTGATATGATATTATATGATATGAATCTCCAGTTGTTATATTTCTTTTCAGATCTTGTTTGATCTACCAAGCACCAAACTGGGTGAATGTAGGATGGTCTTAGTAAACTCTTTTTTTCATCATTACTGTGACGATATTACACTACACAGTGCGTCAGAGCAACGGGGGTTCCAGCACGGGCTGCAACATTGAGCATGGCAGCTCTGCAAATGATTTACACTTGAATGCAAGTGAGGATAAAGTCACAGATGTTTGTTTGGATTGACAGGTCCCAGCCGAGTGAGTCCCACACAGGCTTGCCCTTCGGCTACAATTGGCCCCTGTGCCAACACTTCTGATCTCAGGTCACTCCCAAACATGTTCGCTTGGGGAAAGTGATCTCATCCTTTGCTTGGCTTTAAAGGGCTTTTCAGCGAACTTTCTCTTTGCTTCCCACAGCCCAAGAAAAACTGTGAACTTTGTTGAACTTATTTTATTAATGTGTGCGTATAAAAAAACTCTAATTCTGAATACACAATAATAGTGCAATTTATCATAAGTGCATAAACACAGCTGTATTGATAAATCCCACAACTTCTGAATTGTTCTGCTTGTGCATGCCCATGCTCAATTACATATTGTATTACAGTATTACCCCCAAAATGACAATTATATTGTAAACAAACATTCTTTAAAAAGCCAACCTACATGGAACACATGCCAGAAAAAAGCAGATGTCATCAACAGTGAAGTTTGTGAGCAACAGTGAACTGATGGTTTGTTGTTATACATAAATTAAAAATATATAGCAAGCCAGAAATCTTCGATGCCACCTTGATGAAGTTTAGGTCATGATATGTTGTTTTGGAAAATGGAATAATCATGTATTTCAACTTGCCACTTAGTGCCAGCATTCAAGCAATTTAATTAGGCATCTCTTCTTATCTTACATAACTACATAGCATTTCCAGTACACATATGTGAAATCTTCAACAAGTTGAGTGAATTATTTTTATTAGTTGGCTGTTTTTAAATCTACGTGTATGTAATCCGTTGCATGAGTTGCATTTGTTTAAATGAAAAAAATATATATTCTGCCAGATTTGAAAATGTAATATGTAATATGTGGTGTTGGTGATGTGAATGCATGTACTGTATTTTGTTGGCATGTTCCATGAGTTTGCTGGCAGAGATCTACACCAGCTCATCACTTTATGTTCTTTGCCTACAATTGTGTGTGTCAAATAATCTTAAAGGGCAAGATTTGTCTATGTCTGCAATCAATATTTTAATCTTTCATACCATTTTATGTATCTGTATTATCTATATGTCTGCACCCAGCATCAGATGAAACTTTTTCATTGCAAGAGGGATTTGCACCCCCATATATAGTTGATAAATAACATTCCATGAGACGAGTACATGCTGGGATCATCCACATACAGTATATGGTTGAATAAAAAGTTATACTGTATGCATCCTGGTGTTTTCATGACAGTTTTCATTTGTTTTAATCCATGGAAATGGAAAGGATCTGAAGTTCCTGCCACTCTACAGGATTTCATTTTTTTCTGGCTGGCTTCATGCAGTGGGATCACAGACTAAATGTTGAATTCTCTCAAAGATATGAAATGTTCATGGTCCATTTATGGAATCTGCTAGAGCACACTTTCTAAGCCTGGAAATAAATAATGAGGTGAATCAGGTGTCTTTGAGCTGAGAGCACATTAAAAGCACATCATAAATGCAGGATTTACAGTCCTCCTGGACATTCAGACCTTGGTGTAAGTAAAATGTGAAGTTTGAATGAAGAATTTAGCATGCAGTGCTAAGTGGTAATGATGGTGCTTGTGGCTGAAGTACACTTGAGGAAGTGACTAAAGCTCATAGATTGTAAAAGCATGAATTGAATGAAAATGTCCTTGTGGTTGGCAAAAGAGAGAACCCACACATTTACTCAAGTGGTTCCCCACCTTGTTGCTCATATTCTCCATTTAATCTTGTCCACCCTTTTCCAGTGTCACTTCATCAGTCTCTTTTCTGAGCCTCCCTTCTCAGGGTGATCAGCCAAGTCTGTAGAAACTTGCATATTGTACACCAGAGTTGTGATGCCTATTTCTGTGGGATATGTATTTTAATGAAAGAACAGTACAAGTGCTGGATGAGAAAATATAATAATGAATGGGCAATAAAAGCACATCTTCTCTCTCAGCATCTCTACATGCTGGATCATGGTCTCAGATCATTCAAATTATAACTAGCTACAGCTACTGTATATCTACAGGTAAATACTTAAAGTATGCCATTAATTAGAACATTTCCTTCTTATTGCCTACTGCAAGTAATGTTTGTGAGGCATGAAATCCATATCCAATTAATGAATGAATACTATATCATCATGGGTTGGTGGAATTGTTGGGATTCCAGTAATTGGACTATTAACCATCACTTACTTATTCTTATCAAAAGAATGGCAACATATTTCATCCTGCCTTTCATACATGGTTGGCCACATAACATTTGAAGTATAAACACTAATAGGTATACTACCTTGTCAACAGCATCACGGTGTCTAATATCAAGTTGTTTTGGGAAATGTTTTTGTGTGTACAGTGAGATACCAGGTGTGACCAAAACACATGAGTTCAATAATATTCATTTAGCAGTTTGGCAATTGATTAAGGAGTTTAAAAAAAAAAAAAAAAAAAAAAAAAAACACACTTCCTCAGCACAACAGCATCTAAGGATATAAGAGCAGTATAAGATATTAAACAAAGCCACTTTTCACAACAAAATGACTAACAGCCCTTGAGCCAATTAGCCGGCACCTGGATACCATTAACACTACCACCATGTAATTGAAGAGTGTGACACTGCCCAATGTCAGTGCAAATACTGTAAACACATATGAACATCTATAATGATGTGAAAACAGCATGTTTATGAATTTTGTTTGTGGTTGTATACATGTATGAAATGTACACAATCGGTTTCATCTGCAGCCTTATCATATAAGACATGTGATCCATGTTCAGATATAAAGAAGGACATGGCTCATATGTTAAATCCCTGTTATATGCACTGATGGTAATGTGAACCAACTCCTTTGAGCTTGATATCTCACTAATTAGAAAGAGATACTTGTGTGTGTTTCTCTCTCAGACTTTTGTTATCTGCAGACTCATGTGGTAATTCCTTTAGCTTCATGTCCTGGATCTTTCAAAGTACTGTGAAGCTATGGGGATAGTTGTTACGGTTTTGATATCCAGGACATAAATAAAGAGCTGGTCAAATAAAGAACAGCTGCAAAGGAAGAGATCATGTTTGGTGTACTCTGTGTGTGTCTGATAGAGAGACACAGAGAGAGAGAGAGAAAGAGAGAAAGAGAAAGAGAGAGAGAGAGAGAGAGAGAGAGAGAGAGAGAGAGAGAGAGAGAGAGAGAGAGAGAGAGAGAGAGATACACAGATGTTTAACTTAATAAAGTGTGCACTAAGGGATTTTAACATATTTTGTGCAATTTTGTGGTTTTAGCTTGCATACAAGCATGTAGAGCTGTAATTAAAAAATAAGTTTTAACAAAAGAACGTGGAATTTAAAGAATACGTGAAAACTATTTTAATGTTTTATATATCATTAAAACATTAAAATATATATTTTTAAATCTTCAAATAAATGTAATTTATTTCTGCATTCATTAATGCCTGCATGTTTTAATGCGCAGGATTGAGTCAAAGGCCCTGAAGCTGAAAGGTGGTAATTCTATATGCTGTATCATATAAACTCGAAATATTTAAATATTTCCTCGATTTCTGTACCAGTGTTTATTTGCCTTTTACTATTTTAAAATGGATGATAAATATTAAAGATTACAAGGACTTTAATAAGTTTTATTATTTGGTGAATAACAGTAACAGTTAGTAAAGAATGTTTATATCAGTTCCAACTGAAGTTTTTGATCAATTTAGCTCTGACAATAGTTCAACCTGTACTATTTAGATTACTATTATATAATGATTAAACTATAATGTTAGAGTAACAATTTACACAGAAACCTGAATAAGATCCCCTTTGCATAAAAACACTGAATTTGATATAAATTCTCCATGCTTTGTAAGAGTCAAAGATAAGGCTAATTTAATATTCATAGCTGGGTACGTAACAGTAATGTTTCACAACATTCAGAATAATGAATGAAAAAAAAAACGATGTTTTTTTATTTATAATTATTAAATAATCCTTGGTAATCCTTCTGCACTTACAATCTTTTTGTGAGTGAACATTTTCCTTTGTAATTTTTTCTATGTGTGCATTTCTGAACGTGCTGTAGATTCCCTGTTGCTTTGAATCCCACTACAGTAGGGGGTAAGGCAAACAGAAACCCATTCCCCCACTCTCTCTGGTTTGGATTGGAGGTATCAGCCACCCACAGTGCTGCATGCTCACACCCCTCTCTGCTCATTGGCTGAGTTTTCATAGCAGGCTCTGGTGGCTGACACTGTAATGCATTTTGGTGCTCCTGGGAAAAGGCCTGTGCAGTCTCCGTTCCCGAAAACCTGTAATATTACTGCTGAGACATCTCAAATGGAAAGTTACTTCTAACTTCAGACTCTTGTTAGTCAGCACCAGTGAAATTCTGGATTATGAATCATCAAGATATTACACATATTAGATACTATCGATATCACAATAGTAGATATGATATTAAAAAATTGTTAATGACATTTGTCTAAGTGAGAGAGTGAGAGAGAGAGAGAGAGAGAGAGAGAGAGAGAGCGAGAGAGAGAGAGAGAGAGAGAGAGAGAGAGAGAGAGAGAGAGAGAGAGAGAGAGAGAGAGACAGAGAGACAGAGATGTTAAAGTGCAAGAGGAATATACCACATTTAATTGGAAATGGTCAAGAAATGATTGCTCTCTATTCATTTGTTGTAAGGACAAGTCAAACAAGTCGTAATGAAAAACATTCTTTGCATTTGTGTTGATGCTTGCAATCAAGTAGTTACACACATCATTGGGATCTCTAGGAAGAGTTGGAGAATTCTCAGAATCTTGCCATCTGCTGCTCGGTAGTGTTACCTTGAGGAGCAAAAAATCCTGCCACTGTAAGCTGACAACAGAGAGCAAAGAGCCAAAATCAACAGACTGTGTGATGCTTGGTGCGTTTATGTGTGTGCATTCTATATGTGTGTTTACATTTTGTAAAAATGGTAGCTGTCCAAAATCTTTACAGACACATTAACTCTAATTATATACACAAAAAATGTGTTTCCAATAACAAACAAGACAAAGAACCCTAGTGTAACGAAAAGTTAAAAAATATACAATGTTTTTTTTTTTTTTTTTCAAGAGTAAAGCCATTTAACTATATGCTTAAAATAGAGTAGATTAAGTAGCTGTGCAGTGATGTAAACTATAAATTCCTTAGTGAGGTTGAAGCTCTACTGCATGCTCCTGATCAGCATGACAATCACCAGGGATATGACCCAGCATGCACTACTGCCTGGTTCACAGTTTTCATTCCAAACAAACTCAGCTTCCATTCTAAACATTCTGTGTTGATTCTGGAAGGACAATAAAGTGCTATATTTGGGTGGCACCCCTGACTAAACTTTGTTTATTATTAATTATGGCATCTTTAAAAGTTTGGATAACTTTCCACTTTTCCAGAACTTATGCCTTAATTAGACTCTGTGCTAAGGTCAAGAAGTGTCATTGTCATCGATCAATAACCATGAGCTCCTGTATACAGCTGACTGAGGAGCTGAAAATTAATCTGATATTTTTACTGACCAAAATGTCAAAGTCAGGACAATCCTGGAAGACCAAAAAAGTCTCAGATAGAACTGCCTGTATCCACTACAGAAACATTACATGCAACCACATCACATTCAAAGTCAGATGCATGCAAAAAACATCTAGAGAAGAGATTTTAGATGTGCTATGGACCCTTTGGCAACTATCACTTAACATGTGTTTGAAGAAAAAAGGAGTAGCATTTGATCTACAGGGTGTTTAAACTGGAACTGAGCTACAGGAACACAGAATGATGTGAAAATCAAAAAACATTAAGTGAGAGACAGCTGTGGGTAAAAACAACTTCTTGCTTAGGGAGGTCGGGGAAGAATTAGTAGTGGTTTTATCTGCCCAGAGGTCTGTAGTTCAAATAATCAGTCTTTACAACCACAGTGAACAGAAAAGCATTTCAGAGCACACAACACATCAAACCTTGAAGTGGATGGGCTAAAACATAAAAAGACCACAATGGGTTCCACTGCTATCAGCCAAGAACTAGAATCTGAGGTTCAACTAAAGAGAATCACTGAAGTTAAGTATGTGATGTAAAAAGTGCTAATGCAGACTTAAAGGTTGTTTTCAGCACCATTACTCTGGATACTGTTGAGTGTACAATTCCCAGATCATCAGTTTCTGAAATATTTCAAATAGCTAATCTGGAACGAACACCCACGCCAAAGTCATAGAGATCACAATTTCTCCCATTCTGATGTTTGATTTGAACATTACATAGGTATGTATTCCCAACATGTTGTTTATTCTTGCTAATCCAGGAGTATATTGCTGAAGTCAGAGAATTGGCAGGCAAAAACAAACAAGCACAATAAACAGATAAACAGGGAGATAAACAAACAAATTAACAAACATGAGCATAGACAGGCAGACATGAACAGGACAAAAACACAAGCACTGGTCTAACAAAGACAACAGGGATAAGAATGTAACAAAGCAAAATGTACAATAAGACTAAATAAATAGATAGCAGGATATAAGTAGACAAACTAATTAACACCACCTGACAATCTCAAAGCAAAACTACCAGATGAGCTTAAAACAAAAAATACAACAAAAGAAACTCTTATAGCACATTGAATGCAGTTAAAGGGGTAATCAGTTTATTGCTCGAATTGTGTTAGGTACAGAGAGTTTTTTTTAAAGCCTATAATTCCTAACATTGTAAATACTTACAGTAAATAGTCCATCAGATCAATCTACCCTTGACACCACCCAGGAGCTTAAAATGTCATTTTTCATGTTTATATACATATTATTATTACAATGGTCTCCAATTATCCTTTAAAAGTACATACTGCAGCTTTAAATAAAATGTCAACTCACCTTGTTACCAAATCATTTGCAAATATTCCCAAACACTTTCTGTCAATCCCTATCTATTAATCACTAACACCTTTTCTGTTGACCTGATTCAAACGGTGAAGCCCATTTGTTCTGTCTATAATAAAGTTAATTTAATTTCAGACTAATTTAGCTGTATCATTGCATTCTGAGATGCTTTTTTGTTCACCACAGTTGTAAACATTGACTATTTGAGTTATGATTGACATTCTGGCACTTAAAATCAGGCTAGTAATTCTCCTGTATCTTCTCATCATGGTATGGTATGGTATATGGACATGGTATTTTAGCCGGCAAAGCATTTTTCGCCAGAATGTTTATTGTTTTGTTCACTACTCTGTGTAAACATTGGGTTACAGAGTTTTTTTTTTTCCTATTTTGATCTTTGATGTGAATAGCAATTGAGACTCTTTATGATTCATGCTTTGGGCTGCTGCCAAATAGTTAGATAATTAGAAAACTTGATAAATGAGCATGTGAACAGGTGTTCCTAGTAAAGTGAATGGTGAATGTATCTTCAGAGATTTTGCAGAGCCTGTTGAATAATCATCTTTTTCACCATTACATGTTAATTCTGGTAGACTGTGTGTATTTTTCTATGTAAGAGATGATGCTGTAGATACCACATACATATGATTACACCTATACTTATATTTAGTATCTATCTATCTATCTATCTATCTATCTATCTATCTATCTATCTATCTATCTATCTATCTATCTATCTATCTATCTATCTATCTATCTATCTATCTATCTATCTATCTATCTATCTATCTATCTATCTAGTCCATTTTCCTTAAATTCTTGGGAATATATTTACTGCATACTCTAAAAATACATAGTACATGTGAAAACGTAATCCACTATGTCTCTTTATTTGGCTTATGCTTTTGCTTTGTAACCAAGGCATGTTAAAAGCACATCTGGTTTCAGACATATGACAGTTTAGCAGTGTTGGGAATTGAACTTTCAAGTATCTGAACACTTTGCACTGATTTACATCTATCATCAAATTAATTACCAATACAAGGCAAGTTTCCCAGTAAAATCCTATTCAAGAAAAAATAATGTAAGTCAAGTCAAGTCAAGAAGGTTTTATTGCTATTATTAATTGCTTAATTATTACCAGGCTGTCATATACAGAGTAAAACAGGTCGTGACACCGACAGGGAAGTTCTCACTCTCTTTCTGTCCAATAAATCACAGATACTATCCAGATAGTGTTAAAAATGTTTGAAGATTATACTGAGGAGTACGATATAGATGTGTGAGAGATTACACTCCTGTTGCTTTGGATAAAATGAAAGATGCTACATTTAATTATATTGGTTCTTGACTTTAATTTCTGGTTGTAGGATCATAAATAAGGTGAATTGTGGTTACTTCTGTCATAGATAATATTGTGGGCTCTCCTGGTGACGTAAATGATCTCTAGTAATGAGAAGGTCTGAAGGAGATCAGTTCAGCTGATATGGCAAATTTCTTTAGGTTTTTGAGGAAATACAGACACTGCTGGAACTTGTATTTCCCTTTTAGGAACTCAAACTTTAGTTTTAGCAGTTAGCGAGCCCAAGAGTGAGGAGCTCATGGAGGTTGTGACACCTGCCATAGAGTAGCTGGATCTAGCTTGGCCGGCTGATGAGCGTAAAGCCCCTCTGTCCAGTAAGTTTGACAAGTGCTTTCTGCTCCTGGTGTCGCAACCTCCGTTACAGGGGCTGCCATTTTTCCCTGACCTACAGGTGTCCAGGTCCTGGGCAAAGCCTTTCTCTGCCCGCCCCTTTAGCCCCAAAAGGGCATTCTACTCCAATGTCATGGGGCTTAGGGAATACAGTCATGGAGCCATGCCTCAGGTAGAAGAGATGCTAATGAGCTATCTCTCCCCTGGTGTTGCCTCCTCCATTAAGGCCCCGACACTACCCACGAAGCCCCTGCCTCGGCAGGTCAGCTATATGGCGGACCTGGCCCTAACCTCCACTGAGAGGCATTTGTCCCCCTTACAGGAAGTTGCTGATGTTCACTTTCAGGGCCGAAGCTTATCAATATTTGGTTCTTCCATTTGGCCTTGGTGTGTTCTTCCATTTGGACCCTATCACCCTTCACAAAGTTTGTGGATGTGGCTCTGGTTCCCCTAAGACTTCAGAGCATCCGCATTCTCATATATATATATATATATATATATATATATATATATATATATATATATATATATATATATATATATATATATATATATATATATATATATATTAATGATTGGTTGATTTTAGCTTGATTAGAGCAGTTAACAGTCCAGCATCGACATGTCATTCTTGCTCACATGAAGGAGCTGGGGTTTCAGGTGAAAACCAAGAAGAGTGTGCTTTCTTCAGAGAACCACTTATCTAGTTGTCAAATGGGATTCGACTGCTATGCACATGCAGCTTTCTTCAACCCGCATTGCGTTCCTCCTTATGGCCATTTGGAAGGTCAGAGAAGGGCATTCACTCACTGTCAAGCAGTTCCAGAAACTGCTTGGGCTTATGGCAGCAGCATCCTCAGAGGTACCCCGCAACATCGTATATCTGCTATAAATGGACGTTCGTTGCAACCCAGATGAGGAGGGGTTCCCTCTTGAGTCTGGTTCCTCTCAAAGTTTCTTCCTTATGCCATCTCTGGGAGTTTTTCCTTACCACAGTCGCCACCGGCATGTTCATCAGGGACAAACTTACACCAATAAAGAACATACTCACTTTTAATCACCACATTATCTGTGTAAAGCTGCTTTGAGACAATGTTCATTGTTAAAAGTGCTATAAAAGTTAAAATGAATTAAATTGAATTGAATTAAGATGAGGTGAGGACTCATGGTGACCTAAGAGTTGATCCATTCGGACAACACCTCGGTGGTTTTGTACATCAACCACCAGGGGGTTCTGGTTTACACCCCCTGTGCAGGCTGGCAGAACATATTTAATTTAATTCAATTCATTTTTATTTTTATATCGCTTTTATCAATGAACATATCCTCCTGTGGGCCTGGCTAAATGAAGCAGCAGACACCCTGTTGAGACAGGGGTTGAGAACTGGGGCATGGCAGCATCACCATCATGTGGTGGAGCAAATCTGGGAGAAATTCAGCAAAGCCCAGGTGGACCTGTTCGTGTCTCGAGAGATGTCGCACTGTCCACTATGGTTTTCCCTGACCCTCCCAGCCCGTTTAGAGCTGAATGTTAGCCAAGGCTGCGTCTGTACACCTTCCCACCTCTGAGGAGGGATCTCCTCTCTCAAGCAGGGGGCACAATTATCCCCCCCACAGAGAGCTATGGAGGTTGTGGCACAGCTCTAAGGGTCAGACCTCTCCAACGAGGTGGTAGAGACCATTCTCCATTCCAGAGCCCCCTGCACGAGGAGGTTGTATGCAATGAGATGGCATCTGTTCACAGTGTGATGTGCTCAGCACCAATTTGACCCAGTCCACTGCCCGGTTGGTTCAGTGCTGGAGTTCCTGTAGAAACGGTTGCCTCCATCCACCCTCAAAGTCTATGCATCCGCCGTTTCGGTGTATCATGCCCTGTGGTGGGGCAATTACTGGGCAGAGACCTGCTTTTGACGCATTTTTTCCACAGCACCTGGAGGCTGAAGCCTCTAGTGCAACCTGGAGTACCTGAATGGCCAGTGTGCTGGAGGGTCTATTTAAGCCCCTATTCAAGCCACTGGCCGAGGCTTTATGAAGGCATCTCACAGTCAAGACTGTGCTTCAGCTGGGTATCTGCCATCTAAGGAAAGTAGGTAATTTACAGGCCCTACCTGTGGCCCCCCACTTTTCTGGAGTTCCTTCCTGGACCCTAGAGCAGGTTATGTCTACAAGGTGCCCTCGGTCGTTCCATGACCTGAGGCTCCAGGCATTCTATCCTCCTCTGTTTCCGGCCCCAGACCAGGAGAAGCTGAACCGGCTGTGTCCGGTACAAGCACTGGACACTTACGTCCATAGGATGAGTCCCTGGAGTGAGTCAGAACAACTATTAATCTGCTACAGCTCTCAGAGGAGAGGCCTCCCTGCTAATAAGCAGACACACAGCAGACGCTATTGCTTCTTTCTACGAGTCCTCTGGTCTCCCTGCTCTGTACGGGGTCAGAGGTGGCAGCCTCTAAGGCTTGGTCCTCTGGACTGGTCAGTCTGGCAGTATTGGACTCTCTTGCCCAAAGCGTTGTGATGCAGCTCGAGTTCCTGAAAGGGAACATCTAGGGTAAGGGTTACACTTTACTGCATATAGCCTCCTTGTCATGACATCACCCAGCCGGTGACAGCTTACACACCATTGTGGCATTGCTTACATGCCTTCCATTGGAGAGATTACACACATGATTCAGAGCGTGGACAATGCAGAAGCGTTCCCAAAGCGCTGCAACACAGCGTCTCGTTTCCACATGGAACTAGGTTTACATACATAACCTAGAGATGATTCACTGATACAAACACAGAGAATTTTGAAAGTCTGGCACCATGGAACCTCACCAACCCCCTCCCTTCTATACATTGTCCTGCAGTGATCAGTCTTGTGACTTTTGTGTCACTGGTGAATTTCATGATGCTGATGTTGATCTGGGAAAGAACACAGTTGTATGTGAAGAAAAAGAGGGCTTGTGTTAAGCCAAAACAGGAGAAACAGCTATTTATATAGAGCTAGAACTACATTCAGTTATATTTGGTAGAATTCTTAAAAGCATGGAAACCCACTTCCTCAGGGAAAAAATGACAACCCATGAAGAAATGTATGATCAAATACCGTGTTGTGGCATGCCTATAATAAGTTGACACAGAGAAAACCTCTGTAGGAGGACCCTGACCATTAGACCACAATAATGAAGATCAGTATAAACAATTAAAACAGTGGTTTTTGTAGGGTCTTTCCAGATGATTATTAAAAGGAAGCTTCCATTAGGAATAATGTATTCTTCTTGTGTTTACTGAAAACTGACAAACGGTTAGTACAGGAAATAGCCCTTATCAGATGATTACATTACAGTGTTGTTTTTAGTTTTCATTTTCACTGAATGTTAAATCTGTTTTAAAAATGTTGTCCTGGCCTACACCAACTCTAAGTCAGTATTGAAAACAAAGATTGTAAGATGAAACCAAATATTGAAAAATGTGATAACGGATTTGTTTTTATTGGCTTCTTGGAATAGGTTGCAAATCAGGTTCAGGGCCTGAGGAGAATAACTTACTTCTGTTACAGAGGCATTTCCATTCTTCCTGATGCTTGTCATATGGCGAGGGGCAGATATGAATCTTTTGTCCATACTAACACATCTGAGCAAAAGAGTTTTATTTTAGACTGACCCTGGCTTTAATAGCTCTCATGGGAGTAATAATGTAGGTAGCATATTTAACTTGTGAGCCACCATGAACACAGTGTAAACTGTCTCTCTGGGAAGCGTGTAAAAACTCTTTGAGCTAAAAGCTAACTGTGACATTCTTTTAAAAAGCTTTAATTAAATGAGAATTCTTCATTATTACTGTAATAAAAACTAACATGAATCTGTTAACCTTAAATATGACACTAATACAGACTGGACTAAAAAATGTCCTGACAGATAGTGTTATTCTCTAAACCAGTTAATTCTTTCTCCCACAATCCCTAGAAATTATCACAGCCTGGCTTCACAACATGGCTTCACTCTCAAATGTTATCTTTCTGCTAGCTAACTAATGTCATGTATCTCTGTGCCACCACTTATAAAGAAGGCATTTACAATTAAAGTGCTCATTTGCTCATTTACATAATGTAAATTATTGTCTATCTATCTATCTATCTATCTATCTATCTATCTATCTATCTATCTATCTATCTATCTATCTATCTATCTATCTATCTATCTATCTATCTATCTATATAATTTTTGTTATTATTATTATTATTTTTTTTATTTATTTTTTTGGGAGAAAACTAAAGATCTGGATCAAGTATGGATTTCATCTAAATGTCAAATTACAACAGTGAATGGAAGCCAGAACTGGTACTTTTACAGTAATGCAAGCCAGTGATCATATTCTCACTGAACCCTCTCATTCTCCTCCCCGAATCTCTTCCTGGCTAAGAGAATAGCCTGGTCCAAAGACAGATGTTTTTAATTGTCTTACGCAGCTCTAGAAAAGTGAAAACTGGCACCGACTTTGTTAGGGAAAATTGATACTGTGCTTGTCTCTAATAAAGCATCACTCCAAACAAAGCAGCAGAGCTTTAAAAGTAGCTCTTACATCTGCACACAAGAAGAAAAGGACCTGAAGCAAATCATGAGAAAATGTGTTTTAGTTCTACATTAACCACTCCCAAGTTCATTCATTTTACCTGCTTTGAATATAACAGTCATCTTATGTTAATTCCCTTTAGGCTGAATAATGCAAGGCCAACTCACTATTATGACTGCAACTGACCAAACAGTTTTGTGTTTTTAGGGTAGCCTAGAAACACCCAGATATAATAGATTTTCTCATGGTTACTTCTTTGATACTCCCTGCTTTGTTTACCATCATCATATACTGAAGTTTTTATTACATTAAGTCTGTAATAAGTTTTAATTCCTAAAAATGTAAAACATGATTTTTCTCTAGGTCACTGAAAGATATTACTTGTGAAGGACACACTTTCCCAGACATATTTGTACTGTTTTACTCTTCACACTCTTTCATTTTCTGGCATCTGCAATACTGGCAGTCTTACTCATTATCATTTGCCAGAATTACACTCTTGGACGATCATTCATACTCTTATCTGTCTGATTCACATGCAGACATCCTTGTTACTAAAACCTTTTGACAGAAAAATTCCTATTTATTTTAAATGCAAAAGTAGGTTTTTGATTTTTTTAAAGATTGGGGTATCCAGACATTGTAATCACTGAAATATTCATTTACTGAATTTAATTTACTGATTTACTGATTTAATATCTGTCTGGGCAGTTTTAAACAGGCTCCCAAAAATAATTGTTCAAACTTGTAACTTCATTGTGTGTGTGTGTACTGTAAAGTGAGAACTATTTCAGACTGCATGACACCAAAAGACTATATAAATTATAAACATTAAAAAAATTTACACGACTGATTTTGACCTGGACAAAACAACTTATGATAAACATATTGTTGAAATAGAGGCATCCGTGACTTAGAAAAAAGAAAATTTTCTTACACACACATATATATATATATATATATATATATATATATATATATATATATATATATATATATATATATATATATATATATATATATTTACATGTTGAAGTTATGAAATATTTATGTGTGTATTTCTGAAAATTGCAGGAATTCCTGAACTCAAATGTTGTTTTTTTTTTTTTTGCATGTACTCTATTATGCTGTTATAATACCCTCCACTTGTCTTGTGAGACTGTGGGGATTTGGCCATTCTGCTAGAAGAACAATTTTGAGGTCAGGCACTGATGTGTGAGATGGCCTGAAGTACAGTTACCTTTCAAATTCATCCTAAGTGAGTTCTGTGGGGTTGAGGTCAGGGTTCTGTGCAGATCATTTAGATTCTTCTACTCCAACCATGGTAAACCATTGACACCTTAATTCAAATAAAGATCAGACAAAGTCATATTAGACAACTTTGTGCTTTCAAAATTTGTGGAAAGGCCCATATGTAGGCATTTTCAGGTGTCTATATACATTTGGCCATATAATGTATTTCCATGTTAATCTTCTGATATTATATTTATATATATATATTTATGGGTTTATTTGAAAATAAGGTTTCAATACAGGTTATTGTCAGAGAGCCACCAGTCATGCCTCCCTCTAACGCTCAAAACACTCGCTCAGCCTCTCCCTCCTACTAAATCACCTACACCTGTTTTTCATTTACCCGTCTTCTTTAAAAGGTCCCTCTTCCCCTTCACTCATGGTCTGATTTACCATAAACTTACCTTAGATAATCTGGACTACTGAGTTGAGTATGCTCCTTGCTACGCTTCTTGTAAAGCACGCCTCAGTTAAGTCTATTGTTTCCTGTTTCATGTTTCTTAGTCTATTGTGTTTATCCTGTTGAAGATCAATAAACAACACCTTGTTTTACTCCCGGTTTCTGACGCCTGGTGTATTCGTGACAGTTACAGACAGAAAAATTTAATTTTGGCCAAAACCAGATTGATCTTAATTATGGCCTAGTTGTTAGAAAGCAAACACGTGTCAAGTCAAGAAACTTTGATTGTCATTTTAACCAAATATAGCTGACACAGTACACATTGAAATTAGACAACGTTCCTACAGAACCCTGGTGTTACAAAAAACAACGTAGAGCTACATTACACAACATAGAGCTACATTACAGAACACCATTTTAGATCCGGAGAGGCCGCTGCGTGCAATTGCCATGCCACCATCTTGGATCAGAACGTGTAATTCAGTTAAATTTTTAGACTGTTTTCAAGTTTAGAAACCTTCAAATTCCATTGGAGATCATTACAAGATCATCATTAAACCAAGCATTGTCACAATTCATTTTCAGAACATTTCGAAAATTGTATTTCTAGAAAGTTTCCACTTTACTGTCATAGAATATGTTGGACACCTGACTTAATATTCAGATAATTCAGACTGTATTTTAGCAAAGGCTAACCTTTTAGCGAACAAAATGATGTTTCATTGTTTCATCTAATATAACAGTTGACAAGCTTGATGTTATCCCTGTTTAAAAACAGCTGCAGCTTTGGTATGATTGTGCCTCTCTGCCTTAATGAAATTTAATGCAAATTTAAACACAATGCTGCTGTGGACTTTGTATCTTTTGCACACTTGGCCAGGGTTGCTGGGGCTTATTCGAGGGAGTACACTTGTATGAACCTTAGCCATGACAACTCTTGCCACTGAGGGCCAAGCACATCTGGCACTGCTTATCTGAGCCAGTGATAAACAATACAGGCAACATAAACGTGGGTCATCAGGAAAAGAGGTGAAATGCTTGGTGATCGAGTTAATGGTAACCCAACCAAGGCAATAAAGATGTCTTCTCTGTAATCTTTCTGCTCTTTACACTTCTTATTCAGACATGGAGCGCAGTGACCAGACACATAGTGACCATTAAAGATCAAAGTGGCTGGACTAAAGAAATGGAGGATTAAAAATGATGCAACCTTGTACTGTCACTGTTTAACTTAGTTATCAAATGAAGAAGTTATTATTTTAATAGAAAGCCATTCAACATCTTGAGAAATTGCATCAAACTTTCCTCGCTGCAACTTTTGAGAAATCCCATGGATACAGTAGTAAAACAGTATTGTATTCCATTGTATTACCAGGAACGCTAAATCTCAAAAGGATAAAATAATCCCTCCTTTGGGATGACCTGCGTCAGACCCCACCAGCATATATGCTCAGGAGACACATTTCTCTGATTCATGACTAATACTTTTCTCTTCATTATTTACCATCAATGAGTCAATCTGATTTATGTTTGGTAAGCACCAATCTTTCCTTTCAAGCACAGTTGCCTGAGCTTTGCTGTGGGAATACAATGAAACCAGTCCATTCTGAACCAATTAATAGCAGGGTGGGGGTTAGTGAAACTACAGTATAGCACATCTGCTGTCAATACAGTCACAACTATAGTAAATGAATGCAAGCATTCTCTTGTTCTGCAGACATTTATTTTGTTTAAAAAGATCTGTGCAGCTCCCTGCCAAGAAGCAGTGAGGAACTACAGTAACTGTGGCAGGACTTTATACATGTTAATTACAATGAGTGATAAATTATATATTTATATCAAGAGCTTAAATGATGACCACTGAGTTAAGCATACACAGTAATCAATAATGTAGGCTACTGCATGAGTAGACTGTAGACTATAGGTCCAAAATGATCCACCATTTGGCCTATGAACCCATGGGACATACAGTAGACTTAAGATCCATATTGTAACTCTAATTTAGTATTTTTTGTATTTTTCTTGTGTTAAGTTTCTTCACCCTAAAAAGGAAAGATAACATTCCAGTTTGCTTTCATTTCTGGATAAATTAGTTTGTACATCAATATCATGACCAATCATAACTGCCATCTGTGTAAATCTTTCACCATCTGAGAGCATGTTGTATTTTTTTTAGCAAATGACCTTGTATAGGGATTGAATCTCTGAGGTCCACTTTAACGTAGTCATAGGCTATTATGGAGTAATTGAATTTAGGCAGTCAATACAGAGTCAGAGTTAAGCTCCAGGACAAGCTGACTTTTAGGAGCATTAATCCTTAATCTAAGTTTAATCTAAATTATATATTTAGAAAGTATATTAGCCAAAAAAGTCACTCAGTGGGCCCATATTTTCAAAAATCTAATTATATTTAGAATGTGACTTTCAAACCAGCTGAGTTGTAATGTATACCTTATGAGTAAAGGTCAGCATAAGCCCTCAAACAGAGAAAGGCACTATTACATTAATGGCATAGTAATTGCATGGACAAGTTGTCTAAAGAAGCAACATTGTGGTAAAACAACAGCCAGATGCAGAGGCAACATCCACTGGGACTCTGAGGAAATTCATGCCTCTAGGAGACATTAAATATAAATAGGTATTATTTAGGAAATATATAATAAGTATAAATAAAAGAGTTGCCATTTTCTAATTGTTGAGCTTCATGCCTGAATTTTCACCATTAGAATTTTTGGTAGATAGAGTGTCTACTGGATAACCCAGCCATTAGGGGGGCACAAGCCAGTGCACTCTTAGTGCCGGTCCCAAGCACTGGATAGATTAGAAACCAATTAAGGAAAAACAATATGTATCTATAGTTCTTATCTTCTACTAATATTAATGTAGCATAACGTGTAGCATGTTTCTGGGTAAAATTCTGGATATAATCTGTGTTGTTCAATTCTTCCACTGCATGTAACAGGCATTACTTCAGTCCAAATGTGAGGTAACTGCTTGGTGTACTTATATGTCAGTTTTTGATCAGTTTTGAAACATCATTTTTTAATCAGTATTGGAACAATCGCTACGATCAATAGCTGAAATGTTTGGGATCTGAACACTTGTGTCAGGCCAAATGCATACTACATGATTTTAGTCCAGATTTTCCTGTTGCCAAGTCATTTTTGTGATCAGTGACAACTCGTAGTGTTAGCAGTTTGGCAATGCAATTTTCTATGATTAGCTGCCAGATGTCAAAGTTGCGCCAATATTCCAAGCAAGTTTGATCTTCTCTGCAATGAACATTATAGTGTGAATAGATTTGTATTGATAATAGAAATAGTGATAAACAGCCAATGTGAGGATTCATTTACTCATTCATTTACTGCAGCAGACCACTGAACGTCTGTAGGTTACGTATGTAACCCTAGTTCCACGAGGGAACAAGACGTTGCTTCTCAACGCTTTGGGAACGCTTCCATGTTGTCCAAGCTCTGAATCACGTGTGTAATCAGTCCAATGAAAAACACGGCATCACCGGCGGGGTGATGTCATGACCAGGAAGCTATAAAAAGCACATAGAGTAAAGCCGGTGCTAGTTTCTGTGAAAGAGAAGGAAGCGCTGCAGGGACGCCAGCAGAGTGGCACAGAAATGCATCTTCTCGTTCCCTTAGGAAACGAATCTAGAGACGTTCCCTTTTAGGAACTTGCCCTCACGCCAGACTGAACAGTCCCTGACTAGCGTGTATGAGCACAGCTCGGTCGAAGGATGTAGGGCCCAGGAGTGGCATTAAGGTCAAGGTTACAGAACCTGACAAAGGTCAGCGGGGTGGACCAGCCCGCAACATTGCAGATGTCTTGGAGGGACACTCCAAAGGACCAAGCCTTAGAGGCTGCCACATTCCCGGTCAAGTGAGTTCTGACCCCAAATGAAGCAGGCAGACCAGAAGACTTATAAGAGGATGCAATAGCATCAAAAATCCACCTGCTCAAGGTCTGCTTGTTTGCAGGGAGGCCTCTCCTCAGAGGGCCGTAGCAGATGAGCAGCTAATCAGACTTCCTCCAAAGACTTCGGGTGGAAGTTTCCAGTGCTAATAACGGGCTTAGCCGGTTTGGTTTCTGCTGGTCTGAGGCCTGACACGGAGAAAAGATAGAATGCCTGTAGCATTCTGTCGTGGGATGACTGAGGGCACCTTAGAGATGTAACCCGTTCTGGGGTACAAAAAGGCACTGGCCATACCTGAAGTAAACTTCAGAAAGGAGGGGACCACAGAGAGGGCCTGTAAATCTCCTAATCTCTTTAGAGAGCAAATAGCCAAAAACACAGTCTGTGCCTCCAAAATGCCTCAGCCAATTTCTCGAACGGGGGCTCAGATAGGGCCTCCAGCACAACGGCCGGGTCCCGGCCCTCAGCCTCCGGGTGCCACGGAGAAAAATGCGCTACTAGAGGTTCTCTGCCTGAGATTGCCATGCCACGGGGGCATGATACGTCGAAATAGCGGACGTGTACACTTTTAAGGTGGACGAGGCCAACTCTTTGGCAAACTGTCCCTGAAGGAATTCCAGCAGTGGGCTGGATCCAAATTGTGATGCTCACACCACACGTTGAATAGACGCTATCTTGCAGCATATGACCTCCTCGTGGACGGAGCTCTGGATTGGATCAACATCGTAAGCATTACGTGACAACCGGGAACTCCCAACACGTAGCCTTGAGATAGGAAGCTGGGGTCTCTCCCAACAACAAGGCGTGTAGGCATCGCCATGTGACCTTGATATAAAAAAATCAAATTCTAATTTTTTAATTGTCACATACATATTCATACAGAGTATGACATATAGTGAAATGCTTTTTTTTATATGAATGAAAGTGATGCTGTGCTAGTCCAGTACAGTTAATGCAAGTAATGCAAATAAAAGTAAATATTTGTATTGACTATTAATGTGAATAATAATGTGCAGCGAAGGAAGTGAGACAGAGAGAAGTCCAGGTACTAGTTGCTGGGTGTCTCCTGGTTTAAACTCCGAATGGCCTGCAGAAAGAAGCTCCTTCTCATTCTTTCTGTGTTTGTTTTCACGGAAGTGCTTCCCTAAATGCAACAAAGAAAATAGTCCATTGTTAGGATGGCTGAGTATGAAGGGGATAGCCCTTCTGTGAGAACCCACAGATCCTGAGCCATTACTGAAGGGGTCCTAGTGCAGGAGGCCAAGTGGAATCACATTGGACAGTGCTGCTATAAGCCCAAGCAGTTTCTGGAACTCCTTGACAGTGAGTGACTGCCTTTCTTTGACTCTCCTGATGGCCTTAAGAATGTGGGCAGGGGAAGCTGCACGCGCATAAGGTTTGAATCCTATACAATGCCTAAATAAGTAGTTCTCTGTAATAGAGAAAGCACACACTTGCCGTTTAGCCGAAACCCCAGAGCCTTCATGTGAGCGAGAACGACACCTCAGTGCCAAACCACTACTTGCTCTGATCGAGCTAATATCCACAGATCGTTGATATAGTTCAGGATATGGATGTCCTGAAGTCTCAGGTGCGATGTGAGAGGGCAAGCCCAAATGGAAGAACCCAATATTTGTGCATCTGTTATAAACTAGTCATCGGATCTGATCTGAGGCACGACCTGCTTGAGGGTCAGCATCCTGAACCTAAGTCTCATAAGTGAGCAGTTTAGTTGATGTAGATCCAGAATAGGTCGCAACCTACTGTCTTTTTTTTGGGAACTATGAAGTATTGGCTGTAGAACCCAGATTATCTGTCTGATGGAGGGAGCACCTCGATGGCCGCCTTCCTCAGGAGAGTCTCTACTTCTTGTTCCGTGACCAGAGCCTGCTCAGTTCCCACCAGGGTCGGACACAACCAATCGAAACGGGGTGGACAAGACACAAACTGAATCGTATAGCCTCGTTTTAAAGTACGCACGTCTAGCAGAACTTCCCAGGCTGCCAGGTAGTCTCTTAGGGGTATCAGTCTCTTAAGACTGACTTCCGGTACACCTAGAGCCTGGGCAACACCCTGATGCAGCTCTAGTGGCTTCGAAGGAAGCCTCAAGTTCTCCTGGTCCGCTACGATGCCGGGCGGAAACCGAGGAGGGAGCTCACTGGAGCTGACCGTGCCCTGAAACACATTTTGTGTCATATTGAAATGACAGTTCTCAGATCTGTCATCTCACCGGTCTTCAGCCCAGAGCATCGAAAGGCGTGCCTACAACTTGCAAGCGAGTGCTGGACCAGGCAGGTAAGGAAGGAGAAATGGGCAAGCCTGTCTCAAATCCCTCTGCCGGGTCCATCTGTGAACCTCAGGAACCAGCGCACCATTCCGCCTCAGTGAGAGTGGGGTCAGAACTACGATGAGTGGAGCGTTTGCATAGACATGCAGCCACAATGTGCGTGGCGCAAAGAGCAAGAACGCATTATGCGCAGATTATGCACAGAATGTTCGGAGAATATGCGCCGAATGTGCGAGGAGTATGTGTGGAAAAAGCACAGAATGCGCAGAGAATATTTGCCGAATGAGTGTCAAATATGTGCAGGATGTAAATTTTAACATGGTTAAAATAGCCACATTACCACAAGACTTGCAAGTCTGTTATTTATTTTTTATTTTCAGAAAAAAGATTTATGATTACAGTAGGTCTAATAATATCTCATAAATGATTCTTATTAACCTGATAAATATTAGGCAATGCTCAATATGTTTTAAGATATTTTTTTATTATATTTTAAACATTTATCTTGTTTAAAAACCATGGTAGTAGAGACTAGATGGGTAAAATATGTTGTGCAAAATTTCATACAGTTCATTTGTGGGAATGTTTCATTTGTAACGTGTGCTTGTGCCAGAATGTGATTGCACATATGGAAAGTGCTGAAAATAGGTTACATGTGAACTTTTTGATGCACAGCTCAGATGGGAGAAGCAATAGCATTGAGATCCCCACAACACTGGGGATTTTTGGAAGTGGTGAGAAGAGATAAGAAAGCAATGTGAGGCCCAAAAATTGTCTGGTCTGTTGCGATCAAAACTGATTTTTAGAATTTTGGCACAAAGCTAAATTACTTTTGGTGTAAATGTCCATCAACCTTAAGGAACTATCTAAAGAGTGAAAAATAGTTGTAGTATGGTAAGATCATATTGTGGGAATTATTTTTATCCATAGGGGCTGGGAAATTCACCATCATTATGAACAAGAATTCTAGGCATGCTGCCAAAGCTAGACAGGAGGTGTTCTAAAGCATGAATCTGAATGTGTTAAAATGGTCTAATCAAAGCCCAGATCTGAATCTGGTTGAGAATCTGTGGCAGAACTTGCAAATTTCTTTTCCTCAATGGTCTCCAACCAATCTGACAGAGCGATTTTGCCCTAAAAAATGTTCATCATATCAGGTATGTGAATCAAATATCCCAAAAGACTTGCAGCTGCAATTTACACTGCCTTTAAAAAAATACAGTTGTGTAACAATAAAACATATCTGCACCTTCAAAAGTTAGAAATATGTAAATCAAATGGTAAAAATCCTAATTATGCCCATTTTAATTCCAGGTTATAATGCTACAGAATGTTGGCAGATTCAAGGTATGAAATATTCATGCAAGACTGTCCACGTTCTATGTTAGGCAGGGTTCTTGACAGCTACTACTCGAATAGTTAAACTGGTTAAACCTCATGTCGTTTCAATCTTGGCTGAATGCTCAGCCACTGTCAGACATATTGCAAAAGCATGTGTCAGTACTGGCAAGAAGAGCATGCATATTCACTCTGAATTGTTGGTCCAGAGTGCATTTTCTCCTTTGAGATATTCTCTTAGGTGTCTATCTAATAGTAATATTAATAATAAATGCCTCTCAGCAAAACTGAAGGTTTGTGGGAAAACCTGAACGTATAACGAAAATGTAAAAACCAGGCACAGTGTAAGTGTATAAACATTCTTGAAAAAGAAAAACTGTAAAGCTAAAACGGCAACATTTCTAGGAACCATTAAAAGGATCAAATATATTAGCATGGACCTATACCACCACAGTTTTTACATACTTCACCAGAAAGGCATAGACTACCAGAAAACTCCACCAGAAAGGTGCATTACTCATTAGACTAAACACAGATAAATGCATCACTGTGGCCTTTAAATGATACTAGACATTTCAGACCCTTATTCAAAACAGTGATTCCACTAAAGGACTGACAGTGAGAGGGAGGGAGGCTGATCAAATGGTTCTGTCCTACAAGGAGCACCCAAAAAGGGACTTTATTGTCTAAGACTATGTAAAGGAATTGATTGTACAAGAATACTTATATAATAATGCAGGTCAAGAAGTCCCATTTCCATTATAAACTATTTAAGTTATATAATTATCTCCAAAGGCTGTCAATTGCGGGCACTTGTAAAGCAGTAACATGAAGTTTACATCTACCTTTATCAAATTTCCCAGAGCTTCTGTCCTCACACTTAGTAAAATGCAGCATTTATACATCGAGAGACTGTTATCCTTAAAAAAACAGATTGCAAATCAATTACCTTGAGAAATTTTAACCCTAATCTGAGTGCACTATTGAAATGTTGGGTAATTCATCTTAATAAAAACAGTAGCATTTGAGATATTTTCATACTCCAAAATCACAATATAAGCAGCTTGATTGATATTCCTCCTCAGTGGGAAGAAGTATTATCACACTGAATGATGCTCTCCCTTAACACTTCAGCAATTCTTGTCTTTATAAGAAAGCAGTATTAACATGAATAATTTCTGTCCTAGGATGCAGTCTTAATACTAAGTACTGCTCAAGCTCAGTAAAGCATCTGGCAAAGTACATCAGGTACATGGCCTCCACTAGTTTTGAAAGAAACCACCTGGGAACACAATAATGTAGGACAGAAGGTTACATATGCAGACATGTTCTTACAATTGTGTGGATTATTGCCAGGGCAAAGTGGGTCACTTCGGCTGACCAGAATGGGCAAAAACAATATGCTGCACATGCAAAGCCCCTTTTATAGTAACAAGGTCACAGCTATTGATATTAGGACTCGGCAAGGAGCCAATAGGAAAACTCAACTAGTTATGTGGGAAAACAATGTGGTGGTCCTCTACCCATTTGTATAACTACAGGTACATTAAACTTTTAATTTTGCAAATGTGAATAGGAAGCATGTTTTTGTTTCCCTTTTTAAGGTTGTTGGATAATAGGAAGAAAAATTGCAAGAAACCATGTGTGTTAAGCATTCAATTCCAAAAATTACCTACATAAGTTTTCAGACCTATTCAGCTTTTCAAGTAGTTGTGCAAGAACTGCATGCATCAGAGTTTCCCTAAAAGAGAATTCAGTTTAATTAGTCACCCAGATGTGTGTTATTGGATGTAAATACACCCAAATAACTGTACAATGTCAACAATAATAGCATAAATACTATACATTATAAAATAGAATTGTACTTACTAACTTGTGGCTATTTTGTTGTGCACACAATTGATTGTCTGTGAATAAATTTAATATCGTGATGTTGAAAAAGAGCTTACTTTATAATTACATAATAATGAGTGTGAAAGCTATATTGTTTAATGAAAACAAATTCGCAGTGTTGATGTGATCGGTACAACAGGTTCTGAGTTAGATGTTTAGGATTATAATTTTTTTCGATCTTTAAAAGGCTTGTGTTTTGAGAAAACATGGTTAAGGTGCTCTGCTTAACAAAAATCTCTCAACCTAAAATGAGAGATCTCTAGTTCTTTTGCTTAATCTATGTAAATAGGGGAGTTCAGTGAAAGCATTTCTTTACTTAATTCTTGACTAAATTCACCATACCGTAATATATCCCTATTGTAGCAATTAGTTTGCCAGCCAAAGTGGCCAGTCCCTGTTCACTGTGAATAAGTTAACTGTTAACTATGCAGGAGCATTTACTCTTTCTAAAAAAACACATGTGATTAGTGCTTGGTTAATGACACAATGCATATGAGGATTTAAACAAGTAAGAGGTAAGAGTCTTAACATGATCCAGAGCAGGATGTGTGTTGTGTCTGTATGTATAATGTAGGCTATTAGCCTTAAAGCCCTTACATGTCATGCAGTCACCAGAATTTAGCTCTGAACTCACAGCCAGCTCATAACTGAGCTGTGCAACTTTTAGACTGTGACGTCAAAGCATGTTAGTCACAGCCCTGGATATGTAGTGGGAGGACCACCACAGCGCCACATTTGGTTCGTAACTAATGATTTAGTTTAGCAGACATGGTGTAATGCATGCCTCCCTTCTTTATTTTAACTGGGTGTTTCCTAATGGAGCCTGTTCATATCTCTTCATGATGCTTTGCCCTGTTTCATGTCCTCAACTCATAGACAGTGGTGTTAGTCTTATATTCCTCACTCTGGCAACTATTTTCTTTCATTGTAGCCACTAAATAATGGTTCACTAGATTATAAATTGAGATTGAGAATCATAGTTCTAAATGTTAATGGACATTAATCTGTCCATCTTTATTTTAATACACTATCGAAATTTTAGATGAAGTTAACACGTTTTTTGCTGCTACAATACACCAAGAGAGCCCTTATGATTATGTTATGTTTCACACAAATTTAATTCTCTTTTAAGTTTTTTAACAAAAAAAGAAAACTTGAGCAGGAAGTGGAGCAGGACTAAGACGATGTGAGTATGTCCACGTTTCTTTCACATCCTGTGTTTAGTCCCATGTGGACGGCATAAACCAGGCTTGCCCTGACCCTGAACACTCACAGCAGTTTCTCAGGAGGGCTCCCATTACTCACAATCACTTGCTGACGGCGTGTGCCCCCTTTCCCTGCTTCTGACATGCCTGCAGTCTCGAAGTAATCATAAAGAAGCCAGGTTATATTGTTCTTTCTTTCTTTCTTTCTTTCTTTCTTTCTTTCTTTCTTTCTTTCTTTCTTTCTTTCTTTCTTTCTTTCTTTCTTTCTTTCTTTCTTTCTTTCTTTCTTTCTTTCTTTCTCTCTGACTCTGTGTTTGAAGCTTGCTGTTAATTCCACAGATAAGTATAAGAATTTGCAGAATATTCTTGTAGGTATACAGACAGTCCTTTTGTTTAAATACAGTGAGGTGCTTTTAGAACTTCAGAAAATGCCTGTTAAAGCCACATGTGAGATGGAATTCAGTGGCAATAAAGCCAGTGGGCTTGAATTTCTACGTTCTATCATTGTGAATCATTCAGTGCAAAAACCTTCTTCCATGTGCACTTTTGTTTAATTTGGCGTAGAATATCTCACCATCACTCTCGAGTAAATTTGTTTAAGAGATACTGGCTGTAGTCAAAATAGTTTCACTCCCACAGCTACTCACTGTTTGTCTAGTGCTCATTCAGTGTTTGGTTGCATAACTGTTCATAGGAACAGACTGGACCCCTTTTTTTGTGTCACTAATAACAGTGTAGTTATAGATTGTATGTGGTTTTGAAAATACACACAAAAAAAAAGGGCTATTGTAAAATTTAATTTATAAATTCTTAGGATTGCTTACATGAAGACACATTATCAAAGTCCTTAACACAGTGGCCACAACAGCAGGGTATACAAGATTACTTTCATTAGGCTTCCATAGTGGAAGATCTATAACCTCCAGCTGCATGAGCAGATGTCCTTCATGGATGTCTTTAATGCTGGGCTCCATACACATCAGAGTGGCAAGTTGCCAGGGATGGATTCAGAATTCTATGTTTTTTCCCAGGTGTGGCCAGAGAAAACATCTTATGTAATGTAGATGAAATCTTGTAACCCAATAGACAGGACAGATTTATTTCACAGCCCTGTACACATCCAGATATGTGTATTTCAGTGGTGGACAAAGGTCACAAAGCATGTACTTGAGTTAAAGTAGAGATACAGTAGGTAAAACTTTCACTTGAGTAAAAGTTCAAAAGTATTTGCCTTCAAATGTATTTAGGTATAAAAGTACTATTATTTATTATAGCTATAATGTTCCTATTATAATTTTTGTCACAAGACTGTTTAACTGCTTAATCAACTCAATTTAGGTGAAAAGTAATGTTACTTTCAGCACACCAATCAGTTAATAGAATAATATTAATTAGTTAAAAACTGATTGATATCTAATAAATTATTATTGACCCAAAACCTTCTTTTCAACAATATTTGATCACATTGATATTTTGCCATGGCAAACGGGTGCCATGGCAATTTAGAGTCAGGAGATTCTTCCATAATGTATTACTCTCAAAATGTCCTGCTTGATGTTGAACTGATGATATTCATGCTAAGTAAATACCACCAACTGGGAATCAAAACAAGTTTAAAACAGAGCGCTTTACCCTGTTTGGTCGCTTTCTGCGTGCATGACCAGTGTTTTTACCCACTTATGATTAAAAAGGAACGACTGATTTTGTGTAATGTAGCTAATTAAAAAGTAAGGTATTTGACTTTGTCTCCCCATATGGAAATATTTGAGTAAAGTACAGATACACAAAAAAAATATTTGAGTACAGTAAAAAATTACATTTATTCGTTACTGTCCACCACTGGTGTATGTCAAATACCACCCCAATTCCAAAAAAGTTGGATACTGTGCAATATGTAAATAAAAACAGAATGTGACTATTTGCAAATCTAATAAATCTATATTCTATTTGCCATGAAACAAAATTTAAATAAACTTGGAATATATACCATTTTAATGAAATAATTAGATAATTTTGAATGTTCACCACTGTGAAGCATCATGTCTTCTGTCCCTATACATCTGGGAATCAAGTAGATCAGTTGCTATATTTGGAAAAGATGAAATTCCATATGTGTCTTAAAAAGCATTCTCGCTGCTCAACATTTCTGTGTCCTTTGTTGTATTTTTCACCTGGACTCTTCTACTGCGAAGTCATGCTATTGTAATTGATGCAGTATGCACTTAGCATTGTCTTGCTCAAATATAAAAAGCCTTTCATGAAAATGACATTTTCTGGATGGAAGCATGTGTTGCTCTAAAACCTGTATACACAGTACTGTTCAGCAACGATGGAGGTTTTCTAAATGTGCAAGCTGCCCATTCCACTTTAGTCAATTCGTCTGACCATTGAACAGTTTTCCACTTTGCCTCAGTACATTTTAAATTAGCTTTGTCCCAGGGAGGAGTGGAAGGTTCTGCATCATGATCATGCAAGCCTTCTTCTTTGCATGATAGGGACCAGCATTTGTGAATGAAACTTTGGCAGACATTGATTTCTGGAGGTGTTAATAAGCCTATGCAGTGATTGGAACTGGAACAAATAGTTTAAACGTTTAATGTAATGCCAGTACACATTGGAATCAGCATTTGTAAAATATCATGAAACCCAAATGTACCGTGACAAAAGGAAATGCATTATTATTATTATTATAATTTTTTTTTTTTTATTATTATTTTTATTATTATTATTGTTGTACAACATTAAATTTTACATATCATACAAAGTTAAATTGATACCAATCATTAAATAGAAGGTACCTACATAAACTTGTTTCTAAATACTCTGTAATGCTTGTAGTAAATCAGTAGTACACAGAAGGCAGATTGACAATATCTTAAATGTCATGTCCCGAGGAACTGAACAGTTCATAGGTTTTTGCTGTATTCTGCCAAAACTGCCAAAGGTTGATACATACAGTATGTGCAATCCATATGTAACAGCTCATACATCTGCAGCAGTATCCACGGTGTATTTGGGTGTATAATTTATGTATAACTGCTGTATATAGGCATTAGGGACACTCAATATAAAGTGGTACATCCTTTAAAGACTTTTAAAAAACATATAGGGTGTATAAAAGTTACATTTTATTACAGAAACAGACAGGACAAAGCCAACAACAGAGCTGGCACGTTAATAGACAGAGCTCCAGTTTGCTGCTCTTAGACTAGTGGCTCAAAATACAAACCCTACATAATACAAATCTCATGAACTTATATTTTATTTACAATCGAATATAGATAACATATCAAATGTTGAAAGTGAGACATTTTGAAATGTCATGCCAAATATTGGCACATTTTGGATTTCATGAGAGCTACACATTCTAAAAAGGTTCGGACAGGTAGCAATAAGAGGCTGGAAAAGTTGTACATATAAGGAACAGCTGGAGGACCAATTTGCAACTTATTAGGTCAATTGGCAACATGATTGGTTGAAAAAAAGAGAGCCTCTCAGAGTGGCAGTGTCTCTCAAAAGTCAAGATGGGCAGAGGATCACCAATTCCCCCAATGCTGCAGTGAAAAATAGTGGAGCAAAATCAGAAAGGAGTTTCTCAGAGAAAAATTGCGAAGAGTTTGGTTATCATCATCTACAGTGCATAATATCATCTAAAGATTCAGAGAATCTGGAACAATCTCTGTGCATAAGGGTCAAGGCCGGAAAGCCATACTGATGCCCGTGATCTTCGGGCCCGTAGAGGCCACTGCATCACATACAGGAATGCTACTGTAATGAAAATCACAACATGGGCTCAGGAATACTTCCAGAAAACATTGTCGGTGAACACAACCAACCATGCCATTCGCCGTTGCCGCCTAAAACTCTATAGGTAAAAAAAGAAGCCATATCTAAACATGATCTAAAAGCGCAGACGTTTTCTTTGGGCCAAGGATCATTTAAATGGACTGTGGCAAAGTGGAAAACTGTTCTGTGGTCAGACGAATCAAAATTTGTAGTTCTTTTTGGAAAACTTGACGCCATGTCATCCGGACTAAAGAGGATAAGGACAACCCAAGTTGCTATCAGCGCTCAGTTCAGAAGCCTGCATCTCTGATGGTATGGGGTTGCATGAGTGCATGTGGCATGGGCAGCTTACACATCTGGAAAGGCACCATCAATGCTGAAAGGTAAATCCAAGTTCTAGAACAAAATATGCTCCCATCCAGATGTCATCTCTTTCAGGGAAAACCTTGCATTTTCCAACATGACAATGCCAGACCACATACTGCATCAATTACAACATCATGACTGCGTAAAAGAGGGATCCGGGAACTAAAATGGCCATCCTGCAGTCCAGATCTTTCACCCATAGAAAACATTTTGTGCATCATAAAAAGGAAGATGCGACAAAGGAGACCTAAGACAGTTGAGCAACTAGAAGCCTGTATTAGACAAGAATAGGACAACATTCCTATACCTAAACTTGAGCAACTTGTCTCCTCAGTCCCCAGATGTTTGCAGACTGTTATAAAAAGAAGAGGGGATGCCACACAGTGGTAAACATGCCTTGTCCAAACTTTTTTGAGATGTCTTAATTCCATTAAATGTAAAATCAACTTTTTCCTTAAAATGATATATTTTCTCAGTTTAAACATTTGATGTGTCATCTATGTTGTATAGTGAATAAAATATTGAAATTTGAAACTTCCACATCATTGCATTCTGGTTTTATTCACAAATTGTACAGTGTCCCAATTTTTTTGAATTCGGGTTTGTATATATGATATATGAAAGCTTTGAAAAATACAAAAAAATGTTATTCAATGTTATAAAAAATGTTTTGCAAGCTGTAGGGAGAATTTGAAAAGATGTCTGTGAGACATAAAAATCCACCGACATTTTTCAGTTTATAACTAGCATTTCCCAAATTTGGAAATCTTGATCTAAGGCTGAAATAATTTATTGTTTCTCATAAACAATCGACATGGTGGCATACAAGAACACATTGCCACCTTACAATGTCAGGGGCCTTGGGTTGACCATAAGCACTTTATACTGTCTATACAGTGTTTTGCATGTTTTTCTCGTGTTTTTCCAAATACAAGCAGAAACTTTGCCTTTAAGCTTGGAAAAAAGATATCAAGGAAAAGTAAATGCTGACTGTATTTGCAGACAGTAGTTTTTTTTTTTCAGAGTGGTAACATCTCACTTTAAAAAAGTGATAGCATTCAGATGCAACTTACTTGAGCCAATTCTATCTATTTATCATCATTAGACCAACTGAAAGTGAATATTCAATGTTTTTACTCTGCATAGCAATGAGGAGCTGTAACAGTACAGTATTTGTAATATAATTCTCCCTCTACTGTCAATTTATTGCTGCATGACACATATGCTGATGTTCTCCAACATGTAGAATACCATGGATTTGTTCTGCAGTGGTCTGTTTGATAATTAGGGACACATTTTCTCACGCTGCTCTGGAGCCATTTAGAGATGCTCCCGGCACCGATGGTTAGATACAGTAATGACGTTCACGACTGATCTGCCAAAACAAACATTTGACCACATTGTATGGCTGCATGCTGCACAATAGGTACTTTTTCTTCTCCCTGTTCACTTCTGCCATGATAATTGATAGAGTGAGAATCCTCAGCAGGATCTGTTCTTCAGGCTGGCCATTATGTTTATTTCTCACAAATGAGTAATTGAGTGTGGGTGTGTTTCTCATGCTTGCACATGCCCAGTGTATAGCTAGAAAGATCTGCATTTTTTTTGTCTTTTATAAGCCTCCAAAGATGATTCACATGAAAACAAACAGGCTCTGAAGTTAAAAGCATCAGTATTTGGGGGGGGGGGGGGGGCGTGATGTTAAGGACCTGAAATAAAGGACTGACGTCAGACAGGTAAAAACTTTTAACATCTGGAAAACTCCAATGGGCCCAGTATTGGCTGCATGCAGGCTTAGTTAGCCTCTGGGGAAGTTGTGGAAATACGAGTCGTCTTTCAAAGTCTCAGGCTTGTCTTTGATAAATCAGAGCAGCTTCCTCTGTTCATCTGAGCTCTCAGTGATGCAGGACTGATGAGCAGAATTTCTCCAGCTCTATACAGTATAGATTAGCACTAAATTTGAGAATGTATTCATTTAAGAAATATGCAATTTGCATTGGTATAACTACACCTACCTATTCTCTTGATATTGAACACTACGTTTCATACCTGGATGATGCACGACTGCTGTAGTGTGTATTTCTAACAGCAAGGTTTCCATGACAGTCCAGTGAGATCTGATGTGGTTTATGGGCTCAGAGATTTTAGTGATGAGACTAATGACTGTAAGTTTTGTGCCATAATGATGATATAAGGCTGTGCTTGTGTTAATATACAGTGTGTGTCTACTTCGGTGTGAATTATGATAGGATTTTTATGAGTCTTTCTAGAAATTTATGATTTGTTCTACAGACTCTCAACATTTAACAGATCTGCTGTGGCTCGGTAAATTGTTAGATTTGACAGCAAATCCTAGGTGTGTGCGCATTAACAACAGCTGTTTGTACTGTATTGTTGAACAATTTAATATTCATGTTCAAGTTTAATCATTGTTACAGATGGATTTTCTAGATGATTTCTATATATACACACAGCTCTAGCTAAAAGAAAGTTACTCTACATTCTTCAGTGTTCACAATTCACAACTTGCCATGGCATTCAATCCTAACTATAGAAGTTTCCACCAGTGTTTCCCTGATCTCCCACCCTGCCTGTTAGTATGCCAAAATGAAATTAGAGCAGAAATGGATAGAATAAAAACGAAGGCTTTACTGCACAGAGCTGAAAAAGAATATGCCTGTAGAATGTTTGTTCCCTTCTAAATATGCAAATGCAATTCCATAACCTTTCAAACGAGATAGGGAAAATTACAAATAATCCTATAACAACACATTAAAGAGCAGTACTTTCCATCATTACTGAATGGCTCTCTTCTGACATGAGTCATCAGTTCATTCAATTCATTCATTGCAATCAATACACTTAATTGTTATATTCCTTTACAGTGGTTCTGTCTATAAACCTAAATGCATTCCCTTAGACAGTTTCATGACTATGTAGAAGATGAAGACCTCTGACTGTGTGTGTGTGTGTGTGTGTGTGTGTGTGTGTGTGTGTGTGTGTGTGTGTGTGTGTGTGTGTGTGTGTGTGTGTGTGTGTGTCAGAGCTGCAGCTGGGGACGCACCACACCATCTGGGCCTCCCTCTGGTTACACTCATCTTGTCCCTTTGCACACACACACACACACACACACACACACACACACACACACACACACACACACACACAGCTGGTAAAGGCTAAGCCCAAAGCAACTAATCCAGTCAGGCCTCGAAGTGGAGCAGGGCCCCCATGTTCTCACAATTTCAACTCCACCTATATCCGGCCATGTTTGACTTATTTTATGTCATCCACAATGCTTCTAGTGACACATGCTCAGTAATGAACTGAATCTTTTGAACAATGTTTAAGAAATTCTCCTCTCAGTGTGCTTTTTTGTCTTTTTTGTCAATGGATGGATGTAAATGTTGCAGTGAGGCATCTGTTAAATTAAACTGGAGAAAGTGGTCATTTCAGATCGTTGTTCTAAACACTCAGTTCAGACGTGATGTTTCAGCTAAAGGAGCTCCTTCTCTCCAATAAGCAATTTCCTCTCAAAACAAGCATCTGTTTCCCACTTAATCATTAAGAGCCATTTTGCTCTTTGAACTGTCTTCAGGTAGAAATAACATAAACAGATCATCCTGCATAATAGCTTCCTGTAAGCTTTTAACTTTAGCTTAAAAGTGTTTCCCTGGCATTGCTATTAGATCAGGTTATTTTGTCCATATCCATATTGAATGATAATATAATGTGTCAGGCCACTGGCCTTGCAGAAACTTTCTATCACTTTCTAATATATAAGGAGTACACCATTTAATCACAAGTGTCTGTGTTTGTGAGAGAGAAGATAGTGTTTTACTTTCCAAGTGTGATATGATACCCCATGACCCTGTGATGTGAAGATACTATGGCCGGCTTACATGTCTCGAAGGAAGCACCAAATAGTCTCCAACTCTTTACAGTTGGTTATTGTTGTGAGCGGGCCAGTGGGTAGAAAATGACAGATGACCAAATTGTGGAGAAAATGGAGAAAATTCTAAATATAGTTTAAGTTAAAACAACATGGAACCCATAGTTAAAACAGATACAATGACAGATAAATGTTGAAAAAAACATGCAAAACTCCACACAAACAGTGAATCAAGCTCAGGATTGTACCATAGAGCTGTATGGCAGCACAGGGCTGTGAATGGACAACGGCTACATCTAAACTTTGATCTTTGGAGTAACTGCATGTAATTTCAAATGATTTGTATATGTGACAATAAATCTTAAATCATTTGCACTTGATATACTGTACATTTGTTTGTCATTTTTGATTTGACTAAGTTTCTGAGTTACACATAGTTTTGGACAGTTAATAAAAGCACAGTGTTTTGGCAATCTTATTTATATGGATTATATTCGACAATAAACTGTAGTTTTCACATTATTGATTATTGGTTATTGAATTCAGAGGTTTATCTTGGCAAATCCCTCTCAACACTTTCCTTTACTATAACCTTGAAAATAAAAACTACACCTATAAAGTATAGTATGGTAAATCGTTATTCTTTAATTTGAACTGAACAGATGGTTGTGTCATTTACTATATACACAGCATGATGAGGAAACAGTAGTAGCGTACCCTTGTCATCAGAGTCCAAACAGTTGTGGTGATGTCATGTGTGTAAAAGTCACATTGATAACAATGGCTCGTATGGCTACCAGAGTGGAAAACACAGACTATCAACAGATAAAGAATCAACGTGGAGGCTGCAAGGGTCTAGGGGCCTGGTGGCCTTTGCTATGTGGAATTTCCTTTGCTTGATATGTCTTTTTGGAAGCTCAGTGATATAACAAGCCATGGAAAAAATGGCACAATAGCATTGATTACAAACAATGTATAGCTCTTATTAGACAGGCATGTCATTCCTGAAATGAGAGGCTAAGCAAGGCTCAGGTCACCTTTTGCCTAGTTCTCCTTTTTCTTTCTGAGCATCTGCACACAATTTTATTCACTCTAGAACACCAGCCAGGATCAAGAGCAGAAAGCACAGTGTGCTGTTCTGTTGTAATGCAAAACACTACACATATCTATTTATCCTTTGCCAGGCATTGTTGTTAGGGGATATGCTGTCCTGATTATGCAGGGGGCCTGTCTTCTGATGTAGTACACAGAGTTGATACATACTTTCTTCATTTATATTATGGACCTGAATTGTGGCTAAAGAACCATGGAAAGTGGTAGCTCATTGGCTAAGTTGGTGGACTTTTGATCAGAGAGTTGTGAATTTGAATACTAGCACCACCAAGCCACCATTACTGGTTTCAGCTGCCATTACTGGTTTCGACCACATTCAAAATTAGGCCTGTAGGTAAATGGGATTCACCTGCCTGAATAAAGCCAGATAATGTCAGCTGTTGCTGTAGTATTAGCTTGAATGTTTGGGGTTGCATTTGATTAAGAGCCATGGATCACAAAGACTTGCTAAAAAAACTCAGACTTAATTTATGGATATAAAAGAATATAAAATGCATTGATAATACCATGGAACACTGTCAAAACCATCATCAATAAAATGTGGCACCACAGAGAAAATACAAAGGTCAGGACGATCCTCTATAATTGATGCGAGGATGAGTAGAAAACATATCAGGGAGCCTACCAAGAAGCCAACAGAAAAACTAAAGAACTAAAGAAATTTTTGGCAAGTACTGGTCACTCCTTGCATGTGATTACTATCTCCTGTATTCTGCACAAAAAAATATGCAAGCCGATCTGACTTATGCCGAAAGATTAATGTGGCATGAATGTGGTATGGTCTGACAAGACAAAGGTTGAACATTTTGACCATAATTGTAAAAGGTACATTGAGCACAAAAAGCGAATACCAAGCATTATCCAAGAAAACAATATTACAAATAGCAAAGTATGGTGGGGGTAGCATAATGCTTTGGGGCTTCTTCTTTACAGCTGGGACTGGGATATTTTTTAAGATAGATGGGAAATGAATTGAATTTGAAATTGAGTATTTCAACACAAAACCTTCTGTCCTCTGTCAAAAAACTGAAAATGAAGAGGAATTTCACCATAACAATGACCCAAGGCACACATCAAATCAACAAAGAGGCTTCAGAAAAGGATAATCAAACTCATGGGCCCCAGATCTTAATGGAATCATAGCAATTTGAAGGAACTTTTGTTGCAAAGAAGATTGGGATACAATTCCGAAGCCTAGATGTGTACAGTTAATAGAGACTTATTCACAAAAATTATTATTATTAATTACTAACTATTCAGAATATTTTAAATAAGAAAAAACACAGCCTGATTGCATAATTCTAAGCACCTCTCCTAACTAATAAGTCTCTTTGCGGAAGCACTTTTTGCCTTTATTTAAAAAATTCATTATTATTATTATTATTATTATTATTATTATTATTATTATTATTATTATTATTATTATTGTTATTGTTATTGTTATTGTTGTAAACTATTTTCCGCCAAAAAAAAAATCATATTTTGCAGTGCAATTTTGAAAATAATATCAGTTGATGATTTGACAGCTAAAAAGTAATATTTGAAAGCCAATTTTCAATCCATGAAAGTAACAGATATTATTAATATCTAGTTAGTATTAGTTAGTATTAGTATTATTGCTTATAATATTAGTAATATTATAAGCAAGTGATAAATATGTATGGATTAATTTGAACAATAGGCTTTTGAAGATATAGTGAATAGTATATATATATATATATATATATATATATATATATATATATATATATATATATATATATATATATATATATATATATATATATATATATATATATATATTGAAGATAAACAGTATATGGAAGAACAATGCAGTGGTTCTCGGTCATAGTTTTTTGGTACTTCATTTGATCTTTTTGTATTTTGTCTGTTCTGGGTTAACATTATCAGTTAAATTTTTTTTACAGTTATCCCTTACTGGCTTACAAATGTTGAATGTGCTGCTATTTATTATGCATGATTGATAAAACAATCACTAGGGACATTAAGATTGAAAGAACTATGTCTATTTGATTTTCCACTGATAGCAGTTTCACCTAGAAACAATTGGTATACAGTAGATCCAGATGTATAATGGAGCCCAGAAAATCTGCTAATACAGTCTTCTCTGCTCTCCAGAGCACAAGGGTGAGACCAGGACAATTACTAAATACACCAAGCAAATGATTTTCATCTCAAGAGACAGGTTGCAATCAAGAATCAGTAATGACACAAGTGATGAGAAAGTTAAGGGGTAATCATTATTGGCAGCCTTAAATCACATACATTAGTGTATGTACTCCAGTCTTCTGAGAATCTTTTAATTGAAATGATGGTGCGTTCTATTTTACTGAGCATTTGCCAAATTTTTTTATTCAATTTTCAGATTGTGTCGCTTGATATGGAAGGAATAACACACTGGACCAGGCTGTTATACATAATACATTAATACAATACAATTAGATACAAGCATATTCAATAGAGAGTGTATTATTCTCTACATGCCAGGGTGATTTCCCAGTGATTTTTAATTTATCACTTAATGATTAACTGTGCTTTTATTTGCATGTAATATTTTTTAAACTGCTTGTTTTTACATTTAAGACCAAAGCACAGTGACTGAGAAACCAGAAAATCCAAACCTCTCTGTCCTGAAAACTTTTTCATGTTAATAAAACCTAAAACTATATACCCAAGAGTGTCCCTTCAACATAGACATAGACACATACATACAACAGCACACTTCTTTTCAAGAATTCAGATTTCAGGGAATTTAGAATTCAGGGCTCTGGTACCTATAACATAGCTTTTTCATTTACTTGTAAAATGCCTAATTGGAGAAGGGTGGGAATTCTATGCTCTATTTTCTGTTCTCTATCTACGTGTGGGTTTGGGGGGCCATAAAAATAGAAATACCTGACAGTTTTGACCTCTGACAGATTTGACCTTTGGCTGCTCCCCATGAAGAAATTAGTTGTTTTCATTTTTCTTTAATGAAAAATCTAAGACTTAATTTTGTTCACTGTAGTTAGATTTACTTGCATGCGTAGGATTAATTAGCTGCATTATTATTTGAAGGTACTCATCAGGATTTTAAGAAAAATGTGTGTGTGTGTGTGTGTGTGTGTGTGTGTGTGTGTGTGTGTGTGTGTGTGTGTGTGTGTGTGTGTGGTCACCACACAAGTGCAAGCGGTGTGAGACACAGGCAGGAGGCTGACACTCTCCTCTGGAGGTGTCAGAGCCAGAGTGAAGAGGCAAAGGTCAGTTAGGGCCAACATGCTAAATGCTGACAGCAACATCACTGTCTTGTAGGGCTGTTGAAAAAAATGCTGAAACTCTGGAAACAGATAAAAGAATAAAAAACCAACAATTTTACAAAAACAATACACAACAAATAAGACCACATCATTACAAAGGATGCAGAAAAAAAAATTGTAGCTGCCAAAAGATGCTATCACAAGCCTGATTTGTTGCCAACTACTACACATTTCTTGTATCTTTTTAAAATAGAAAATAGACACTATCAACTGCTTATCTAACACTGTCATTACAGTCTCAAAATTAGGACAGCTCTAGACTTGGATTTAGACCACAGATATGTTCCTTCAAAAAGCTACCCCTTGTCCTTAAAGGGATGTTCTTTAACATTTTTATTTCAACTTATCCACAAGAAAAGTTCAACGATTATTCATGACATTGTTTTTTTTTTTTGTATTTGCTTTTGTACATTCATCATCGTCATTTACATATATGAGCATTTGTAAGCAAACCCATACACTAGATAGTCACAATGCTCAGATGACTCTTAAGTTTCCAATATCTTTACAGAGAACTCATGTTTAATCACAGGAGGACCCAGTCACTGCAGGCTTATCTTGTTCCTGAGCTGGCTACTGTACAAAGCTTTTGTTATCAGTGGTTGTAAGCCGTGGTTGACTTGGGTTCTAATTCCCATGGTGGTTATCAGGTAAAGTGGGTGACAGGAATGGCTGCTATAGCAGATAATGCAAAACAAGGAGATAGAGTCATAAGTTTAGATACATCTTGTATCCTGTTGTCCCGTCTGTTGACGCCCAATTAGCTGTCAGAGATTGGACGAGACAAACAGAGACAGAGGAGAAAGTGTATTGTTTTTTTGTAGTAATGCAGTCAGAGAAATAACTCAACAGAGCCCAGAAAGAAAGCACAGAATTTCTATTTAATAAATAAGACAGTTTATTAAATATATGAAAAAAAAGACTTACAGTAAGAGGAGAATCCAGCATGAAGTGAACGTATGACTTTATGGCATATCTGAATCTATGACAGAGCATTTGATTTAGAAATCACTGGCCTGTGAATTTAGCGTCCTAGCTCATGTAGGCATCATAGGCACCATATTAATCTGCAAGGCACAATGTCTATTATGGTATTATTTACTGACAGCTTTTGAGAGGTAATGTTTACACAGGGAATTGTGGGAAAACAAGACTTTCCGAGTTTGAATAAAAAAAAAAAAACCCTTAATGTTCTTTTCTTTGAAAATGGCTGGAAATAAAGTTCTATCTCCAGTGACCAATAAAAATACAATCAAGAGTGGTCTAAATGTAGCCAGTAATCTTTTCTGGCATTTATTTACTGTCTTTCCAATGCGTTTTCCTTTTTTCCTTTTTGCTTTTTACTCATGTTGAAATGTTAAATAGATACTTTAAGGGAAAATAAAATACTGCATTCTGAAAATAGCCCAAACTCCAATCATATCTCTCCATCCCCTCTCCCACGACTACAGTTGTGCAACTCAATGGCTCACCAAGCCACAGACCACAAATTTTAATTTAATTTCTGGAGCAAAAAGTTGAAATTTGTCAGACCAAAAGAAAAAAAGACTAGCTAGAAATGTCATGACTTCTAAGAATACAGTAGAAACTCTTTCCAGTGTTGCTATTGGCTAACATGTATGGGGTGGCTCATACCTGAATTAACAAGACTTTAACATTTCTGGTAAAGAGAGCTTTGGGTTTCAGAAGGCAAAGCAATAAAACAATAATATCCATTCAGGAATAGACACTATCACTCTAATCCTCTGATCTAATATTATTTCCCTCAACTCTAAAATCTGTACAGTTAAGGAAACCAAAACAAAGAGTAAGAAACACACAGCCATTGAATATTTTAATTACATTAAATCCTAAGAAGAAGGAATAGGAATATACAAGCTTTCTTTGACCAAGTTTTTAGGCAAGAAGAATTTTAGCTCTTGTGTCCACAAAAGCCCTGTTTGCAATTATGTGGCATGAAGTGGCTTCCTTGTTTATTGGCAAGATTTACTGTAGCACATCCTGCAGTGTTCATACTGGTGAGAAACCAATTTTAATCCTGCCCAAGTCCACTTATGTCCAAAAATCATTTCTCTGAAGTTTTAAAGTCCCTGTCTGTGTCACACACTGCATCAAGTAGATCCCAAAATATCCTAAACAGCTTTGGTCTTACTGTTACAATATATTCCATTATAAGAGGGATATCATATGAGATGTATTCATGTATTTTTGTTTACCTTCCTTTAAAAAAAAGATGAGATACATTATTCCTGGTCTTAAAAAATGATTGTCACTTGTGTGTTCATAAGAGTAAAAGTGTAAAAGTTACCCAGTTGTACAGTTTATAAAACAGCTATGTCTTTAGAGGTCAATTTAACACTGGCTACAGCATAGCACTTTTCCTAATTTAGCCAAGACCTAAGCTGATGCAAAGAGTCAATCCAGGTTGTCTAGTTTTAAATGTATAGCAGCTGTAATAGCATGGAGGCTTGCCTGAGAGTGGAAGCAACTCTCTCATTCTGTAAATGGGTGTCAGACATAAGCTCATTTAACACTATTCTTTACATTAGCATTACAGGGTTCACCAAGCATTATTCATATAGTGTAAGCTGTAATTAAAAAACTATTAGCCTCGATGGAGTTTGGAAAATAATGATTTAGCTTGTAGTGTGAAAAGATTAGAGTTGATGTTAATGTACAGCTTGTAGGCTTAGGAGAGTTTGATTATCATGGGTTCCTGTACCCTTGTTTGTTATAGAAGACTGCTAAATTATCCTTATATAAATGATCCACATCATTATTTTATGTAACAGTAGACAAAAAAACATTTGTCCAATCTGATTATTAAAAATAAAAAGATATATCTTTTATAATTAGGAAACAATAGGCATGTCTGACAAATATAATATAATTCAATATTTATTAAAAAAAAAAAACATCTCTGTTCAAATTTCAGATTCTCAGTTAAATGATATGTTGTATAATGTCTTTGTTCTGAAATGCTATAGCTAATTTTTCATCTCAATTTTCTCTCATTCGTCAGTTTGAACAGTTGATAACCTAAACACTGATGGAACCATAATAAAAGAATATGTTACCTAATAAGAGATGGATTATCTTTTGAGTCTGGTTCCTCTGGAGATTTCTTCCTTATAATGTCTCAGGAGGTCTTTCCTTTGCCACCACTGTCTCTGGATTGCTCATTAATAAACTCAGAAATTTCCCCACTGTGGGACGAATAAAGGTATATCTTATTTTAGGGATAAACTTATAGACACAAATCTACAAATCAAAACATTTTATTTTGTATTTATTTATTTATGTATAAAAATTAATTTAAATTGAATAAAAGTAACAATGACTTGTTAGCATATGCTCCATAAAATCAAATCAAACAGAAAACATGTCTACATTATGAGCCTTCAGTGTCAGTGTAAACTCAAAGCCAAAGCTATGACTTTCAGATTTGTTTCCATAGGAAAGAATGGAGGAAACACCTGATCATGAATCCCACATGTGACCAGAAAACACTGATAAATTGGAACACTGGCTAAACCCCAGGCCTCCTTGCCAGACAACAGTGTCTGACCTCACTAATGTTCTTGTAGTTGAATGAGCACCAATCCCCATAGCAACACTCCCTTCTAGTGGAAACTCTTCCCAAAACTAGTGAAGGTTATTATAACGGCAAAGAGCAGGGACAAATTTGGAGTAAGCTATATAAGTTCAATGGCACATATATTTGGCTATAGTGTAATAATAATGAATTAGTGGATCCAGGTTTTAAGTATGTTCCACAACATCAACTGTTCTGTAACTGAACTGTACTGTAACTATAAACTTATTCAATTAGAAAATGTATGATACATGATTGGTAGAAAAATGCTGTTTTACAGAGAAATAAAACACTCCCTTCCTGTGAACACTCAATGCATGCATACTTTTCACTTTGTAAACTATGATCTTCGTCCAGGCTTGTTCTGTTCTGTGTGTAATGCCTTTCCCATGAAACTCTACATTTTTTAATTATATCTGTGAATTGAAAGTCTTAATAATTTTCTATTAGATTGCATCTAAGGAGTGGCCTTTCGAATGAATTGTGCTTATTAGTCATCAACTTGCTGTTGTCTAGTCAGCGCTTGTAATTTATAGCATGACCAACTTAATGCAATAAAACAGGGGATTGCAAAATACAAGTCAAGCAAAAAATGTCATTGCTAAGTGTATCCACTAAGTGATCAGAAACAAGAGCACAATATCAGGGATATTTTCCTCACATAGACCTCGGGAAAATAAATGTGAAACTGTTATACATTCACTAATTTCTCTTAATGGTATAGCTTTATAATAACAATGAGTATACACAACTGCACAGATTTCAGTTTTCACCCTCAAAAGATCTGGTCTTTCAAGCATTCTTTGTGATTACTGAAACAAGGGGGGGGGGGGGGAAGCAAGGTAAATCCTTACTCTGCAGAACTGTTGCTTTTTCTGTGTTATCTCTGTATAAACATGTTTTTGATGTGATCATTAACTGAAGCTCTTGACCTGTTATCTGCATGATTTTTTAGGCTTTCTGCTGATAGCTTATACCTTCACACATGTTGCTAATTTGTTTTTTTTGTTTTTTTCTTATATGTTGAGATGCGCAATTAAATTCTTGTGTATTGTAAATATTGTGCCTCTGAATCTGATGTCAATAATGGAAATAGGAATATCATTGTCTATGATGTAGGACAGATGCAGTATGAAGTAGTGAGATGAATAAGGCATAGGTTTGCAAGTTATACTAGATCAAAGGCTTCCATGCTGCAAACATCATAAGCAATGGCTTTGAAGCAAGTGCTATAGTAACACAATTACTAACACTTGTGTTGCGGTTCAATTGTGCAAACTTCTACACGAGCTCTCTCATTTCTTGCAGCTTTCCTAACAGTCTCAGGTTTATACTTCCAAAAATGGCATCAAGTTAGTCTTTAGAGAACTCTATAAACAGTCTTTTCATTCATCATATAGGATATTTTCTTTACAAGCACTAAATGAATTGTCTTTCCATACCATCTTCAGACAGAGGATTTGCTAATTGGCTGCAATAATGGATGTAGTAAACTCAGTCTCCATAAACTGTATAAGAGTTTAGATAAATACAGCTGGTCTTAAGATGGTAATTTTGCCTTGCAGCATTTCCTTTTCCTGTGTTCTCTTTTAAACTGTAAGAAGGTATCATATAGCAGTATCACACGTACATTTTAGGTGGTTGTAAGTCATTTCAAGCAACATGTTTTAAGAAATGTTTGTATGTAAGCCTGTTGGTACAAGAGTAAAACTTTGTGTTACTGTAATTTCAAAGTTATTTAGCTAAACCTGGATATTTAGTTTCCATAGCGCTTTACAGAAAAGTGAAATGTGTTTTTAAACATATATTTAAAAATATAAATATTCTTTGTGGCTTTTTCTGAAGTCAGTTAAAAGTATGGCTTAGGAAAAATGCTACAGAATTCATAGTAGATTTTATTATCATTTAACCTAAAAGGCTGTTTCTGATTGCCAAATGCACCTCTTATTAACAGGCTGCATTTTCAGCTGGGAACATGAAACAAGTGTACAAGTGTAAAGTATATGGCTTATTTGCAAAACATAATTAATAATTATAAACATAAAACATCTGACGCAAAGTATGTCCGATTTGCTTCAAACCTCGTAATTAAAAGGATGACTGACTTTGTGCCATCGAGAACTTTATCATTACAGAGCCTCCAGCTGTGTGGTTTGTTCAGCAGTGAAAAATTTATTCTGATTAGTGGCATTAGGGCAAGAATTTCTTCTGTAATTTGACATTGATGTAAATTGGCCCTCACTTCATCCTCGTTTTACTCGTTGACTCTTCATGCCATTAGAGCTAAGGGCAGAGAAGTGAAGACCTGATTCATATAATTACCCCTGTCCTGCTGTCCCAGACAAAATTCCCAGCACGTGCCTTCTTTAATTAAGAGAATAGCATCATTATCGGTGGCATCAAGCTGTTCAGAGTAGATGAATAATGTTGCTGAAATACAAAAATTGCAATAAATAATGCCATTTTTTGACATGGCTGTTTTGCAAAGTGGCATGTTGACCTTGAGAACAAGGCTTGTATTTACAGAAGAGTTAAACTTTTGTGTACTAAGCTCAAATTATAGGTGTCAGGAGCACTAGATGAAATATGCAGTATGATGATAGATTGCTATGATCTTCATGCAATGAGTGGGGGGTATACTCCGCTCTGTAACTGGTTTGTTTCCAGTTCAAAAATGTACAAGGGATGTATTTTGCAGAAGCTAGTGTTTCTGCAAAGGACTACATTCTACCTCTTGAATGTTAAAAACATTCTATTGTTGTTTTACTTCCCAATCTTCCTGTGTGTTTTGCAAGGCAGAGATCTCAAAAGATCTTTGTGTGGGTCTGAAGTTGTTAATTTCAGAAAACCTTTTCTGAGAATTTGAAACGCCCAATGCTAATAATCTATTCTCAATATGGCATGATTTGTTTTTTTTTTTTTTTAAACAAAGTCGCAGGGCTCCAATCCAATAAATAACCCTTTGAATGGATGTTGAAGTGCTGGCAATTGTCAGGTTGTCTCCCTCTGTAAACACTCAATTTCACAGAATCCTTTAGTAAATAACAGATTTTCAGTCTTGCTCGATGTTTAATCATCAGTGATGGGCAGAGTACTAAGAAAATATTAAGTAAAGTAAGTGAAAGTATAGGTAATTAATAAAAAAAAAAAGTAACAAAAAATAAATACAACAATAATGATCTCAAGTCGAAGTAAATTGTGGCTGCTTTTAAATATGCACAAGCAAAAAGAAAATTGTCAGTAAAACTGATGCAATTATGTAAATGATAGTTTTTATAGGAAATAGTTTTTATTGCTTTTTGAAACTGCTAGCAACTGATTCACTCTCTTTTGGTTTAAGTGTAGAGCGACTGACTAGTGCTATGTATATTCTGATGAATGAATGTCCCGTAAATCTTTTGTAAATAGCCAATACTTACCATTAACTTGAATTTGACTTGCTGCCTGCCCAGTTTCCCTGCTACACTGGAATTGATGCCAGTCAGCATTAGCAAAGAAAGTAGTCATTTAGTTAAATATATAGCCAGTGAGTTGTAACAAATTATCCAAACATACCACAACATGCTTTGTTCAAATTAGATCCACTTCATGCCTTCTAAGGATGTAAAGGAGACAGCTCATTTCACTTGAGTCTTTGCTTATAAAACCTGTAGCTCTACCTACATCAGAACTGTGGTAAGGTCCAGGTGGTGCTCATTATCAAGGACCACACTTTAATCTGATGCCCTATCTGATGTATAGACAGATGTGTTAGTGCAAACCTTGCATCTACAACGTACAAAATTATTCTGTTGTAGGACATAATACTAAAAATAATAAAATTGGCAAAGTGAAAGGGGGGTTTTGGAATGGATATTGTCTGCATAGTCAGATGAACATGGATAGTAAACTATACTGTATATGACATGCTGTTCTAGTTTAACCCTGTACAGTTTTGATTGATCAAGTTATTTCATTTCTTTCTATTTGTAAATCACCTGATCCATTGTATGTTTAGAACTTTTACTTTGCATCCAAGCCCTATTTAAGTCCTGGTAAACATATAAATTAATCGGCTATCCCTTATCCCTCCTCAATAAGTGCAGGGTAATGAGTCTATGCTTTGATGCAGATCGATGCTGAATGTTTTTTGATGCAGAAACTTTCATTACTGTAAGAGCTCCAGTTAATCTCACCTTAGGAGTGTGAGCCACTGGATAACACCTGTGCTATATTAAAAGGGACACTGACACATGTCTAACTACAACATCCTGGCTTGTAGAGTAGTGCAATTTGTTTCTATAAGCACTGGGACCATAGAAACTCTGACCTAAATTCTTTACAAAAAAAAGAAGGCCAGATCTCCAGCTTTTCTATATATTTTTTTCTGTGTGCAAGCAGCAGGCCCCTTGCAGAGGCCAAATCTGCCTGATGTTCCCCAGGGGAGAGTTCAGTGGCTAGGTGTCATTAACTGTGTTTCAAACATCTACGCTTTCTTTCCAGGAACTGCAGCAGAATCTACGGTTGGAGTGAGCTGTTTTGAACTGATATTACTTCTGGTGTTGAGACAATTATGAGCATGATTTGGAAATGACACAGAGATTCCAAATAAACAGATTAATATTTCAACATGCAGAGAAGGCAATAAAGTCAGGGAGCAAGACTAACAATTATTAGCTCATAATATATAGTTTCCAGAAACTATTATCTTTTGACATAAATGTAATGATTTAATCAATAAAAATACAACATAATCTGACAATATGTATTACACTAAAACACTGTAGGTACAGGTAAAGTACTTAATATCATTTAATTATTATTTTGACTTAAGATTTAACATTCCAAAATCTTAATTCAAATGAAAAAATTTAAATAAAAAAATAGGATTTACATATGTACTGAAATACCAACCTAAAACTTGCATTTCAGGCATGCTTCTGTGTGTTGTGAGATTGTGAGTTGTTTAAACAAAATAGTCTGATGACTTGCACTATTTTCACTGATCAAGAATTTTTCCCATGGCAGACTGAAGACATTAATGTTAGATGGTTAGTGTTGCAAACATTTTTATCTTACAGTTACCATTTAAGTTCCGAACCCTACAATCAGCATCACTTAAAGCAATACTTAGCTCAATGTTTCAGTGTAATAAATGGGAATCTGTCTGTTTATACATGAATCATAAATCCGCTGCTGTTTTGCAAAGCTTAGATAAAAGGTGTTGGGACAGGGCTATGATGATGCATAATGTAGGGTGGTGGCCTACATACAATAAAATGGGTGCTCCGCAACACTGACAGATCATTTTGTGACTGCCAAAAACAACAAAGTTTGAGACACTGAAAGTTGTGAAAAGAGCATGGCCAAATACCCAAATAAGACAACCATAGCACATAATTACTATATATATATATATATATATATATATATATATATATATATATATATATATATATATATATATATATATATATATATATATGCAAAGTGTATACACTCAGATTGAATAACATACCAATGCTAACAAGGATAGCACTCATGCAGTGATACTTTAAATACAATTAACACACTACAGTATATTATGGAAGCTTTGCTGGATTTTTTAGCTAAAAAAATCCCAAATACCACACTGTAAGAGGTAGACAGGTTAACTACTATTTATATCATTATTTAAATGTATTAAATCCAATACGAGCATATGCTATTTCAAATAACATTTTGATATATCAAATATGATATTTAAGTTTAGCTTATCTGAAAATTTCAGATTAAAACTTAATATGGTGAATGAGGTTTAAATAGAGGTACATGAGAAATTTACTTTTGGGCAACTAACAAAGCCAATGCTGGCATTATGTATGCTTTGGATCTTCTCATATAAATGCTTTTTTCTGGACCCTTGGCATATTTAAAGCTGACTCTGGAGCTTTCAGTACATAATTATGCATTTAGAATAAATCCATGGTCTTAATGTTCTGTATATTTTCAGACACCAGTTCATCCTTAAAATCCCTTTAGACGGGGCTTTTACGTCTTGCCCACTCAAGTCGTTTTTTCAAATTCCAGCACTCTGGCCAAAAGTAATGTTACACACTAGAGATTTCAGCCCCCACCCCCTTCTGCAAACATTGACTCAGTTCTGAGTGTGCATTTTCTGGGAACCATACTGAATCACGTGTACATCTTGACAGTAAGCTTCATAATTATTTTATGCATGTAGAACAAAGATTAAGGCCGGGTATGCTAGACAATTATAGGCTTGTTTATACCATCTGAGTGTTATTTTCATGTTTTCTTTTTTGTTTTTGACAACCCTGGCAGTTCTAAGCAGCACTGCATCAAGGATAGATCAAACAAACATTTTAATAACTGGTAAAAGCTCCACAGCAATCACTTCCAGCACGGGAATTCTGTTAAGGTTTGTGCTATTTGAAAAACACCTGAGTGGTTATCCGGTTTGCTTATCCAAGCTCAATGTGTTGGCCTTTAATATCAGCACCAATACACAAACATCTGAGGCTGTGCTTTTAAATTGAGCCACATTCATCAATGACAAATGAATCTAAAGCTTGCTGTCTCAGTCTGACTTTTTATATCATCCACTTCCTAAAGAGACCCATATATGGAAATGTACCAAATTAGACTCTAAGGATGCTAACTTAGGATTTACTGGTTGTTCAAAACCATCTTTATCACATTGCAGACAATGAAGTAATCATTGCTTTTCTCCTGCAGAAGGGGACATGAAAAGTTTAAATGCTGGCTGGGTGTTTAGACTATTTTACAGCTGGTTTAAATCTAACAACATTCTGTTCAGAGCATCAGATCTGTGGTCATCCACACCCTTTAAGGAATTTTATTTATGTAATTGACATACATAGTCAGCAAGTGGACTCTTCTGTTGTGTAAATTGGATGAGCCATCCTATTAGGGTCAATGGTCCTGAGTAAAAATATATCGAAATTAGAGGCACAGACTTATTTCTTTTGAGCCCAGACTTTAGATTCAAAGAGACAATTGTTACCAGTCATTAAAAATGCAAAAACTTGGTAAAAAAAATTAATTGGGAGCACCACCACCTCCAGCACCACCACACTGAACAACAACACTCCCCAAGACTGCAAGCTAACTTGTGACTGTGCTGCTCATGACACTTTAGCTGTGGCCCTCATCAGCAACAATACACAGGGGAGGTGGAGCAGTGTAAAGCAATGGTGTAGAGACAATGATCTATCTCTTAATGATGATAATGCAAAAGAGATGATTGTTGGCTTCAGGAAAACTTGAGTGGGCTACAAATAATTAAAGCTCAGCTGTGGTGAGGAGATAAAAACCTCCACATTTCTTGGTGTGCACATGACAGAGGACCTCTCTTGGATTCTCTGTAACAGCTTAGGGGGTGACTCCTCTCACATATCTTGTGGCTCTTCAGCCCCTGACATCTTGCAGAAGGTATATAAGCATCCCTGAGACCACCAATAGACTCTGCGACTTCACCAAGGCAGTCAGATTAACACCCTGCTACCTCTTAATGCTCACCTGGGCTAGTCAAACAGCTAACCAAGCCATTTATATACTACTGCAATACTACAATACTACTGAATACCTTCACTTTTCAAAGCTTTTCAGACCCTTTCTATTTAGGAGACACATTTTTTGATCACTAAATGTTCTTTGACAATGTTTCTAACAATGCTGCTGCACATTTTGCTGCTCCACATCTCAGTACTTTACAGTCTCTCAATCTTTTTAATAGCTTTTCCACACAACAGTGCTCCTTCTGTGTGTCTTTTTCTACTCAGAAAATTTTATACTGTGTACTTAGAAACTTTACCATTCAACAATTTTGATAAAGGTTTAACTTAAATGTACCGTAAATAATGTAACACAAAAACGGTGTGTGTGGAAAAGATTCTGGATACAGACAAATTCTAACAGTGGTTTGGATTTTGGTTATCATTCTCTTTTTATCAGGTGTGTTTCCCATAAACATTACAAACAAAGAACAACAGGCCAAACAAGTGTCTGTCTAACTCAATCTGACACAGAGCTGAATTCCCCCAGCAAGAGGAGAAATCTGCCACCATCTTTGCCTCTGGCCTGTGGACCACCTCATACGTAAGTGCCAAATACCAATGAGTTTTCCAGACATTGGCATCCTTCATGTGGCGGAGATATTGGAGTGGGGCTGGCTGTTGTAAGCAGAGCACTGTGTCCTCCCTCCACTCCATCACCTGGGACAAAAAAGCAAAAACCCTGTGTCTGATGCCTCAGTCTGCCAAACAAAAAGCAGAGAGCAGTTTGGCAAATTCAACTGTGCCCCCACCCATGAACTGAACTGGTTTTACCTGGTAAAAACGTAGCTCTGTCCATTGAACCAGATATGGCTCTCCTTTTTAGTGAGGTCAATGAGTAAGTTGGTAACATCTGAATATATAGTTTTACACAAAAATTCTGTATATAGTCAGCCAGGCACAAGGTTTACCTCACACCTTTTTAGGGATTGGGTGTCAGGCAGGCAATAATTGCTGCTTCTCTCTTAGTGTGGGAATGGACCTGCCTATGGCCCAAGTGAAGGGCTATATACTAAAATGTGACTTGTCCAATTGCACAATTCTTTGCCTTTGATTTAAAAGAAATTTTGGATGGCGCTTATTTGGTTTTTGTATGTTGCCAATCTAGAACACATAAATGACTAATTAATTTATTTTGTAAATAAACTAAGAAAGATTTCATTGTTTAAACAAGCAATGGCATACGTACTCTGCAGGCAGGCTGTTAGTTCACGAGACATTGAAACATGTCATGAAACATGAAAGCAAGCATTACAGTTTAGTGTAACCCAAACAGACTGCAATAGACTGCTTTGTTTCCAGGGATATCGAAGTCAAGTAAATGTGCTAATAGCTCTTTGCTAAATCTGATGTCAGTTCAATCCATAATAATTTGTATAGCTAATGTTGTGTCTGCAAATAAACATAGTGACTTAGTCTGTCAGAACCTCTTTTGGGATTCGAGTTTAGAAGATTTCTCTAAGATGTTGCATTGCTAAGGCATTGCTTTTGAATATCGTCACATAATCTAACAGAAGTAATACAAAGAATTACCTCCATTTGCTTCTCTATAAATATTCTACATAAGCAGAACATTAAACAGATGAGAATTAGGATGCAGCTGCTAAAAAATTGTTAGATTTTTTATTTTTGTGTGATTGTCCTGCATCACTTGCTGTAATTTATTGTACTGTAAAATACTGTATTTATTTAATGTATTCTGGCTAGGATATTTTACTCTTAATGCCTGTTGATGACCCACTGCCATTGTTTGCTTTAGACCACATTCACAGTTAAAGTAAAATTAACATTGAACAAATATTAATCTCAGCATTTGCATGTTAGGTGATTTAGAAAAAAAAGATTCTGACACTTTTATCAGGAATGGAACTGCAAAATTAGGTGTTTTCATAATTGCATGGAAGCCAATGGAAGAAAAATGAATGGGAGAAAAATGCAATAAACCAGAAAGAGAAGACAATAAGAGTAAAGAGGCTAAATCAGCAAGAAATGCAGTTTCTTTTTAGTGGAGCTGGTTAACAAGAGCACTAGTGCAAACTGGCTTGAGTTCACAGAATTGTTTGACTTGCCATTTGAGCTGAGCTCATAAGTGCAGAGTGACTGAAGGCAGATTTACAGAACTGACAAATTCAATGTGCACAGAGATGCTGGTTTTCTCTATGTGTGTACAGTATGTGTCCTAGCAGCAAGCAACAGGAAATTAAATCTCACATTTCTTATGATCTGACACCATCTATTATAATCTGTGCTGCATTTGTTTTATTCGTTCAGTTAAGTAATTTAATTGACTACTTTATCTTATTGGTTGTATGTAAACAGATATTTCAAAAAGTCTGCTTGGGCTATATATGACAATTAAACAAACATTAAACAAACTGAGGTGTGGAATGAACGTCCCCTAAATGTCCGAATAGCTGAGTCACCGCCTATCTTGAAACGATGGATGAAGACCCACATCTTCCTGAAACACTTATTCTAGCACCTTTTTTTCACTGTTTGCTTTGTCTTTGTTTATTTAAAAAAAAAAGTGTGCTATAATTCCTGTCAATAGAGTTTTATAAGTCTGATATATAAGTCTGTAAGCTGGTATACAGTGTTAATTTATTCATTGATGGAGACTCAAAGCACTTCTGTACATCGCTCTGGATAAGGGATTCTGCTAATTGCTGTAAATGTACACAAAAAAAAAAAGCATCCTGTGTGGTACACATGAATTGTCTCACCAGATTTAGTGTAGTCCACACCAACTAGTCCTTCCAAAATGTCTCTGCTTCAACAACAGCCTGAATGAAGTGGCTATTGTACACACATCTGTCCTGTCACTCAGAGCTATCCCTAAAGACACAAAGTCGGATTAAGGAACTAGTGGTCAAGCTGCAAAGTCTGGGATAACACTGAGAAAAGAGATATTGTCAGAGCCAAATGGCAGAAAACAACATGAGCTTGACCTCCTGAGAAATCCATTCTTTATTGGCAGTTTAGAAAATTCAGTTGCCAAACGTGTATGTGTTCCTGGACTACTCTATAATGTAATGTTTTTAAATACAAATGAAGAGAAATCTGAATCGATCCATTATCCTGTAACATTGCACAGATGATAAGTCATGTCTGTCTTTTTTCTATCAAATGTTCACAGAAACCTAATAAATATACTTTGTAAGTTGCTGACATACTTTGATTTTGCCTGACCCAAGATATTAGCAAGATAGACAGCCTATTTATTAGGTTACTGTGAACATTTTGCAAGCAAAAAGACAAACATGACTATCTTCTGAATCAAGTGATCACTTTCCTTAAAATTGTATACACATGATAATCATGTTTGTTTTTTTCTCTGTCCAATAGTCACAGCAATATTACTAATAAAATTTAATAAAAATCTAATTTGCTGGCTAAATATGTTCCTGTTCACCTGAGGCAAATTAAATCAGAAACAAATAACTTCAGCCAACACATCCATGGAGTTCATTTGGCTTCCAGCCAGTTCAAAGTCTAATCCTAGGATCATGATGATGGTAAAGGTCAATCATGCAAGGAAATTTTATACATATATAATCTTGACTTTTCTCATGGCACATGCTAGCCATACTTTAGCCATCTTTGTTCAGTGAAATGTATTCTCTTAAAACATTCTCAAAACTAAAACTTAATGCCAGAATGCAAATTGGCACAATTAGACCTCAGAAATGGTTGGATTAGGTATATCTGTTTGGAGCTGTGTCTAAGAAATATGGAATTGCTATTGTGTGTGTACTGTTCCAGATATGTTTGGGGAAAGTTAATTAGTTTCAATGGAATCTTCAATTTCTCTAAGCCCTGTGTTTATTTACCAAGTTATGCCTTTCCTGGCCAATGCAGTAAAGATGTCATTGGTTAAACTCTGTGATGTTCTCGTGGGTAAAGATTTTGTGTTCCTTTTGAAAGCTCTGTCACCATGACTAATAACAAAGCCAGATGATGACTTAACCATCAGTGCATTAGAAAAACAAAATAATTATGCCCTGATTTAAATGAATTTTCTTTAAACTGAACCCCTGGAAGGACGATTAAGTTTTATTTAAACAAAATAACACATTTGTAAGCCTTTTATAAATCAGTCCTGGAAAATTTTTTAAAGGTCTCAAGCGGTTACGTTAAAGAATTTATGTAGCAAGACATTGTCCTTAAATCTTGCTTTTGTTAAAGATTTATTCATACAAATATAATATTATATTAAAATAAATCAGTGTTACCTAACATAACAGGTACTAATTTTTTTTAAGTCATATGAACTTCAGCTGAAAATCAAACTTTTGGTTTATAAACAATGAAAATGGTGCCTGGGATTAAGTTACACTTGCACAACTATTCTCTCATTTTTGTTCCAGAATACTCAGCCAAATCAGTGACAATGGCACAACATCAACCTCACAACAGTGATCCCTAAGCCTTTTTTTTCAGTTTAATTTTTAAATCCATACAGTTCAGAAAAAGTGACATCAGAGAGCTTGATAATAACATGAGGTAGAGTTTCTCTTACACTGTATTAACATCCTCTAGCTGTAATGTCTTTTCTACTATTTCTCCATTCTTATCGCTTAAAGCACATCACCCGTTACTCGTGGATTTTGCAACATTTAATCATATCATTAAATCACTAGGAGGGAACGCCTGCTGCTCTGATTTCAATAGGGACAGTTTACAGAACAGAGCAATTGGGTTTCAACACAATTCTCTGTTGGGAAGATAGTAAAATGTGTGTATCAGGTGAAAATCTGGATCCTCGGTGTAAAGACAGTATGGAACCAAATAATAAACTTTATTGCATATGTTTCATCTTGGCTTAAGCAGTAACAACAACCCTGATAGCACATACACAATACTCTATCTCACAAAAGTGAGTACACCTTTCACATTTCAGCAACCATTTTTGTATATCTTATCAAGGTACAATACTGTAGAAATAAAACTTGGATATATTATTGTCAATGTGCAGCTTGTAGAGAAGGACAGATTTAAGGTCCTCTAAAAAGAACTCAACATACAGCCATTATTGTCTAAATAGCTGGCAACAAAAATGAGTACACCCTAAGTGATAACAGCTGTATGTCGTTTAACGATGCAAAGCCACATGTCCTGAGCAGTTAAAATTTGGTGCCTTGAGTACAAGTCCCTCATACTGATCACTGGGTGTTCAACATGGCACCTCATGCCAAAGACTCCTTGAGGGTTTAAAAATTGGACTTTTTGCTCTGCACAAAGATGGCCTAGGCCATATTATAAGAAAATCGGTAACACCCTGAAACAAATTTACAGTACAGTGGTAAGGGTCATACAGAGGTTTTCCAAGACGGGTTCCACTCAGAAGCTGAGTCCAGGTGCAGTGCATCAGGTGCAGAATCTGGCTTCAAAAAACATGCATGAGGGCTGCAGCATTTCTTTAAAGGTTGCAGAAGCAGAAGGTCCACTTGTCCACAGTGCTCAGACTATACAGTGCACACTGCAACAAGCTGGTTTGCATGGCCATCATCCCAGGAGGAATCCTCTTCTGAAGCTGGCTCTCAAGAAAGCTTGCAAATGGTTTGCTGAACAGGTCCTGTCCAAGAGCATGAATTAGTGAAAAAATTCCCTGTGATAAACTTGTTTGGCTCAGATAGTGTTCAGCATGTGTGACAATGCCCTGGTGAGGATTTCCAAGAAAATTGTCTTGCCTACAATGTCCTACAAAGCATGGTGGTAGTATCATCATGATCTGGGGCTGCATAAGTGCTGCTGGTAATGGAGAGCTGATATAATTGAGGGAAACACGGATTCCAACATGTACTGTGACTTTCTGAAGCAGAACATGATGCCCTCTTTTTAGAAACTGGGCCAAACGGCAGTTTTCCAACATAATATCGCCCCAAACACTGCGAAGATGGCAAGTGCCTTGCTGAAGGTGAAGGTGATGGAGTGGCCAAGTATGTCTCCAGACCTGAACCACCTGTGGGACATCATCCAGCAGGAGGTGGAAAAGTGCCATGTGTCTAACATCCAGCAGATCCTTGATGTCATTATGGGGAAGTGGAAGAGGATTCCAGCAACAACCTGTGCAGCTCTGGTAAATCCCATGCCCAGGAGGATTAAGACAGTGCTACATAACAATGATGCTTACACAAAATATTAACACTTTGCACGGAATTTTTACATGTTCACTTAGAGTGTACTCACATTTGTTGCCAGTTATTTTGACCAGAATTACTGTACGTTGAGTTATTTTCAGGGGACAGTAAATCTGTACGGTTATACAAGTTGCTTATTGACTTCTATAAAAAATCACATTTACTTTTCTATATTATTGCCCCCTGAGAAGATATACTAAAATGGTTGCTGAAATGTGAGGGGTGTACTCACTTTTGTAAGATACTGTAACCTACCACATATATACTGCTACAAGTAATTCTGAGTATTACTGTTTGCATTTGTTATTACACATATAGATCACCCTTTCTTGCAACAGTAAAAAAACAGGTCTAGGTGGCCCCAAAGTTTAGAAACACTTTTTCTGTTGTGAAACTGAAATTCATGAGATCAATGCTATGAGGAAAGCCTGTGCTGGGGATCCTAAAGTGAGAAATTTAATGTCTTACATTAAACCAAACAACTGTTTTATGATGGACTGATCATGCTGTGAGTCGACAGCCTAAAAATTGAAACCAAACATTACAACAGGCAGTGATTCCGTGAGACAATAATGTATTGTTTAGTTATTTTCTGCAGTTCTCGTATCATTTATTACTGTAATTTTCTTCCTGTCTCCCTGTATTTAAACAACATTTTAAGTTTAATAAGTTAAATAAATGTATAAGGTTCTTACTATCAAAATATTGAAGTTACATAATTTTAAGAAATGCATTCACATTGTCAATATCTATATATTTTTATGTTTGTTTACTAATAAATAAATTTTTGAAGTAAGTAAATTAATACATTACATTTGTGTGAACAAAAATGTCAGTTAAAACACACTTTCTATGTCATGAGCAATATAAAAAAAGAAGAAAGTTGTGGTATGAGTGCAGCATCTGCCAGGATAAGCATCCTTGGAGCAGAGAAGATTAAGGGCACAACAAATCTTTCTAGGTGTTGCTGAAGCTTGAACCCAAATCTCTCTGATAATAAAACCTAGCACCCAGCTTCACTCGAACATCCACAATTGTTAAAAAACGTATAAAATATATTCTGATATTAAAGAGAATGAAGTTAAGGTATAGCTAACATTTAATTGTTATTGGTCCAATATAATTTAAAAAGCGATTGGTATAGTAGCTAAACTGAATATTTAAAAGATTTTGCATTGAGTCAAAAGATTTGACTGAAACTCTTAGTTAGATCAGCAATTCTGCTGTTGCGGTCTGATGAATCTGGAATTCTGCTGAGGCACAAAGATGGTATGGTCAGAATTTGACAGTCCAGACTGATGGAGGTGGTGTAACGGTGTGAGGAATGTTTTCCCTGGCACACTTTGGTCCTGGTAATATAAATTAATCCTGCTTAAATGACACAGACATTGTTGCTGACCATGTGCATCCCTTACTGGCCATAATTTACCATCTTCTAATTGCTAGTTCCAGCATAAAAATGCACCATAACAAAATGCAAATATCATCTCAAACTGTTTTTGTAAACATAATGTTGAGTACACTTATTCAGTGGCCTTTCCAGTCACTGGATCTGAATCCAGTTGAACTCTTTTGGAATGTAGTAGAACAGGAGATTTGCAACATGAAAATGCACCTGAAAAACTTTACTGAGGAAAAATATGTTATGAACATAGAATGTATACATTTAGTGCCTATACAATAAGTTTGTTCCTTTTAAGTTTATCCCTAATGAGCAAGCCAGGGCAACTATGGCAAGGACAAACCCCTTGCGATGGTCTGAGAAAGAACCTTAAGAGGAACCCTATCCTCATTTGAGTGGCACTTAATATCTATTAAATATAGTTCCATCATGTTGAGGTGTACTGTTCAGTGATGGACACTTAAATGCAGAGTTGTTCACGCAAACTGCGGTCCTAAGCCATTGTAGCAGGATATTGATATAAATTACAATCCAAATCCTTATAGATATTGGAACTGTGTGATGTCAACATGGACCAGAATCTCAAAGAAACATCTTGTAAAAACCATGAAGAATTAAATGAAAGGCAAGGTTCTACCTAATATTAGTATAGTGTTCCTAATAAAACCAAATATACACATACACTGCATATAGAAAGAGACACATACAGGTACAGATACATTCACTGAAGTATGTCCCTACAAAAAAAAATTCTCCTTTTCCAAGTTTACAATTTTTTATTATTTTATATTGTATACATGGAAATCAACTGAGATAATTGAAAAACATGGCCATCAAAAGCCAGCTCTATTTGAGAGATACTTAGAATGGAGGAAGGCCCTCATTTCCAGTCATTTCCAGAAAATTGATGTCTGTGAGTTCATTAGAAAAAAGGTGTAAAAGATGGGGGAAAAGCATCTCACTGTTGTTACCCAGTTAGAAATAGCAGTTTATGATTAGTAAATTCCTGTGGACAATGAGGAGACTATGCATTTGTTCACAGGGCTTGGAGAATAGAAAAGAAGGCCAAGGCTATTAAGCTCACAGTACAAATGTACAAATAACGTTTGATCCACATCTAAGAAAATCCATGGACTAGACCGCATATTGAAATGTTTCACAGTGTAAAACAAAAAGGCTTGGTGTGCTTAGCATAATGCAATGTGAATTGTCAATAACGAGAAGAATTTTTTTTTTTCTGAGCAAATATTTTGCATGTCTTACTTCTTCCTTTTTTTTTTTTGGTTTAAGAAAAACAAAAGATAATAAGTCATGTCCTATAATAGGCTAGCAGGAGCTTTGCAATTGCAGACACAAGATCCTCTGGAAGCAGGAAATGTTTCATTTAGGAGAAAGACAGTTTATCTTTCCTAGATCACATTCTAATGAATTGGTTATTTCCATGACAAAGGCATGCAGTTTAAACTATATAATAACCAATGAGAATCGTATTACTATATATATTACTATATATTACAGAATGGATTCGACCCTGGGGAACTAAAACAATATTATGGCTACAAAAAATATTACAAAACATAAAAAAGTTGTAGGTCACTTGCATCAGGGATGAAATTGGCATCCAGCAGGTGATGATGGAAAGTGATTGTCTTCCCCCCTTCCCCATCCCCCCCAGGGATCATGATGGACAGTTCACCTAAAGCACCATTAACTGTATAGAAGAAGAGTGAGAGAAGATTTACGACGTGTACAATGCCTATATCCTACACAGATGTGGAAAAAAATGTATCCTGTGATAAATGAATGACTTACCTAAAAAGATTGGTAACGGGAAGAGGTTGACATCCAAGGTCCAGCTTTTTTGTAGAAACACTAAGAACGGGTGTTACACTTCAGGGATCCTAGCTCCCAATGACTGTAGAATAACCTAAAGATAAATTACAGAAGGGGTTTTGGGAACTACCCCAAACTCTCCTATGAGGTATTATACTAAATTTAAGAAACATGTATAAAGACCTTGGACTATTGTTTTCAGTCACATAACATGCATTTGTGTTTAATTTAATCAGAAATATTTTGCATTTAGATAATTTAATGTATTGTTCACACGTGATTGAATGTGAATGCATAATAGTTAATAGCTGGTTACCATATTAAAAGATGTTAATAAAAAAGGCCACAACAGTGGCATCATATTGTAATGTACATTTTACCAAGTTTTACCCAATTCAACTGAACTAGCCTATTTGGAAGTATTTTTTCACTGTGTAGTTCTCAACATAAGCAAGATCCAAGAGCAACACATATGCAATGAATAACATTTGCTTTTCCTACTTTTATAGAACAATAAGCATTAAAAACAGTAGACTGGACTCCTGCCAAATGTTGGAAGTAAGCTTTGAGAGAATAATGTGCATGTAACATCTTCCACATGCTTACTTTTTTTTCAACTGGAAGTGAAGTTCAAGACTGTCATTTTGAGCAGGTGAAGTCTTTTAATCTCAATTTATCTTGCCTTTAACAAAAACAGCTCTTCATAATCCTAAATGTACTGAAATATTATTTTCATATGTGCCTTTTACTGTATTAGGGGAATCACAGAGTTCCATCAACATCTGTATATCTGTATCCTTGTCTCTCTCCCTCTCTTTCTCTCTTTTGTTGAATTGCAGCCTGACAACTTATCCCTGGACCACATGGGGGTAAAAAGCCTTGTGAAAATTACAGACCATTTCTATTTGAATGTTTTATATATATATATATATATATATATATATATATATATATATATATATATATATATATATATATATATATATATATATATATATATATATAGGTCCCCTGGTGGTCTAGTGGTTAAGATGCACCGCTGCGACCCGGGTTCGATTCCCGGTCAGGGAACCATCCCCAGCCACTCTTAGTGCCGGTCCCAAGCCCGGATAAATTGGGGAGGGTTGCGTTAGGAAGGGCATCCAGCGTAAAACATGTGCCAAATCAAACGTGCGGAGGATCCGCTGTGGCGACCCCTAACGGGAGAAGCCGAAAAGAAAGTTAGTTAGTTATATATATATATATATATATATATATATATATATATATATATATATATATATATATATATATATATATATATATATATATATAAAATTTCAATGTCACCTGAACATTTCAGTTCACTGCAATTATTTCAAGTTAAATGCACTGTGCCACCAAAAGCAAATATTTTTAGATCTAATTCCTGATTAGTTTATAAATGTGGTTTATTTGCTGACTTGGTTTCTTTGTTCAATATTTTAAACCAAGCAACCACCAAGAATGCTACAAGGGATTTATTTTTGGCCCAGTCTTGTGGTAGGTGTCTGTGTGACCAACAACACAACAGTGAAATATTATACAATGTTCAGCATAGAGAGGGTTTATGGTGATCTTTGTTTTTATGCCCAGTCTGTCATTTAATCGGTAAAGCTGGACTCTTAGGGAACCAGACAGTGTAATGGGTCCAGCTAAACTCAACCCTTTTTTGTAAGCAGTCGGATTTTCTGCAGTAGAAGGGGCTCTGATGGGAGCCCTCTCAGGATTTGTTCCAAATCTGCGACACTGATGAGGCTAGGTGCACTTTAAGATGCAAAGCCTTTAGAATGGATTAAGACAGGATACTGACTATATTAGAGCTACTTTCTAATAAATGCTGCTGGTGTATTTCTGGATCTGTGTTTATTACATCATCCCTAAACAAGAACAAAATAATTTACAAGGACCACCTTATGATCACAGTAAAAGCAGAGATTTAGAGCAAAATAGCAAATTTGATTTAATATGTACAATTCTATTTATTATTTTATTTTATTTTTTATCATTAGAGCTTTTTTCACTGAACTTCCCTAGTTCTCAATAAGTAAATTTAAAACATAGGACGTTTGGTTGACATAGCCTAAGCTTACCCCCCCCCCCCACACACACACACACACACACACACAAAAAAAAAAGAAACATTGCATTATTATTAATGCAATATTAATGGCTGATAATGCCTAAAATATAAACACAAAATAATTATCTGCATGACACAAACATGGCAATAAACCGTATGTCACATTAAATAGTTTCCCCTAGCATTTCACCACCTTAGTGCCATAGAAATAATTACAACAAATAGGTTATGTCAGCCACATAATTGGTTAGAAACAAAACATCTTTCAAAACAAGAGAAAACACTTGGGTTTTGGAACACTCATAATGAAAAAAAAAAATAATGGCCCAAATTCATGTTGAGCAACTAGGAAATACATGAAACACAGAAACACCCATGAGAACACCCCTCTTATACGCAGAAAATGCGCAAAATTGCACTTCTACACACACCCTCATGAATGCTACGCCGTTTCCAAAACAACTGTTGTGTTCCACTTTTACAAACACCGAACAGCATCAGAGGATTTGGAGCACTTTGTTCCTTAAATGGATCAACCCATGAGACAACTTCTTGCCAGAAATAATCTAATCAAAACTGTCAATATGGCAACCATGACCTTAAACAAATATCATATTTCTGACCACCTACCAAGGTTTTCTTTCCCACATGTTGGCTTGCAGTTGGGATTGTTGGGGGGCATTTTTATTTGTTTCCTGGAAGATTGCCTCTTTTGACATTCCAAAGAACAACCTAGCAGCTAATGGTCGAACATATAACTTTAATATTGCAATGTATAGTAATAAATAGCGAGTTATGTGTATTCTTTGATTTTTGCTTCACAAAATTGCAGATACTGTCTCCAGGTGTGTGTTAGAAACATACTGTGTGAACTTGTGATAACACACTGATAATGCACAAAATATACAGCATGCACATATTTTGGACAATTATAGGTGCGCAGTTTTTCATATTTTAAATACTATTTGCAGACTATTTTGACATCACGGTGGTACAAGCATGCTAGCTTGTTAATCCTGGATCCTATTAGCAGCTTAATTAATGAGTGCTCAGCAGCCCTGCCGGTTAGCCACACAGCTTTAATTTAATGTTTGATGACATGTTAGCTCATTTAAATTGGATCAGAAAACTTTTGGACATTTTTTTAATTTCCCATTGCTCATTAGCTGAGTGTTTTTTTCCACAATGGAGAACAATAAGCCTGTGGATGTGGTCAGTGGAGGCAGCTCTCATTTTAGCTATTACAGAAGTCATGGCTTATTACAAAAGAAAAGCATTGGTAAAATCTGTTTTCCTATAGTGACAAAACCAAAACAAAATAATTTGCACCCCCTTTTTATTTTTTTTTCCAAAGGTTATTTGTCAAAAATTCACTATTTATCTTAATAGACATAGTTCACATCTGTAAGTGATGAACATTAACTATATATAAACTACAGTATGTTGACAGCTATCATGTTACAGACAGTGTCGTGGTGTTATTGCATTGATATGAATGTACTTTAACACAGACATTTATTATTTATATGTTAATTTACTGTATGTGACCACTTGCATCTTACAGTAAGAGTGTAGTGGAGGTGAAAAAAGTTTCTGATAAGGTGATGAACATGAAGCTGGAGGTTGAAGGGGTGATGATAAATGTCATGAGTGCTTATGCTCCACAAGTGGGTTGTGAGATGGAGGAAAAGGAAAAATTCTGGAGTGAGCTAGATGAAGTGGTAGAAGGTATACCTAGGAATGAAAGATTAAAGATTGTGGCAGACTTTAAAGGGCATGTAGGTGAAAGGAACAGGGCTGATGATTAGGTGATGGGTAGGTATGATTTTAAGGAGAGGAATGTGGAAGGGAAGATGGTGGTAGATTTTGCTAAAAGGATGGAAATGGCAGAAAAAGAAGAAGGAGGATCATAGGGTGATGTATAAGAGTGGAGGAAGGTGCACACAGGTGGATTATGTTCTATGTAGGAGATGCAACCTGAAGGAAATTGGAGACTGTAAGATGTTGGCAGGGGGCAGTGAAGCTAGACAGCACCGAATGGTGGTCTGTAGGATGTTTTGGAGGTGAAGAAGAAGAAGAGGAGAGTGAGGACTAAAAGAAGAATAAGATGGTGAAAACTGAAGGAGGAGGACTGTAGTGTGAGATTCAGGGCAGAGGTCAGACAGGGGCTCGGTGATGGATGATTGGGCAACTACTGCAGAAGTGATAAGGAAGATAATTAGAAAGGTACTTAGTGTAACATCTGGAAAAAGAAAAAAAGACTGGATGGAATGAGGAAGTGCAGAAGAGCAAAAGGAGAAAGAGGTTAGCAAAACAGAATTGGGATCGACAGAGTGATGAGAAAAGTAGGCAGGAGTACAAGGAGATGCGGCAGCAGGTAATGCCAAGGAAAAGGCATATGAGGAGCTGTATGAGAAGTTGGACACAAAGGAAGAAGAAAATAATTTATACCGATTGATGGTGAAGCAGGAAGTGGATAGGATTATGGAGGAAGTGAGAGCAGCGATTAAGAGGATGAAGAGTGGAAAGAATAGTGGAAGCCAGGCTGAGAGATGAGGTGACCATCTGTGACCAACATTATGGTTTCATGCCGAGGAAGAGCACCACAGACGGATGTTGATTTGTGTGTTTGTGGATTTAGAGAAAGCATACGACTGGGTGCCTAGAGAGGAGTTGTGGTATTGTATGAGGAAGTCAGGTATGTTAGAGAAGTATGTGAGGGTGGTGCAGGACATGGATGAGGATAGTGTGACAGCAATGAAGTGTGCAGTAGGAACGACAGACTGGTTCAAGGTAGAGGTTAGACTGCAACAAGGATCGGTTTTGAGCCCTTTTCAGTTTGCAGTGGTGATGGACAGGTTGACAGACATACGTGCTGGAGAAAAGGGGAATGAAAGTCAGTAGGAGTAAGACAGAGTACATGTGTGTGAATGAATGGAGTGGTGCAGTTGCAGGGAGAAGAGGTAGAGAAGGGGGAGGAGTTCAGGTACCTGGGGTCCACAGTGCAAAGTAATTGAGAGTGTGTTAGAGAAGTGAAGAAAAGTGTGCAGGCAGGGTGGAGTGGGTGGAGAAGAGTGGCAGGAGTGATTTGTTATAGAAGGGTATCTGCAAGAGTTAAAGGCAAAGTTTTTAGGACTGTGGTGAGACCTGCGATGTTTTATGGTTTAGAGACAGTGGCATTGAGCAAAAGACAGGAGGTGGAGCTGGAGGTAGCAGAGCTGAAGATGTTGAGGTTTGTTGGGAGTGACGAGGATGGACAAGATTAGAAATGAGTTTATTAGGATTGAATGTGGCAGATGTAGAGGACAAGTCAAGTCAAGTCAAGTCAAGAAGCTTTTATTGTCATTACAACCATATATAGCTGACGCAGTACACAGTGAAATGAAACAACGTTCCTCCAGAATCCTGATGCTACATAAAACAACATAAAACAACAATCACTGAAACAGAAAACACAGGGCCAAGGACTAGTAAGAAAAATCCTTGCCACATAAAGTGCATGTGTGCAACCTGGTGCAAACAGTGCAAAAAGACAACACAAGACAGTGCAAGACAACACAAGACAGTGCAAGACAACACAAGACAGTGCAGGACAGCACAGGACAGTGCAAGACAATGCACAAAACACAAAATAGCTCCATCAATAAACCTGTCATAACGAGATAAATTGAACAGTAGCTAAAAATTAAACCGAATATTGTGCAAATGAGCAAATAGCAGCAATCGAGATATAGTGGACAGTAGCAAAAAAGTAAACAGAATATTGTGCAAAAGAGCAAATAGCAGCAATCCAGGAAGATGTGCAAAAACGGCATGTAAACACTTGTGGTAATTATTTAGTGTGAGTGGTACTGAGTCATGGGTGTGCGAAGTGTGTGTGTGTGTGTGTGTGTGTGTGTGTGTGTGTGTGTGTGTGTGTGCGTGTGCGTGTGCGTGTGAGTTCAGTTCAGTTGTGTGTTGAGTAGCCTGATGGCTTGAGGGAAGAAACTGTTGCACAGTCTGGATGTGGCGGCCTGAATGCTTCGGAACCGCTTTCCTGATGGTAGGAGAGTGAAAAGTGTGTGTGACGGGTGTGTGTGGTCATCCACAATGCTGTTGGCTTTGCGGATGCAGCGTGTGGTGTATATGTCCATGATAAAGGGGAGAGAGACACCGATGATCTTCTCAGCTGTCCTCACTATCCTCTGTAGGATACACAGTTGTAAGTCAGCAGAATGAACAGCAGTGGCCGGGCCCAGTAGGCTCAGCTTCTCAATCAGGTGCTGAGGGACGATCATGTTGAATGCTGAGCTAAAGTCTATGAACAGCATCCGTACATAAGAGTCCTTGTTGGTCCTCTAGGTGGTTGAGGGCCAGATGGAGGGTTGTGGAGATAGCTTCATCCATGGAGCGATTTGGACGATACACAAACTGCATGGGGTCCAGTGCGGGTGGAAGCTGTGTCTTGATGTGCCTCATGACGAGCCTCTCTAAGCACTTCATCACAATGGGTGTGAGTGCAACGGGATGATAGTCATTGAGGCAGTGGTTAGACAGAGCACCTGGTCACTGGAAGGAGGGATGGTCTTCCTCGCCACCATGTTGTTCTGCACCCCAAACCGGGCGTAGAAATCGTTCAGCGCATCTGGGAGGGAGGCGTCACGGTCACAAGCAGGTGATGTTGTCTTGTAGTTCATGATCGCCTGGATGCCCTGCCACATGCGCCAGGTGTCTCCGCTGTCACAGTTTGGCCCTTGCTGTTTTTAAGGCAGTCTTGTCCCCTTCTCTGAAGGTGGAGTCTTTTGTTTTTAGCAGCGCATGCTGCTGGTTGGAGCATGTAGTGATGGTCTTGGAGATAGTCATGTCATCAATGCACTTGCCGGACAGTGGAGTATAAAGATGGATGATCCACTGTGGTGACCCCTAATGGGAGAAGCCGAAATGGATGAACTGCTGCTCCAGATAACATCACACAAGCTGATTAAGGAATGTAATGTCATAATTTTTACTGAAACATGGCTTTAACGACAACATTCCCAGCAGCACCATTGAACTCGGGGGTCGCAGTGTTTTCCGGGTGGACAGGACGGCAGTAGACTCTGGTAAGCGCAGATGTGGAGGTTTGTGCAATTATGTTAACAAATCATGGTGCACAGACTCTACTATTACTGAAAGTCATTGCTCTGTTTATTAAGAGTATTTGATGATTAAGTGCAGACTCTTTTATTTATCGATAGAATTCCCAGCCATTGTTGTGACTGCGGGGGACATTCCTCCGGATGCTAGCGCTAAACTAGCTATGGAGGAACTGCACGCAGCTATCAGCAAACAACAGTCTGCACATCCCGAAAGAGCTATCATCATTGCTGGAGACTTTAACCACTCCAACCTGAGATCTGTACTACCACAATTTCATCACAATATTCCCTGTTCTACCAGCGGGGACAAGACACTGGATCAGGTATACTCCAACATACCTGGGGCATACACTGCCATTACCCTCCCCCACTTGGGTCAGTCTGATCACCTCTCTTTATTCCTGCTACCCAAATACACACCACTGATCAAACGGGTAAAACCAGCTGTGAGGACAGTAAAGGTATGGCCAGAGGGAGCCAGTTCTTCTTTAAAGCAACAGTTTCAGGATACTTACTGGAACATGTTTGCCTCGCAGGCCACACTGGACTTTCACACAGATATGGACATTTACACATCATCTGTCTTGGATCATATTAACATGTGCATTGGCAATGTCACTACCGTCAAACACGTAAAATGCTTTCCTAATCAGAAGCCGTGGATGAACTCTGAAGTCCGTCTCCTTATGAAAGCAAGAGATGCTGCTTTTAAATATGGCAACATAGAGGACTACAACAGAGCCAACCTTTAAAGAGGCATCAGGAGAGCTAAGCTCACGTTCAAACTTCACATAGAAGAGCACTTCCACAACTCTGTGGAAAGGCATCCAGACCATTACATACTACAAACCGACAGCTTGATCTCAACCAACCAGCAGTGCATTCCTAACGGACAAACCTTAATCATTTTTTTGCTCGTTTCGATCAAGGCATAGGACATTTCACCTCAACCACTGACTCTTTTACTGCTCACAGTTCAATCTTACTCTCCACAATGAACGGCTATTCAGCGTTTTGCAGAGTGGATGCACACAAGGCAGCTGGTCCGGACGGCATATCGGGACGTGTTCTCAGAGCCTGCGCTGGACAACTGCCACAGGTTCTCACTGACATTTTCAACCTGTCACTGGCCCAAGCCACAGTTCCTACATTCCTACAGACTACAACGATCATACAAGTGCCTAAGCATTCAGCTGCTGAATGCCTGAATAACTTTTGCCCAGTTGCACTCACCCATATTGTTATGAAGTGCTTTGAGAAACTTTCCTAAATCACCTCACACCACCACCTGCAGATGGATTCTGGACTTTCTCACCAACTGACCTCAATCTGTTAGGTTGGACAAACAGGTATCCTCAACCATCATTCTGAACAATGGCATCCCACAGGGCTGTGTTCTGAGCCCACTACCCTACTCCCTCTTTACCCACGACTGTGCTCCTCTGTATAACTCCAACATCTTCATCAAATATGCAGATGACACCACTGTGGTCGGCCAGATCAGCAACAACGACGAATCGGCCTACAGGGAAGAGATCCGAAGCCTGACAGAATTTTGTGCCACCAACAGCCTGCCCCTTAACGCCACGAGGACTAAAGAGCTTATCGTGGACTTTTGAAAATCTAACAGCAGGAGACATTTCCCAGTCAATATCAATGAAACTGATGTAGAGCGAGTCTCCAGCTTTATGTTCTTGGGAGTTCACATCTCTAAGGAGCTGTACTGGCACCAGAATACTTCAGTTCTGGTTAGGAAGGCACAACAATGCCGGTACTTCTTGAGGAGTCTCAAAAAAGCTCATCTGTCCCCAGGGATTATAACGGGTTTCTACTGCTGCATCATCGAGAGCATCCTGACCAACTCCATCACTGTATAGTACAGAGGCGCCACTGTGTGTGAACGTAAAGCCCTGCAAAGGATGGTCAAAATCATTTGACGCATCACTGGCACCCAACTACTTCCCATTGAGCACCTTCACCACAGCAGATGTCTGTGCAGAGCTCACAACATCATCAAGGACTCTTCACATCCCAGTGACAAACTGTTTAACCTCCTCTCATCAAAAAGGAGATACAGGAACAAATGCACCAGAACCAGCATGTTTAGGGACAGCTTCTTTCCATCCACCATTACCCTACTGAACTCTACACTACACCATTAGATCACTGTAAAAAACAATGTATATAACTTCTGTACAATTATACATACAAATATTACATACTGTATTTTTTATACTCTTTATTCTCCAGACATATTGTGCTTTATCTGCACTATTTGCTTTTGTGTATCTATATATACCTTACTGCATTTTTTGCCCAATATTTCACATTAATGTATATACAGCAGGAAAAATAAGTATTTGACACATCAGCATTTTTATCAGTAAGGGGATTTCTAAGTGGGCTATTGACACAAAAGTTCCACCACATATAGTCATTAAGCCAAATATTGAATTTATACAAAGAAATCAGAACATTTAAGTATACAAGTTGAGTCATAATAAATAAAGTGAAATGACACAGGGAATAAGTATTGAACATTTTGAACTTTATTTAATACTTTGTAAAAAGCCTGTGTTGGTGATTACAGCTTCCCGTCATCTGCATTGCTCAGGACTGATTCTGGCCCATTCTTCCACACAAATAGTCTTTAAATCTTTAAGGTTCATTGGGCCTCTTTTATGAACTTTGATCTTCAGTTCTCTCCATAGATTTTCTATGGGATTTAGGTCAGGTGATTAAATAGGCCATTCAAGCAACTTGATTTTCTTTCTTTGAAACCACTTCATTGTTTCCTTGGCCTTGTGTTTGGGATCATTGTCTTGCTGAAATGTCCACCCTCTTTTCATTTTCAGCTTTCTGGTAGATGGCAGCAGATTTTTATCCAGAATGTCCCGGTACATTTCTCCATTCATCCTGCCTTCAATAATATGAAGTCTGCCAGTACCCTTTGCTGAAAAACCCCAAACCATGATGCTTCCACCTCTAAACTTAACTGTTGGTATGGTGTTCTTGGGGTGGTGGTCAGTGCCATTTCTTTTCCAAACTTGGTGTGTAGAATGACTGCCAAAATGTTCAATTTTGATTTATCTGACCATACTATAGTCTCCCAATAATCCACAGGCTTCTCCAAATGCTCTTTTGCAAACTTTAACCGAGCCTCAACATGCTTTTTGTTTAGCAGTGGAGTCTTGCGTGGTACCTGCTGATGCAAGGTCTTCCTGTTGTCTGCCCGAGTGGTTCTTGGCTCTTGGCAAACTCTCCTGATTATTCTTTGGACTCCTCGGATAGGGCTCTTATGTGGAGCACCTAATCGTGGCCAGTTTATGGTGAGCTGATGCTCTTTCCATAATGGCCCCCACAGTGCTCACAGGAACATTCAGCATTCTGGAAATGCACCTATAACCATTCCCATCACAATGCTTTTCAACGATAAGATTACAAAGCTCTTGAGAGAGTTCTTTGCTTTTACCCATCATGAAGCCTTTCCTGTTTGCCTTCTGGGTAATGAGAAGCCTTTATAGGCCGTCAATTAGGACTAAAGCAGCTGATATCAATTAGTACTGATAGGGGGCAGGGTTTCTCTCTTAATACTGACAGATTTCAGGTGATCTCCTGGCTTTCTATGCCATTTTGCACCTAGTTATCTTTATGTGTTCAATACTTATTCCCTGTGTCATTTCACTTTATTTATTATGACTCAACTTGTAAACTTAAATGTTCAGATTTCTTTGTATGAATTCAATATTTGGCTTTATGGCTACATCTGGTGGAAATTATGTCAAATAGCTATTTTCCCTCCTGTATCCGTATATAATGTGTATAAACTTGTTTATTCAGCCTGCACATTTTTTTAATGCCATAAAGTTATCTTCTGCACATTTTTATTTATTTATTTATTTATTTTTGTTGGTAGATGCCAAACTGCATTTCGTTGCTGTGTACCTGTACTATGCAATGAAAATAAAGTTCCATCTATCTATCTATCTATCTATCTATCTATCTATCTATCTATCTATCTATCTATCTATCTATCTAGTATTAGTTAAGAACAAAATGTATTCATATATGTTAGAGCCCCACTGTGTACTGGAACTGCTGACACAAAGTTGTAATCTTCCTGTGCACATGGATTGCCAAGGTTAGAGTGCAAGAACTTAAGTGGCATGCACAGATCTCTGATATCAACCCCACTGAACACCTTTTAGGATGAACTGGGACACTAACTGACCCTATTCTTTATCACCCAACATCAAAACCTTATCTCTCTTGTGGTCTCATAGTTGAATGGACAGAAGACATGATCCAAAAAGTAGAGGAGAATATTATAACAGCAAAGAGGGCCTCTATCTGTGATGGGGTGTTCAACATGAGTTGATCACCAGATAAGTACATATTTCTTTTTTTTTAGTGATGAACGCATATGTAATGTTACTTTTAACTGTTACCATAAGCTATACTGTCAGACTTCTATTTTATGAGCAACCATTGTCTTAATCTAAATACAGTGGTCCCCCGGAGGTTACCTTTTAAGCAGGTTTAAAAAATCCACAAATTTTGGACGCACCTCCGCAGCCCCTATGGTATGTTGTGAAGTCATCTAGACATTACACCAATAAGTTGGTTAGTTTTTGACGCATACTCAACAGAAAATGTGAAGTAATGGACCTATATGCTTTATTTATAACTTAAAACTAATAATACAATAATGTGTTTTAAAAAATGTTATTAAATTTGCTATCGGAAACATCGTTTAAAATGTTATTCCTAACGTTCCTGAACATTTGGCCCTGCAGCGGATTCCCATGAATTTTAAGATAATTCGTAACTTGCTGTTAGTTAGGTTCCAAATGAGAACCCGCAAAATTCCAAAGCGTGAATTGATGGGGGTTGACTGTATACAGCAAATGCTCCAGCATCCTCCATTTCCCAGTTATATACTATGTGTTATTTTTATGAGGAGCATAACAGGTTTTTTTGACTACCTGTATGGAGGCATGAAATGAGGAGTCACATTTCATCTTACAATAAATGCAGCCACAGTGCTACTGAGCATTCAAGTTAGATTAAGTCGGAAAATTTTTAATCACAACTGGGAATAATTGACACAAAAAATTTCATTTTTTATTCACAACTGTAATAGACATTTGTGGTGCAATTAAAAGAAAAATATTAACCATAAAACAATATATCTCTTCTAGACTTTTTATTTGATATTTTAATTCTCTGTAGAGTCTGAGTTCAAAGATTACACATTGTGTACTCCAGTTAAAAGGTAAAAATGTTGTTTTTAGCACAATCGGTCATATCTACCGTTCAGAGAGAGGTCAGACAGAGTACAGTAGGATCCATTACTTTAACCTTGTTTCTTTAGCTCTGCCTAAGGGGTGTGTTTATGAGCTTTGGAATCCTATTCACATCACCAGTCTCACTCCATAAAGGATCCCATCTCGTACAGCATAGCGTAGCTCATACAAAACCACAGTTTGGATAACTGGAATCCCCTGAGCCGGACTCTTGGAGATGAAACAGTCCACTCTTTAGCGTGGCTCAATTATTCAGACTGACTAAAATTATTAACCACAGCGTGTACACCACTCCTGTCTTGGATTTATACTAACACATTGAAGTGCAAGTGACTGACAATACATTGGTTTTTAAATATTATCTGACAGCGGCAGCATGAAAGTCAGCAACCATGTGTGAGCCTGCATAGAATCTGCTGATGAATGGAAATGAATGAAACTGAAGGAAGCTGTGCGTGAGAGATCAAAGCAGTTAAAGGTTCAAACAACACCCAGGCCCAGAAGTCATATTCGTCATGCATAATGCAGAAGCTGTTAACTGTCACTTTTAAAGACACTTAGGCTACCATCTATAATTGTTTCTTCCACTTATGACAAAAAAATGATAGAAGGAAACAGATACAGTGGATTCCAAAAGTCTGTGAAAATGCACTAAAATTCTGTTGTGAAATTCTGTTGTGGTTCTTTTTTAATTTATAACTGGAATGGGTGAATTGAAGTATTGATAAATGATCGTGCAAGTAGATTTCCAAAGTATAATATTAATCCTACTTTTCTTTTGACAAGTGAGTTTTAATATTTGCATAATGTAAATAGGAACAATTTCTTAAGAAAAATTAAAAACCATGCTTCCCACTGAAGAACCTGTTTAGACATTGTTTACCTGGATTTGAGCTTGAATAATTCATCCCTCTTTATACAAACCTATGGCGTTTATGCCAGCATAACTACAAACTGCCATTAAAGCAATTATTCATGTAGAAATTATATAAACCTTTTACTCCTCACTCAGGTTTAACTGCTTTGATTTGTAATAAAACAGGTTGCATTTAATTTGTAAATCATGCAAATAAAAGCATTTTCTTTTGTGTTTTTGGGCTTTTGGACCCCACTGTATATGGTGAAATTCTAAGGATGAGAAAATGGTGCCAAGCAGGACTGAAACCTTAACTTTCAGCAGATGAAAAAAGGAGCACAGCCACAAATCTGGTTCTCTGAATCCTTATAGATTAGTCAAAATGACTAATCATCAAACATTCCCTCAGCTGCAGGGCATAATTAAACAATGATTTAACAAGCCTAAAACACCTACAACTTTTGGCTCAGTTGACCATGGGAAAATTGCAATGATTGCTGTAAAAGTAAATCCTAGTAAAAGTAAAGTAAAATAGTCAAGTATTAATAATTATGTAACATCTTTGTAAATTAGGATTTGATTATACAATAAAATTTGTCATATTTAGTTGTTGGTACTACTGTATTTCTTTCTGTATATCCAAGTAATATTTTAGCCCATGGAATGGGTGAAGGAGCCACTGCACTGTTATTCAAAGTGCCCCTTACCTCCACCTCTCTAGCTAGCACACTTTATTGCAATACAGAATGTGAAGCTCCACTCTTACATGTTTGTTGTTGGTCTTAGATTATCGTTACAGATAAAGCACTTTTTATCAAAATGCTTAAGAATATTATCTATCATACATACCCAAACCGTGACACCTATATCACTGCTCATTCATGCGATTATTTAATCATGTCATCATTTGGCAGCAGTGCATAAAATCTTACATAAAATCTTACAGATAAAAGTCAAGACCTCCATTTACGCTCTTGAGAATACAGTGAGCACAGTTTTACAGAAACTGGACAGTTTTGAATTTAGAGATGGAAAAGGAAGGGTTTTTTTCTTTTAAGCTTCAACTGTCCACTTTCTATAAGCCTGTATAAGACTATATTCACAGGTTCCTGTTCTTGGCTGACAGATGTAGAACCTTTCAAAGTAGTGTTGATGTGATCCCTTGTTTTGGCATGTGGTTTGGTGTATTTTGTACTTACCATGGCTGTAAAACAGAACTAAAGAACTGTGAGTTTATTCACTATAATCTTCCTTTTAGCATGAACCAGTCTGGCAATTTGTATATGACCACTTTCTTAAACAGATAGTCTAAAAGGAAATGTTTATTTTGAAAGGTTCTGAAAATTAGATTATAATTTTGTGTGTGTGTGTGTGTGTGTGTGTGTGTGTGTGTGTGTGTGTGTGTGTGTGTGTGTGTGTGTGTGTGTGTGTGTGTGTGTGTAAGTTTTGGTGAGCCTCGGTTATCCAAGGTTCCCTGACAAATCCTGAGCTCAGGTTAATGTGGATCGATAGAATGTACTCCAAATATCTGGTTTCATGGTTTCTTCCTTTGGTTACTTCTTACCTCTAAAACATTCTACCTACTAGATTAGTGATTTTAAATGGCACCCCACAACTAGAGTTCCAAGAACTAAGTCTGGACCCACTGCACATCTAACCAGAATAAAATCTTACTGACCATAAATCATGAAGAATGATATAGCAAACAAATATGTAGTCTGCATGGAGATAATACAAATCCTCTTGTCCACTGATCAGGTTGTCCATCCAGGTACGATGAGGCAAATATCATTTAGTCATGCTGTTCTAATGGTTTCATGGTCAGTGAGGATGTACAGAAGGAGATAATTGTTAACTTTATAAAGGGGCTATGAAAAGATCAAAAGCATCAGGATCAGCTAACCTGTCACCCATAGTTTTTATTGAGTGTGCAAGCTTGAACCATGGCTGTTCATGGCATTCTGGAGCTGGTTTGCAGTGCAGATATTGTTTAGAATCTGTTGATGTCAGAATCGTCTGGTGTAGAATATCATTTGGAAAGAGGACTTGTAAAGAAATTAGAGGCTCCAGATCAATCTAGCCTTCGCTGCAAAGAAAACAAAAACAGCAACAGCAGATTTCAGAATTGAAACGTGTGTATTTTTCCTAAATGCTTTTTATATTAACCTAAAATATTACTACATATTATTGTAGGTTTTGCATATTTACCCCAAATATTCATTGTTATATTAATATAAAACCTTATTTCATAGTTTACATGCACTGTCTCAGTATGATGCACTCTATCCCATTTAAGTCTTAAGATATTTTACTGTACATCTAAAGTACAGTGATCTCAAAAACAAATGCAACTTATGCCTTGCAACTGCAATGAGCTCAGAGTGTGTTGCAATAGGGCACACAAGTGGCCATTTAGCTGCTTTACAGTTGTTTGTCCAGCTGTTAGCATCACGTGGCAAAACTTCCCAAGACAAAGTGTCTGTCTTGGGCAGAGGTAGACTGCCCTCCTAGACTAACAACTTTTTTGCACCATTAGGGATTACATATGTTTTATTCAGTGGTTATGTACATTTATAATAATAGTTATTTATCTGAAAATTAATGTAACTGATTTCAATCCACTGAAATATGGATTCATTGCCAAATTACCTAGGCAACTAATATCAACCCATGTCTAACATTATTTTGCCCAGATGGATTGCTTCAGTACTCCAGTTCTGCTCTGGACCGACATGATGCTCCATTCTGGCTGAAAGCCCTAGACAGAGAGGGGTTTACAGAGTCCTTATTGTCCACAATGTGTGTAAGAGCAGTGCCTCTGAGAACCCTCTGACGGAAGCAGAGTACACTCGGTTAGCGACATTGAACAGATAATTATGTCCCCCAGCTGTTTGGAAACCTACAGTCAAACAGCACACCCAGGGAGTTGCCTTTCCTTGAAAGGACTTCGCAAACTAAAGTGAATTTCACTTCTGCGAATGCATGACTGACTCATACACCGACATACAGATGTTTGCAAATGTTTTGGTGTTTTGTTCCGAAGATTCGTTCCAACATGCAGATGAAAATATTGTGGAGAGAAAGAATAGCTGCCATTTCTGCACACGCAGAATGAAGGGGCTGTGGTAGAGCTGCTTACATGAAACAAGCTGTAGTCAGATTACAGAGAAACAGAACAGTCGTCATCTGCTGTAAAGCAAGAAGATTAAAGGACAATACAGAGTAGTCCAGAATTTATATAGAGACCAGGGAATTGAAAAAAAGGCTGGAGAAAAAAAAAAACATGGGCATGACATTTTCATTGCATTCAGCACCACTGTGAATCATGAAAAATAATTGTATCTAATAAAACATGGCATGTTGATGAAATTTAATGCTAGGTAAAGTCTACTCCAAACAGAGATAGAACACAGATTACCTCATGCCTGTCCCATATTTAAATAATTTAGCAACACCACAGTGTACAGCAGGACCAGTATTTTCGTATGTTTTGCCAGTGTATTCAATCAAACAATAGTTATTCCTTTGGAAAGGAAAAAGAGGATAATTTATGCTTATGCACAACCTGGAAGCTTTCTGGTTAAATCTGACATTAAAGTAGAGTTCTTAAACCAGTGAAGGAAAAAAAAAAAATATTTTATATACCTTCTTATAAATCTTATAAAGTATACAATTTTAATCTAATACACTTGTTTCTCCTATGTATCGTCATAAACCTGTGCATGGAATTCTTTTCTTGTTCATCATCACTGCATGTGGCCATCAGTAAGACTGCCCTACTTTTGCCAAGCAACAGTGTGTTTCTGTAGTAAGTACTGTGAGAAAGCGTGGAGAGAAGCTATCACTGTTTCTTTATCATAACCACATGGGTTTGTAGCTGCCCCATATGGCCAGAGTTAAGGACCAAAGGGGAAGAATTGTAAGCTAGCTTAGATACACTATTTAGATTCTTCCTGAAAGAATGATCAACTGGTAGCAGTAGGAGGGATCCCATGGGGATTTATTCCAGTGAGAAGACATTATCCTTTGAAACTTGAACATTTCCGACAAGGAATCCTTCCTTTTTTCGTTTAAACATAGAAGAGAATCAGTCAACATCTGAATCTTGGTGAGGCAGTACTAAGTTCTGCAGTGGAAGAAGACGGGTGCAGTCTGTTCTTCACCAAAGCCAGGTATCACGTTGTAATGGTGCCGGTGTTCATTACATACAAGGCGTTTGAGCTCCTGTGCCCAAGCACGTTCATTGTGTGGTAATCGTGTTGTCACTGTGCAACAGTAATCCAAAACTTGCCCTCAACCAGGCCGGCATCTGAGCAAACCTCTCCAGGGGTTCAGTATTACCTGCGGGCCTCTCAGTTTGTGTCTGAGAGGAGCGCACTGTTTGTTCCCACAAACTCTATTACTTATTACTTCTATTACTTTTTTGTACCCAGGGAAATTTAAGAGCCAGGGAACCAAAGTGGCATTTAAGCACCAGGGAAGTGGGTGGTGTGTGTGTGGGGGGGGGGGAATCACACAAGTCCTCATAAACCATTCAGTTCAGTTAAGACAAGGTAAACCTACAGGTGGGTATAATGAATTGCAGACAGAAGGCCTTCCTGATGAGGATTTGGAAAGTATGATGGCATCAGGCTCAGATTATAAGAACTAAGCAACTTTAACAAATCTCTCATACAAAGTAATTCATTGATAGCAATTGAAAACACATTTAATAGTGGGTGGTGGTAATTGCACATTAAAAACTTACGAACATCACAACTTCAGCAGTTTCTCATCTGCCTGTTCTGCTATTCTTTGTATAGTTAGTTAGATATTTGGAGCCCTTTGGGAATATGGAAGCATTTTCCCAGAGAAACTTTCAAGGAGTCACTTTTTTTTTTTTTTTGCAACTAATATATATACAATATATATATATACAGTATATATATATATA
>NC_139574.1:27821834-27831834 GCF_946808225.1 Silurus aristotelis | reverse complement strand
TAACTGGAACTTTGTTCGTTTACCAGACCCAAATTTCGTTCGGAAAAAAGCGTTTGCTAACCGGAATGTTCGATATCCGAGCCGTTCGATAACCAGGGGACCACTGTATTAGAATTCAGGTGTCCTGGTATCTGGTACCAAAAAGATTACCAGCAGCTTCTAAGATTCCTTAAAAATGTTAATTAGAGACTCCATGGATCTAATGCTTTTGTTATTACACTCACAGAGGCTTGATTAAATTAAGATAAATGCAATTTGGAGGCCGAATCAACATCATTAACTTTGCAATGTTCCTCAAACTATTACTTATAATTTTTGCATTGTGGTTAGGCATATTATCCTGCAGAAAGAGGCCATTGTCATTATGGAACAATTACAAAGAAGCGGTGTGAAACAATATTAAGGTAGGTGATAAGTGTCAAAGTAACATCCACATAAATGCCAGGACCCAAGCTTTCCAGTACATCAGTGCTCAGAGCATCACATTTGCAGACTTGTCTTCTAATATAGTGCATCCTGGTTCCATTTCACACCTGAACATCCATCAAGTAAAGAAATTTGATTCATCACACCAAGCCACCTTCTTCCAGGCACTTTCAATGGTATACAAAATCCAATATGGGCAGTTTAGGCAACATAGAGTGGGTCCACATCTGACCCACTGGTGTCCCACAAGGCGTAGTACTTGGCCCCTCATTTTCTCCTTCTATACCCACTCTTTGGTGAAGTCATATTCTCACATGGGTTTTTTTTTATTTTTTTTTACCACTGCTATGCTGATGACACTCAACTCATCTCTTTTCCTCCCTCAGATACCACAGCTTTCGCTCAGATCTCGGCATGCTGGGCAGACAGATCTTCGTGGAGGAGTGCTCAATAACTAAAACTCAACCCCAGCAAAACCGAACTGCTGGTCACCCCAGGTGATTCATCTCTAGGTCAGGATCTCAGAATACCTCTTTTTAAAACTCTCTGCTCTCCCCTTCAGCCACTGCTCCCAACCTTGGTATAACTATTGACAATCAACTGTCCTGATCCTCACATGTTGCTAATGTGGCTTGTTCTTGTCGATTCCTTCTCTACATCATCTGAAGGATTCGACCATTCCTGTCCACACAAGCTGCTCAGGTGCTATTTCAATCTCTGATCATTTTAAGACCGGACTACTGCATCTCTCTGCTGGCAGAAGGTGCTTACCCTGAAAGACGGTGCTACCAGTCAAGCAGTGCTGGTGGATCTCAGGCAGCGTGGTACAGTGCAAGGAGTGCAAGGATGCAGTAGTCCGGTCATTTTAATACCGGACTACTGCATCTCTCTGCTGGCAGGTCTTTCTCTGAACACTATTCATCCACTGCAAATTATCCAAAACGCAGCTGCGTGACTTGTGTTCAACCTGCCCAACCACCCTACTGCTGCGCTCCCTCCACTGGCTTATTTGTTAGCTGCACGTATCAGATTTAAAACAATGGACCAGCACCTTCTTACCTAGAGACCTCATCACTCCTTGCACTGTACCATGCTGCCTGAGATCCACCACCACTGCTTGACTGGTAGCACTGTCTTTCAGGGTAAGTGGTCAAGTATACTTCAAGGCTCTTCTCTGTTCTGGCACTAAGGTGGTGGAATGAACTTCCCCTAGATGTCCAAACACGGGGTCCCTGGCTATCTTCAAGCGACAGGTGAAGACCTACCGCTTCCTGAAACACTTAAACTAACACTTTCCAAGTTTGCTTTGTTTACATATAATAAAATAAATACTAAAAAAAAGCCTCTCTACAGAGTTGTAGGCTGATTTATCTTAAGTTTGAAATCTAGCATGCCAGTGATCTATTCACTGATAAGAGACTAAAACCACTTGTGTTCGTCGCTCTGGACAAGGGCGTTTGGTAAATGTTGCAAATGTAAATGTAAGAAGTCCAAATTTATGCTACAGTAACTCTTCTGTTAGATTAGACCAGGTGGACTAGCTCTCAATTCCCATGTGCCTCTCTGAGTCTTGGGCATCAACAACCTGTCGCTGGTTCAGCAGTTGTCCTTGGTAGGTACTTACCACAAGGTGTATCAAAAAATAATATATAATATAATATATAATAACAAGTATGGTATATCAGACTACACAAAACAAAATGAAAATATCCCTATTCATTTAAAACTAATAAAATAAATAAAATAAAATAAATTATATATATATATATTTATTTATTTTTTCCCCTTTCTTTTTTTTTTTTTTTTTAAAGAACAGCTCAACACTCCAAGCTTCACTCTGGGATCTGGGCCTGAACAGCATCCTGTGCAGCTGGACCTTATACTTCATATCAGACAGATGCCAGGTGGTCAAAATTGGCAACATCATCTCCTCCCTACTGACTCTCAGTGCTATAGAGCCCAAAAGGGCTGTGTTGTCAGCACTCTCTTGTTCTCCTTATACACGTACCACTGTGTGGCCACACACAACTCCAATCATTGTCAAATTTGCTGAAGAGAAGATTTAGGTGGTAGGTCTGATCACCAACAATGGACACAGCCTAAGTACACAATCTGATGCAGTGGTGCCAGGAAAACAACCTTTCACTCAACAAGACTAAAGAATTCTTAGAGGACTTTAGGAAAGAGGACAGGGAGTACATCCCATTGCCACTGATTGGATTCCAGTAGAACAGGTTAGCAGCTTGCTTGCTTAGTGTTTTCACTGCAGACTTCACATGGTCCATTAACACTGAGGCAGTGGTGATAAAAGCTCAGAAGAATCTCTACTTCCTAAGCTGAATAAATATATGACCAAAACCCTTCTTTAAAATACCTGCATTTAGGGTGTATTCCAACCAGAAGTGTCACTACCTTCAAATGCAATGGTATGCAGAAAGTGGTGAGGACACCCCTACACATCATCGGTGGTGAGATCTTCTCCCTCCAGGACAGCCACACCAGGCGACGTGAAAGCAAAGGAAAGCAAAGATGATGATCAGAGACTCCAGCGATCCAAATCATGGAGCACTCTCACTGCTACTATCAGGTTGATATTATCGCATCACTTCCTGCACCATTAGGGTTGAACTTAAAACAATACCACCATAAACAAATCCACTGTAACTTCCATGCAATTCACTTTAATATTTAAGTTTACTTTTACACTGGACACTGACTAACATCAAACTCTATGTGCAATATGCCCTCTTTTTTTTTGACTGCAAACCATGAGGAAATAAACTCTTTATTATCTATGATTGTTCAAGTGCTTAGCCAGTTTTGAATGGTCTTCGTCTATGTACAGTGTTTTGCTCATTTTTGTACTATATAAGAATTATTTACATTTATAGCACCTGGCAGACATGTCGAGGTTTAAGGGCCCAGTAATGCAGCTTGATGGTGCTGGGATTTGAACTCACAATCTTCCGATCGGAAGTCCAACATCTTAACTATTAGACCCTTTATCATTTAGCACTGTGTCTGGGTAGGAGTGTAACAACTACAGCATAATACTATCATTGAATATAGATGCTTGAAGCACTCTTTATGCACATGACAAACTTTTAATCCACACAAGTCAACATTTAAAGCTCTGGACTTTTATATATATATATAAAAAAAAAGAATAATAAAAAAAAAAAAATCTGTCGTAGTTTGTCAGAAGTAGTATTTATACTGTTAGCACATCACCTTACATACAGACCACACGTCTTAGAAGATTTTTTTTTTGTGACATATGAAAAAGCTGAAAAAATGTTTGTGTCAATAAAGGAAGCAACATATTACATACGCAATAGACCAACAGAAACATAATGCAGATGTTCCAGATTTACTTAGCTGGAAGAGAAGTTAGTAGATTCTCAAAAGATGTTTAGAAAACTGCAGTTTTTTAAAGAAAAGTGTACCTGAGACAAACTGGTACATTTTTAAAATGGGTTATCACAAAATCTTGACTTACATCAGAATTCATGGCATCTGTGCTTTACAGCACTTTTTGTTTACATGTGCTTTTGCACAAGCATTATTCACAGTACTGTACATTCTACTGTAACAAAAACCTTTTTTTTATTCTGGAAAATGGTGCAGCACCCAATAAATCTCTATTCTCTGTACAGTATTTCCTTCAAGCAGCTTGTTATAGATAGACTGCAGGAATATTACGCCGGATGTCAACATACTTTAATAGTCACTAGAGGAACCTTTTGGTTCTTCCTCTCCAAATCACGTCTGGGGTAGAGCATGCCAGGAGCATCTGCTAGCAATGCACACAAAGCTGCAAGAATAAGGCGCAGAATAGACTAACTCTTCTTCAGTAGGAGCTTACTACCCTCTACTGGAATTCCAGAGTATCACAGCAAAATCATCACGTTCCCTGCACCGTTTAGTGACACAAATCTGGAAATGGACCCAATTATTATTCCCAGACTGGTAACTGTTTTTGTGCAATAAAACTTTCTTAGAAACCAAATCCAAACATAAAAGGAAATTCCCCCACCCCAAATTACAGATTTTAATTAGTGTTTGAGTGAGCACCCTCGACAAGCCCCGATAAGAATCTTTACTTCTAATAAGAGAATAATGGTTTCCATCCCTCATGCAGCCCGACCGTTACTCTAGCACCCCCACGTCGACTCTTGCTAATCAACTGATTAGTCGGGTCAGGCGAGGCAGGGAACACAATTTGCTCGAATCCTCTAGCACCAAAAGTTCAGAACCACTGTATTAAAGTTTCTCTGCAAAGTAATTTAATCTGACATTTAACCTTACTAAAGCTTCCTCCCTAATCCCTACTGAGTTTAAAAGACTATTATACTTGTGTTTTAAACCATGTTTCTATTGTCGCTGTGGGACTGTCAAGAAAGCATTTCAATCATCTTGATTAACATCCGAAGCGTTTGATATCTAAAATCGACTCCTTTGCTAAACAGCTCTGGTCTACAACAAACGAGAAGGATTTAGCACAAGCTCATTAATTTTCCAGCTAATAATGCAAAAGAAACATGGAGCTCTGGCATTTCAAGGCCTGGAAGGCATCACACTCTCATTAATCTAAGGTAGGGTAGCATTTCTTTTGTTTTCTACAATAACATTTGGATGTGTTCAACCGGACTCCCTGTTAGCATTATAATGGTTTCAAGATGGCATATAAAAGTGAAATAAAATCTCTCAAGTTATTGTTTTCTTTTTACTAGAAGTGCAACTATTTAACCTATTTACAAAGCAATGAATTAAATTAATCAAGACAATAATCAAATAGATTATTATTCATCATAATTGACTAGACATTATGGTTATCATCAAGTTATAGTAAATAAAATTGCTGAAAACTGATTAATTTATTATGCTAGCATATTACACCCATAACTTAAAATAGTCCTTCTCCAAGTCATCATTATTTGCAAATGAACCACAGGCCTCCCCTATAAAGAAAGTTGATCAAATATCAATCAGAGGCTACAAAAACCAATCCTATCGAATTAGATGCAATAAATTTCAAAATTAGTAGTTACCTCAAGCGAAAAAAAAAAAAAAAAATTGTAAACATATTAAAGCCTGAGGTTTACACCCTACTTGCTATCACACTACACATCAGAGCTTCTGTATTCCACACCATTACCAACATATTTTCTGAATTTTCCTTGTTCCACTACAAGAAGCCTGTGTGAATAATCTGATGCAATGATAGAACTACAATTGTATATGTGACAGTAATTTCAAGAGGAAAGTCCAGCTTTTTTGGGGGGGCTTAATAACTTTATTTCATGAGTTTCATACTCAGTTCAGTCAAATGTATTGGCCAAACATCAACCATTTATATAATTCTTCTCCGTATAAACTGGGAATGTATCAAGTATAGACTATGAAAGTGCAAATAACATTTCAAGGATTAGTCACTTAACAATATAAATTTTTTTTAAATGGGTTACAAAATGTGCTTGCCTTTCTTTTCCTCCGATTACCTGCATTCACACTCAAATTGCCCTTTTCCTCTGCAAGAAAATAGAACTTGTGTATTTGGATTTAATGCACAGCACACTGTCACAAAGGACGTGTCACTTCACATCTAAACAGATGGAAAGAACCTATCGAGTGCTTAACTATGTTATACTATAGCTCACCCACTTTGGCAACATACATTACTGCTTACTGAAGAAATACTGCAGGTTACTTAGTCTTTTCTATTAAGGTATGAAAAGAGAGGGGGAAAAGTTAACGCATTTTGTTTTACATGAGTATACAAAGCATGTTTTTTCAGTAATTCTACCATCACTACTAGGACAGGTTGGGGTTTTTTTTCCACTATGAACTTGATTTCTGATTGACATTAAAGCAATTTTAACTCAGCAGTGCAAAACTGAATTGATATACCATTAAATTTGGGGGATTTCTTTTAAATTAGGTGTGATTTTACCACTTTGCTAAATGCCATGGATGAATGCTGCCATTCAGGATAATTTTTTTTTTTAATTGAGAATTTAGAGTTTTTTTCTCTTTATAGAAACACATGCCCATACAAAAAAAATTGCCGTTTGTTTGCTTAAAAAGCTATAAAAAAAAAAAAATCACCTCAGTAGTAACAATTAATTAGTTTAAAGCGCTTTTTTTTTTTTTGTGGCACTGTGAAAGGACCGTCTCCTTGACACATGAACAAAAACATTGGCTTTCATTAATTTTTTTGTACATTATCCATTATTTTAGTTTTTTTTTTTTAAGAAAGACATTCAATTTCAAATAAATAAAAAATCTAATTTCACAATATATTAGGTCTGGCGCTTTACATAATCAATGAAGCACAATGGCATCACGTACTGTACACACCATCTCGAACACTCAAATCATTTTATCACCACTTAAACTGGTCTGGATAAAAGATACAGGGGGGGAAAAAAAAAAATAAATGATCATCAGCAGTAATTCCACGCAAGCCTGTATTAATAATTGTTTTATAAAAAGCTCTGGACATGGAGCCCAGAGACTAACTAAAGGGTGGTCGAGAGTATAGAAAAATGTTAATACAAATGCTTAATCTGGAGACTGTTGACTTCCATTGCCACTAAATAACTAGAGCGGTGCGTAGTTTAAGGTAGCGCGCACCGTTCATTGAGCACTCGAGAGATGTGGCAATAAATAAGAGGGAAGGTTCAGGGACAAGGCACTGTAATAAGTTGCGTAGTGTAACCATTGCAGTGGTCCTGCACAGGATGAATGTTCCATTTTTAAATACCAGTAGCATATTACAGTGATCAGGTTTGACCAAAGAAATTAAGAGTTTGCGACTGGAACGACCGTTTTTTTTTTTTGTTGTTTTTATTTTTACCCTCGCCATGATCAACACTTCAGATCAACTTAGCTCTCCAAAGGAAGGTGCTAGAGTTCATTTCTCCAATACTACACACTGTGTTTAAAGGAAGGGTTGTGTTTACAAAAGGGCTTTTTAGCCCTCAGCAGCAGGCACAGCCAATACACTGTCCACTGGGTGCATGAACTCTGCATGTGCTGACCAGTGTTTATGGCACCTACAGTAACACCTATCGCCAAGATTGCAGGTCTTTCCAGGAAAAAAAGAAAGAAAGGAAAAAATTAACCTGCTCAGGTTGCGCAGGACATTCAAGCAAACCAGTCTGTCAGACTAAACAGAACAGTCCTGTATCCATACAGCAGACCTTTTCTGTGAAAAAGAGCCGACAGTTCTACACTGAAGCTCGCTACCCTAATCATTTCCTGCCATAGACTAAAGCCGGGCCTGTTTTGTACTGTTGGCGGTTTCTGGTTGAACTGCTTTCCTTTTAATAATTGTTCACCTCCACAAGGCTGTGAAATGCTGTCTGCTTCTAATTAGAAAAATCACACATCATGTCCACAAAAGAAAACCTCAGGCCTGCAGCCAGAGACACCAGACAAGTTTCAAGACAATTTCAGTGTTCTTTAAATAGGACTTCAGCCGATTTCTAATCCTATTAGTTCATACACAAATGAATCCCATCTCACGAATGATGTCATCAGCTTATTCACATCAAAAGTGGTTATGGAGGAGGAAGAGAAAGAGGGAGCTTGATTTCATACAAGGTGCACTTGACCCTCCCACTCAGAAGAGCTGCTGCTTGGCTGTTCAGGGTCCGAGTCACATTTAAGGTCGTCTTCGTGGTGGCTCGGCTGAGAGGCGCCAAGGGTCTCACTCATCTGGGGCACAAGAGCGGATGCAGATGGCACATCTACACTCACTAGGTCCAGCTGAGTGGGTCTGACAGGCTCTCTTTCTTGCGTGCTGTACTCACAATCCTCTTGCTCGCCCTCTGCTGTCCACTGCTGGAAAGGCTTTTCTGTTGTCTGCTCGGAGCTGAGGTGAGCGCCAAACTCTGGATCTGAAGAAGTTGCTGAAGGAACCAGAGTGATGTTCTGAGGGTTCATGTCATGGAACCAGGCCATGATGTTGCCCAGGAGATTAGCATTGTCAGCAGAGTCTAATTCAGCAGATTCTGTGTGTCCAGTGGGAGTTGGGAAAGGGCCTCCAGTGGTCTCGCAGCTGGGATTACCCAGAATATTAAAGCGTTGCGGGACGTTCTGGCCGCTCATGTTGCCCAGCTTTTTCAGACTATCTCCGAGCTCAAGAAGCTCAGAACTACTTAGTGCAGCACGAGGAACATCCACACCATGGAGCACCGGGTCAAGTCTGGTGGGCAGAGAGGTGCCGATGGCCCCCAGAGATGCCTCCTGAGCATGCAGCTCCTGGGTATCTACAGCACCTCCGTCTCCCATGGCCATCCCTGACTCCTGCAGAGAGAGCTGAATAGCTAACAGGATGTTAGGATCATCTTCATCCAATGAGCTGTGGGGCTGCAGGATGAAAATAAAGGAGAAGATTTACTCCAATTGAAATTTTCAGTGGTATTAATTATGAAAAGAGTCACAAAACTTACCATGGGTAATCCTTGCCTCTGACTACAACCAATTTGCTCTGAATCTGAGAGAATGTGAAGGTGGGGTTGGTTAATTTAAATACTTATAAAGAATAAAATTTCTAATAATGTTTAGCAAAATTACAGTAATAATACGTAGAGTAACAAAATCCTACTAAAAGACTTGCGTTCTTCCAGTACTGAAAAACCCCAGGCATAAAACACCTCCTGTAGCTTTTCTGCTCCTAGAAGTTACCTATATTTCTGGAGTTGGGCTCATCGGAGTCTGGTGTGTTGCTGCGCAGGCTGGCCATGTCTCCACGCCTGCGCTGTCTGTGTCTGCGTCTGTACTGGAACTCTGCATACTCCTACAGTGTAACACAAAAAAAAAAATACAACGCACTAAACCACTTCTGAGAATCTGTTAAGCCCATGCACAGAAGAATCCCCCCATCTACCCTGCTGAAGAAAAGCCTGTTAAAAGACACGTTCAAGAGAAATCTAAAAACAACCTCCACAAAACTGTGACACAAATCCAGACCTGTATGACCACAGAATAAATGCAGGCTTGCAAAAAAGAAAAAAAAGAAGAAAAAAAAAAAGTACAGTGGCCATCTAGGATTGGACTTGTGGAAATTATACAGTATGTGGGAATTACTTGTTTTGTGAGACCATCATGAACAATGGTATTAATGTTAAGAAATTAGGGGAAAAAATGCAATTGTTTCAATTATATCAGGTGGCTAAGGAACATATTTTGAATAAATGCTCATCTTTTCCATGTAAAAAAATTATTAAAAGAATGTCAAAAAAGGTGACAAATTGATAAAAACCAATTTGTCCTTTCAACACCAAAATATTAGCATGAAACTAGATAAAAACCTGAATGAACTCAAAGCTGCATGCAAAACAAAAGTCTAGGCTCGAAGATATGTTAAACTAAAAAGGTAAAAATGTTTGGTGTTTATTATTATACTAGTATACTCGCTTTGCATAACATAACTTTATATATCACACCAGTAACCATGATTAAGAACCAGTGCCGTAATATTTTATTGTATGCCCTTCCTACTGATTTTAAGAAGATGTAACCAATACACCGCGGTTTAAATCTCAACATGCCATATTTGAGGAGC